>NC_134538.1:28590993-28913441 GCF_050624435.1 Tenrec ecaudatus | reverse complement strand
CCTGGCAGCTCCCTATCATGTAGAACTGTATATGGATCAAGCTGTGTGAACAGACAAAGGAATATTACATGGTTTAAAATCAGGAAAGGCGTGTGTCAGGATTATAGCCTTTCACCACACTTTGATATATTTGATATGCTGAGCAATCATCTGAGAAGCTGTACTGTATGGTGAAGGACGCTCATTAGGTGTGGAGGAAGGCATATAAACAGCCTCCAATACAGAGATGACACAACCTTGCTTGCTGAAGGTAAAGGGCTTGAAGCACTTGCGAGAATTATAGCATTCAGTATGGGTTACAACTAAATGTCAAGAGAACCCAAATCCTCACAACTGGACTAATAGGTAACATTCTGATAAATGGGAAAAAGATTGAAGTTGTCAAGGATTTCTTGCTTGGATCCATAGTCAGTGTTCATGGAAGCAGCAATACAGAGAACAAATGAAGCATAGCATTGGGTAAATGTGCTGCACAAGACTTTTCAAGTATTGAAAAGCAAGGCTGTAACTTTGAGGACTAAGGTGTGCCTGGCACAAGCCATGGTACTTTCAATCACCTCATAGATGTGAAAATTGGACATTGAATAAGGAGAACCAGAGAAGAATCAATGCATTTGAATTACGGAGCTGTTGAAGGATATTTAAAGTATCATGAACTGCCCAAAGAACAAATAAATCTGTCTTGGAAGTATAGCCAGAATATTCCTTAGAAATGAGACTTCGTCTTACTTACTTTGGACTTGTTACCAGGAGAGGCCAAGCCTCTTGGTAAAGTAGAGGGGCAGCAAAAAGTAGAAGCCCCCCAACAAGCTGGATTGGCATGGTGGCCGCAATGATGGGCTCAAACATGAGTAACTGAGGATGGTGCAAGACTGGGTGCTGCCCGGTTTCCTTCTGTGGTCCATAGGCTCGCCATGAGTGGGAATGGACTCAATGGCACCTAACGGCAGCAGTCTACCAAGAATAAATCGGCTGGGATGGAGAGGAAACTAGAGCTCCTCCTAACACAGGGCCATGAAAGCTGCCAGGGAGTAGCACCTGCCGGTTTCTTGTCTATTGTCTGAACTTCCAGCCAATTGTAATCCTTGATTCATAGTGCAACACTCAACTACGATTTAGCTGCTTTGTCTTACTGCATTCCTGCCTGCCTTCCTCACGGTCTTGCAGTCCTCACAAGCATTGCAGGGTTTGAGCCCGCTGTTGTGTCAATCCATGCCCTTGACAATCGTCCTCGTTTTCACTGACCCTCTGTTTTACCAAGCATGATGTCCTTTTCCAGAGCCCGATCTCTCCCGACAGCATGTCCAAAGTACATGTCCAAAGTTTTGCCTTCCTTCTTTCTAAGAAGCATTTTGGTTGCCCTTCCTCCAGGACAGATTAATTCTTCTATCGGTCTTTTGTATTTTCAATATTCGTTGCCACTAGCATAATTCACATGCTAAATTTCTGGGCTTTGTGGGTGCTTGTTGTGACATTTCAGTTGGTAGCCTGTCAATTCCTGGAATCTTTTTGTTGTTGGTAATGCGTTCTGTGCATCTTGGCTTGCTTCCTTCAGTACCGTCGGTTTGTGATCATGTGTTCTTGAAATGGCTGACTGTCAACCAGTTCTTTTTGGTACAACTCTGCCAGGCATACAGTGAATGATAACAATATATCTTGTTGTGACATGAATTTTGTGAAATTCTCATAGTACCTTATTCAGAATGCTGTTTCCAGGAGGTTTTGTAACTCACATCCAATTGCTCATACAGCTAAAATGCCAGTTAGAAAGGGGATATAATGAACATGCTATGCTCTTCTGTTTGTGGTCTTTGAGGGTTCTATTTTTACAAAGTGCATGTCTGTTTTTAGCTTTTTGAAACTGCCTTTTATGCACAAAACTAAAGTGGAATAAATGTATGCCACAAAGTACAGTGCACATAAAGCACAATGTGTTGCGCTTCTGTGTCGTGTTATTGCCAGCTCTTCATTTCTCTAACTTAAGTCTGGGAGCCCTTGTGACACGGTGGGCTGGTTACCTGTTAGCTGCTAACTGCAAAGTCAGCAGTGTGTGAAAATACCAGCCACTCCATGGGAGAAAGATGAGGCTTTCTCAACATCTGTCGAAAGTTGAAAGTCTTAGAAACCCACAGGGGCAGTTCTCCTCTCTCTCCTTTTATGGTTGCTACAACCATGAGTCAGAATCAAGTCATTGGCCACGCATTTGGCTTTGAGTTGTAAACTGAACCTAGTGTGCTTTTGTTTTTATTTAAGAGAACTTAAATAATTTCTTAATTTTGTAGTTAATTGTTTTGGTAGCAGGTCTGTTAGAATTGAAAAATCAGGAAGCTGGAGGTTCAATGAGTTATTTTGCAGCTGAGGAGTCACAACCTATCTCAGATATCGCAAGAATTGTGGACCAGGCACTAGGAAGGGTGAGCAGGCGGCAGACGGTGAATTGAGCAGGAACGGGAAGAACATCCACTGTTAGCATATTTTGTTTAGGCAAAGTCTGTGTTTGCCGGCATACCGGAAGGGAGTACTAATGAGATGTTCTAGAATCATCAGGCTTTATGTACATAGCCAGGTAGCAAATCATTTAGACGTTGTAGGTCGCAGGACCTGTATCTCAGCTACTCATCTCTGCTAGTATTGTACAAAAGCAGCCGTAGGTTCCATAAAAAATTGGGCAGTAGTTCTGTGCCAATAACACTTTTTTCTTTTAACCCCATCAGTAACAGTTAGCAGACTTAATTGTGGCCTGTGCACCAGTTTGTCAATCTCTGCTGTCGATCTACAAAGGATCATTTGGGTCTTGGTTCTGCTGCTAGTAGCTGTTTCCTTATCAAGTCGTCCTGTTCCTCAAACTTATTTGCCCCTCTATAAAATGGGGGAAACCACCTATAATACCTGTGTTGCCATGAAATTACATGAATAAGCAAAGTTCTGCCCAGAAAATCGTTGCTGCCCCATTTAAATCGTACGGTGTTTTATAGCTCGTGTGTTTAATATAGTAGTTGTTTTTTAGTTTGTGTATGAATTACAAAAAGGACAATGCCACTTGTAAAGATAGTGTGAGGGTGTTGCCATCTGGCTTCCCTTCTGACTTCAAACTCATAGGAGGGAAGGGGAGCGTCACTGTTAGCCTGACTCCACGGCCAACTTTTGTGAGGCTAGAGATCAGCACACCTCTGCTCCTCAGCAGTCCTTTCTCAATCCCATTCTGACACCAGCTGTCCCTTTGTGCTTTCTATTCCTCTGCTCAGATAATTTGTTACAGTGGCCACGCAGAATATACTCCCGGTTAAAGGGTTTATTACAGAAGGTAACAGTGTACAAGACAGGACCAGAAACATTCAAGTCTATAGAGTACTTTAATCAGGATGAGATAGTCTCTTCTCACCCACCTTCAGGTAGTTTCAGGCAGGTGTTGAAACGTTCTTTTAGCTCTGCCTGTAACACCCAATAAGGAGCCGTGGGGGAGTAGTGGTTTACGAGTTGGGCTGGTAGCTCCAGGGTCAGCATTTGAAATCACCAGCTGTTCCAAGGGAGAAATACTGACCTTTCTCTCTGAAACCCACAGGGGCAGTACTACCTTGCCCTGTAGCAGCTGTTCTCAACCTGTGAGTTGTGACCCCAATGGGGGTTGGTCCACCGACTCTTTCACCAGGGATAGCCTCATTCATAACAGTAGCAAAATTAGTTATGAAGTAGCAATGAAACTAATTTTATGGTTGAGGGGAGGGGTCACCACAAAAAGAGGAACTGTATTAAAGGGTCGTGGCATTAGGAAGGTTGAGAACCACTGTCCTTATCATTGGGTGCACACCTCCATGATACGATCGCTGAGGACAAACGGGTGCATAAGCAAATGTGGCGAAGAAAGCTGATGGTACCTGGCTATCAAAAGATATAGCATCTGGGGTCTTAAAGGCTTGAAAGTAAACAAGCAGCCATCTAGCTCAGAAGCAACAAAGTCCACATGGAAGAACACACCAGCCTGTGTGATCACGTGGTGTCGAAGGGATCAGGTATCAGGCATCATCAGAACAAAAAAATCTTACCATAGTGAATGAAGGGGGAAGTGTTGAGTGAAGACCCAAAGCCCTTTTTTAGGCCACTGGAGATCCCCTTGCAGAGGAAGAGAAGATGAATCAGTCAGGGTGTGATGTAGCACCAATGAAGAATACAGCTTTCCTCTAGTTCCTAAATGCTTCCTCAACACTCCCCTGCCCCCTGCCCACTATCATGATCCGAATTCTACCTTGCAAGTCTGGATAGAGCAGAGGATGTACACTGGTGCAGATAGGAGCTGGAGGCACAGGGAATCCAGAGCGGATGATACTTTCAGGACCAGGGGTGTGACTGGTGATACTGGGAGGGTAGAGGGAGAGTGGGTTGGAAAGAGGGAACCAATTACAAGGATCTACATGTGACCTCCTCCCAGGGGGATGCACAACAGAAAAGGGGGTGAAGGGAGATGTGGGACAGGGCAAGATATGACAAAATAATAATGTATAAATTATCAAGGGCTCATGAGGGAGTGGGGAGCGGGGAAGGATGGGAAAAAAAAGAGGACCTGATACCAAGGGCTTAAGTGGAGAGCAAATGCTTTGAAAATGATGAGGGCAAAGAATGTACAGATGTGCTTTACACAATTGATGTATATATGGATTGTGATAAGAGTTGTATGAGCCCCTAATAAAATGTTTTTTTTTAAAAAGAGAAAGACAAAGAAAAATAAAAGAGAACCACTGTGAGTTGGCATTAACTCAATGACAGTTAGTTTAGTTTTTGGTTTTAAACACCCAAAGGTACTCTATTCTTCGAATAAGCCCGCTCTCCAAAGACACTTAGCTTTCTTGCTCTCTGAACTGGGGAACCCACTGTCCTCTCTGTTGTCACTTCTCTGCCACTGTTATGTCCTGAATTGAGGAGGTGCAGCACTGGGATCTTGGTCCAAAAGATGCACTCCATTCCTGGCTCTCCATTTTTGTTAATAGTTTGATCCCTTTATTCCATCTCTGGGATTCCTCATATGAAGCCTAGTTGGATGACAATTAGCCAGTTCTCACGTTAGTGTACCTTATACCTTATTTGCACTGTCTCGTTCCCACAAGGGGACCATACTTTTTATTTACATTATTAGTAAGCTTCCTAATTACCTGGATAAGAGTTAAAAAGACTGTGATCAGGAATATATCAAGTAAGTCACTGGACTGAAACACACCACTGTAACAGACATCTGGAAAATGCAGGTAGACATTTCTTTCTTGTAGGTAATTGCCTGAAGTAGAGCATCCTGAATGGTAGATGACCATATATATCATAGTCACTTTGGGATCCATGCTCTCCACTGTCTTCTGGGTCACTTTCCATAGTTGCATAACCAACTAAGCTAGAGAGAAAGAAGCACATTACTGCTACCCATCCACTGCAGAGTCCTGGACTGTGTGGTCACACCTACCAGATGGGAAGCTAGGCAGTTGGTGCCACGTAAGGACAGATGTTGACAATCAGTCACTATACTGACACACTCCTGAAGGAATCTTCCTGAATCCCAAGTCAACTTTTCTTCTTTCTGTGGGTTAGGTTTTTGGTTCTCAGTTTTAAAGTACAAGGCTGCATGCCATTTTTGGAAACCATGGGAATGTACCTCAATTTCACAATTTAGATGCTTAAAAGATGCAATTGCATAGTGCAATATACATGACTTAGGTTAAATAGTTCCTAATTCGAGATCTGAATAGACTTACAGCAAGTTTGTGTTGGCAACAGTAATTGCTTATTAGGAATTGGCAATTTTATGTGTAGTTTTGATTTTTTATTTTCTGTATTGTGCAATGCTTGATACATACATACACACACATAAATATATATAACTTTACTGCTGTTGAATTGATTCCAACTCACTGTGATCTTATAGGGTAGATCTGCCCCTATGGGTTTCTGAGATTGCAACACTATGGAAGCAGAAAACCTCATCTTTCTTCTGTAGATTGGCTAGTGGTTTCAAACTGCTGTCCTCACAGTTAGCAGCCTGACCTACTACTCCACCAGGGCTCCCAATTTATATATTATATATGTAATAATATAAATACTGTAATTTGTGAGGTTCTTATATAGTTGACCTAAATTTTTTTTCTCCTGAGAAGTGATTCTGGTTATAGTAGTAGGGTGTAAGGACTTGGAAATATTCTCAAAATACAGTATGAAACTAGCAGATCAAGCCACATCGAAATTTTCCTTTAGCTCATTTAGCCCTGACACATAGGAAACATTTGTGATCAAATTTGTGCTTCAATTATGAAGTTGTCATTAGTTTCTGACTTCTTTTAACAAATCAGCCATTAGTATTATTGCTACATTTAAGGTACAGTTCCTTTTCTTCTGGCTGCTGCTAAGATTTTCTCTTTGTTTTCAACATTTTAACTGTTGTGTATCTGCACGTGATGATTTCTTGTTAATTATCCTATTTACATCTATTTATCACCAAGCTTTTAAAATCTAATTATAAGTATCTTCTATCAGTTTGGGGAATTCTTTTTTTTTAAAATCCGTTTATTGGGGACTCTTACTTCTTAACAATTTTTTATTGTTTCATTTTTTCTCCCATTTTCAGACATTTCAGACGTTTTGACTGTGCTTTACCTCTTTTGCACACTTTTCCTTTGGCATCTCTCCCATTCACCAAAACCGATCCTGGACATTTTTAAGTTCTTGTATGCTTACTCCATTTATGGTCATCTGTGGATTTGTTTTTATAGTACTAAAATTATGATTGTCAGTCATTGTTCTACCTTTTTGCATAACAGTGTAATTAATGTATGTAAATGAACCATAGAGGCTCATGATAGCTTTCTACATTAGATTAATAGGATATGGGCTTGTTCACTTTTAACAAGCTACAGATATATTTAAATGTGTTATTACAAGTTATCAAAGTTTAACCGGATCTTTAAAAAGAGTATAATTAGTGGATTTCCAGTCAAGCTTGTCAGTAATTTGAGAGAAAAACCTCAAATTAGATGTTATTGCCTTCTTTGCAAAAAGAATACAACAGAGTTTGTGATTCTGTGTGTTTACTTATGAGTAAAGTAAAACAAAACTAATTAGAACTGTACACACTCTGCTCACTTTTATTCTAGGGCCATGCTTACTGTTTGTTGAGACTTGCTATGGTCACGTAGGCCCTCGATATATAAGATTGCATGTTCAACTAACAGCTGAACACAAATCAGAGCATTCATGTTTAAATTGTGGCTTTTATTCCCCACACTGGCTAGTTTTTCTAAAGTTAAACTCCAATGTTAGTCATAGATCTTGGTATGTGTCTTAATTATCTCATGCTGCTATAGTTTAGGAGGCTAGAGGTCCAAATTCAGAGTGCCAGATCTTTGTATCTTCCAGTTCTAGGAGGTTCCTGGCACTCTGTTCCTGGCTTTTCTTTCTTGGAGTTAGTACCCTTCTTGTCCCTTTCATGTCTTACAAGATTAAAGGTAATATAGGGCACATGCCAGAGAAATCCCCCTTATCTCTTGTTAGGGTGGTGACCTGTTTATAAAGGTGTTGTGTTCTACCTTAAGCCCCTTAGAAATGGTTGGCCTATCACATCACAGCACATCACATCAATTATATTATATCATGAGAGATTAGGTAACTGCCAGTTTATATCATTAAATAACTGCCAAATCACTGAGAGTCATGGCCCAGACGAGTTGACCCATTTTTGATGGGTGACCCTGACAGTGTAATTCCACGTAGGGACATTTTAATGCTGTGGCCTTCCTCAGTTATATTGACGCTATTGGAGTCTCACTCACTCATTCCCATAGAATCGTTGTCTGCTGATCTGCAGTTAGCAAACCATCAGGTAGCCATTTGTGATAATTTGGTGGTGAATTCTCACTCTCCACATGAAAGCCTTGGGTTCAACTCATGTCATTGTGGGCTTGTGTGTTGCTGTGATACTGAGTAGGTTTTGGCAGAACTTAACATTTGAGATTGACTAAAATGAAAGGTATGGATATGGTGCCTGCTCTTGGCTGGCCCTTAGACAGAGTTTGGTTTTGTTCACTAAAGAGATGAATGTTCCAGAGGCAGTACAACATACTCCATAGCTTTTTACTTACTACCTCTCTGAAACACATGTCCCACCTCCTGAACTCCTTCTGGTCTCTATACACAACATGGCCAACTAGAGAAACCATCCTAACCGAAAGATGTGATTTTGTACCACTTCCCTTTGTACTTCCAAGCCTTGCCCTGCTTATTTGTAAGTTCTTTGTGTCCCCTTGGCTGAATGAACTCCAGGAGAGCAGGGTCCCTGCTGCCAAGTAACCAGTGCCCAGATCTACAAGCATCTCTGGACAGAGCCACTCCCCTAAAGCAGCTGAGAACTTTGAAAAATGTACATGAAGGGAATCTCATATTCCAGGCTTTGTTGCATGTTTCGTCTGTGGAAATAATATATGATTCTTACAATCTAGGACCTGAAAGTAAAGGACTGAACAGATAGATTATAGGGACAGTTAGAGTACTGTGTATACTTGAGTATAAGCCAACCCAAACACCAGCCACTTGGCACCTAATTTTACCACATTAAAATGTGCTAAAAAACTCATCTTATACACGAGAATATACGGTAACTTTTGAGAACTCTACTTGGTCCTTTTAAAGGATGTTTATCCTCTTGCACATCTCTTGAGGATTTCAATTGCCCATATTTTACATTCTTATTCTTTAATTCTACTGTCAGTCTGTTGGGAAGTTGAGTTGGGATATAAGTTCTGAACAAGATTTTGTCTCTGCTCTGTTTGCCAGCCTTGGCAGACTACCTGGGAGTATAGGGGGAGGGTTGGGATTTCGGTTGGGAGCTGGAGATATCTTTTATGGGCAGATTCATAAGTATGCTAAATGTGTGTTCTCTTTTCTAGGATGATCGTTCTGTTTATTTAAGTGTGGTGTTTTTCTTCCATAGGGTTTAAATATTAGCCAGAGCCAGTCTTTTATCTATGGTCATTCTGACTTATCTGTATTCATTTGTAAAGTGGGAGAAAGAATGCCTATTTGCTTATTTAACAACTACTTATTTACTTGTGAATAAAATAGTATTTGCCTTCAAGGAGTTTGTAAGGATACATGGTGTGTGTGTGTGTGTGTGTGTGTGTGTGTACAAGCATCTGATGTCTCATATAGATGGCCAAGTGATCACAAATGATTTCTTCTGTCCTTCCCTCTCCTTTTTGTATAAGGATTTTTAGTCTAGTTTTCTGTCTTAAAGAAAGATAAAAGAAACTTGTAATTGTTGCCGATTATTCATTATATTTTGTTTCCACGTTCCTCTTTCCACAAAGGATTTTAGAGTTGTGTATTTTATATATTCCTCTGAACCTTTTGTTTTGCATAGGATAAAGAGTAAGTAGATGGAGTGGAAGAATGAAGAAATGAATGATTATAAACAACATATGGGGGGGGGAAATCAACTAATAGTTTTTCCTAGATCTACTTTAACACAAATAATACGAAGATTTCCCCTCTATACACTGCCTGGATTTTGAAAGTTTATTGGTAAGAGGAATTCTGACACTATCGAATTTAAATGTTTAGTAATCTTCCTCCTTTGTGAACCCTCCCCAGCATTTTGATCTTTTGTGAAAGAAATATTTTAAAATGTATACTTGCGTGTGGTCATTATAAAGTGAAAGTTCCCTCGCGTGCTTGCATTGATCAGAGGCAATGACAGATAAATGATGCTTTACTTCCCAGGAATAGTGTCCAGTTGATTCACATGCATGTCAAAGTTAGACACCGAATGAGGAAGACCAGAGAAGACTTGGTGCATTTGAGTTACTGGTGGAGAATGGTGAAAGTACCATGGACTGCTAGATCCAAGGCTTTTGAGTCCAGCTTCTTGGATGATTTGCTCAGCATACAGATTGAATAAGTATGGTGAGAGGATACAGCCCTGAGATGCACATTTTTCAAAATTTTACACCATGCAGTATTCCCTTGCTCTGTTCACTTGATCCATGTACAGGTTCCACATGAACACTAGTAAGTGTTAGAGAATTCCCATTCTTCTCAAGACTATCAATAGTTTGTTGTGATTCACATAGTTGAATACCTTTGCATAGTCAGTAAAACATGAGTAACTATTTTTCTAGTATTCTATGATTTTAGCCAAGATCCTTCTGCCATTGGCAATGATATATCCCTTGTTCCATATCCTTTTCTGAAACTGGCTCCAGTTTCTGGCAACTTCCTGTCCATGTATTGCTGCAACCATTATTGAGTGATCTTCAGCAGAAGTTTCCTTGCATGTGATATTAACTGTTTGATAATTTATGTGTTCTGCCAGGTCACTTTTCTTTAGAATTAGTACATTTAGCCAGGTAGCTGTCTTCTGAATTTCTTGGTATAGTTTAGTGTTTCCAGTGCTTCATCAGCTTGTAACATTTCAGTTGGTGTTCTGTCAATTCTTAGAGCCTTATTTTTCACGGATGGCCTCTGTATAGCTTGGACTTCTTCCTTCAATACCCTTGACTCTTGATCATAAGCTAATCTATGAAATGAAGTATTATTGACTAGTTCTTTTTTGTACAATGATGGTGTATTCCATCCATTTTATTTTGATGTTTCCTACATCATTCAATGTTTTGTCCATGGAATCTTTTAAAATTGCAACTTAAAGCCCGGATTATTTATTTATTTTTATTAAAAGATCATTTTACTGGGGGTTCATACAACCCATAACAATCTGTACATCAATTGTATCAAGCATATATGTTGCCATGATTCTTTTCTAGACATTTACTTTCTATTGAGCCCTTGGTATCAGATCCCCCCCCCGCGACCCCTTGATAAATTATAAATTGTTATTATTTTCATATAGAAATTGGAATTTAAATATAGATCTGCCAGTAATGCCTCTCTCCTTACCATGTGGCTGCTGATTATTCAAGCCAGGTAATATCTATATGCAACATTCACTAATTTCATTTTACTCTTTTTTTGGGGGCCTAATGTGTATTTTTTTAATAGTTTTATTAGGAGATCATACAACTCTTATCACAATCCATACATACATCAATTGTGTAAAGCACATCTGTACATTCATTGCCCTCATCATTCTCAAAACATTTCCTCTCCACTTAAGCCCTTGGCATCAGGTCCTCTTTTTCCCCATCCCTCCCCGCTCCTCACTCCCTTATGAGCCCTTGATAATTTATGTTATTATTTTGTCATATCTTGTCCTGTCCGACGTCTCCCTTCACCCCCTTTTCTGTTGTTTGTCCCCCAGGGAGGAGGTCACATGTAGATCTTTGTAATCGGTCACCCTCTACTCTCCCAGTATGGCCCCTCACACCACTGGTCCTGAAGGTATCATTCACTCTGGATTCCCTGGTGCCTCTAGCTCCTATCTGCGCTAGTGTACATCCTCTGCTCTATCCACACCTGCAAGGTAGAATTCAGATCATGATAGGGAGGGGGTGGAGAAGCATTTTGGGAACTAGAGGAAAGTTGTATTTTTCATCGTTGTTACATTGCACCTTGACTGGCTCGTCGCCTCCCCTAGACCCCTCTGCAAGGGCATCTCCAGTGGCCAACAAATGGGCTTTGGTTCTCCACTCTGCACTACCCTCCTCATTCACTATGGTAAGATTTTTTTGTTCTGATGATGCCTTATACCTGATCCCTTCGACACCTCATGATCGCACAGGCTGGTGTGCTTCTTCCATGTGGGCTTTGTTACTTCTGAGCTAGATGGCCGCTTGTTTACCTTCAAGTCTTTAAGACCCCAGACGCTATCTCTTTTGATAGTTGGGCACCATTAGCTTCCTTCACCACATTTGCTTATGCACCCATTTGTCTTCAGCAATCATATCATGGAGGTGAGCACACAATGACATGATATTTTGTTATTTGATGCCTGATAACTGATCCCTTCGGTACCTTCCTTGTGATCACATAGGCTTGTGTGTTCTTCCATATGGGCTTGGTTGCTTCTGAGCTAGATGGCTGCTTATTTACTTTCAAGCTTTTAAGACCCCAGATGCTATATCTCTTTTGATAGCCCGACACCATCAGCTTTCTTCACCACATTTGCTTATTCACCCACTTTGTCTTCAGCTGTTGTGTCGGGAAGGTGAGCATCCTAGGATGCCAATTTAATAGAAGAAAGTATTCTTGCATTGAGGGAGTACTTAAGTGGAGGCCCAATGTCCTTCTGCTACCTTAATACTAAACCTATAAATGTATGCACATGCATCTATTTCCCCATTCTCATATATAAATGTATTTGCATATGTACATGTATTTATCTAGACCTCTATAAATGCCCTTTGCCTTCCAGCGCTTTCCTCTATTTCCCTTGACTTTCCTACTGTCCCACTATTACACTCAGTCCCCACCAGGGTTTCAGCTATACCTCTTTTTTACATTACCCTTGATCATGCCCTACCAGGCCTCCCACATCCACCCCACCACCGATTTGGATCACTTGTTGTTCCCTTGTCCCTGGGTTTGTTGACACCACTTCCTTTCCCCCCACCCTCCCCTCTCCCATGTCTCCCTGAAACTGTTGGTCCTGTTGTTTTCTCCTCCAGATTGTTCATCCAGCCTATCTTATTTAGACAGACCTGCGGAGATAATAACATGCACAAAAACAAGACAGAGCAAAACCAAGCAACAGTATACAACAAAAAAACAACAAGCCACTGACAAAGAACAAAACAAAACACAAAAAGAAAGAAAAGCTTGTAGTTAGTTCAAGGATTGTTTGTTGGCCTTTAGGAGTGTTTTCCAGTGCAGTCTGTTGGGGCACCATGCTCTGGCCCCAAAGTCCACCTTCAGCATTCCCTGGGGACCTTGCTGCTCCATTTCCTTTCTGTTCCACTGCACTCCCCCAGTGCTTTGCCTTGAGTTGGCGGGATCAGATCGGTGCAAGTCCCACGCGGTGTCTCTGGTATTGTACCCCACAGGGCCATGGGTCAACCACTTCACTCTTTTTCTATAGTCTTAAATGACTGTCCATAGTATTTTATAAAACAGCCTGTATGCATTTACTTGTGTTTTCTTCTATAGCTCTTTTTATATTTAATTTTGTATTCTTCTAAATACTGAGCTAAATTATAAATTATTGACAGGATTTTGAACTGCTGCTTTTTGCTGCAATGAAGTGAAACTGGAATGGACTAGTATGTGTAAAATGGTGAAACCGAACAATAAGCAGGACAGGAAAATTTATGTCACCACTCTGCTAGAAATTTACTTTTAGACAATAAGGGCAGCATATGCATTACCTAATAACCAAGTCTCTTGAACAGAAACAGTGGTGGCCAACTGAAAGATGGTGAAGAAGTACACCACCTTAGTGTGTGCTACTTTCCACAACCCTGGCAATAATCCAGTCTCCTGCATCAGGCTCCTTATAGGGCTCACCATGCCTCTTCTGAGTCTTCCATTCAAGGGCTTTGACCTGTAATTTTTCCCATCCTGTCATTGGACCAGTACACCTACAAATCTTCAAATTTAGACATGGTCTTACTTGATATACTCATCTTTATCATGAAAAAAAGTCATTGCATATTTTTTATTTCTGAAGTTTCTAAAATGAACCGTCCTGAACCTCTTACTCTTTTCTTAACTGTTCTTATTTTGTAGCAGAATTGGAAATTTCTTATAGGGTGAGATCAATTAATAAGGGTGTATTACTAACCTTCAGTGATCAGAATATAGTTTTTAATCTATGAAGAGCGAATCCTATAATACTCCATTATTGTTAACTTCATATCAGGAGTCATGATTTTAGGGTGCACTATGGTGGTTGGTTCTAAAATGGTCACATAGATCTTAGAATACTTTACCTTAAATATAGTATAGTAAAATGCAATTTCTTAAAAATGAGAAAAATTTAATCTTATTGCCATTAAGTCAGTTGTGACTCATAGTTAAGTTACCCAATAGGGAGGGTAGAACTGCCCCCAGACACTTCCAAGATGAACTCTTTGTGAGAGTAAAAGTTTCTGAACACATAATTTCTTTTTTTTTCTTTAAAAAAATCATTTTTATTGGTGACTCGTACAACTTTTATCACAATCCATACATCCATCCATGTGTCAAGCACATTTGTACATTTGTTGTCCTCATCATTCTCAAAACATTTGCTTTCAACTTGAGCCCCTGGAACCAGCTCCTCATTTTATCCTCTCCCTCCTTTATCCTCCCTCCCACTCCACTGATAATTTTTTTAAAACATTTTATTAGGGGCTCATACAACTCTTATCACAATCCATACATACACATACATCAATTTTATAAAGCACATCCGTACATTCTTTGCCCTAATCATTCTCAAAGCATTTGCTCTCCACTTAAGCCCTTTGCATCAGGTCCTCTTTTTTTCCCCTCCCTCCCTGCTCCCCCCTCCCTCATGAGCCCTTGATAATTTATAGATTGTTATTTTGTCATACCTTGCCCTATCCGGAGTCTCCCTTCCCCCCCTTCTCTGCCGTCCATCTCCCAGGGAGGAGGTCACATGTGGATCCTTGTAATCAGTTCCCCCTTTCCAACCCACTCACCCTCCACTCTCCCTGCATCGCCCCTCACACCCCTGGTCCTGAAGGTATCATCCACCCTAGATTCCCTGTGCCTCCAGCTCCCATATGCACCAGTGTACAACCTCTGCCCTATCTAGTCCTGCAAGGTAGAATTCGGATCATGGTAGTTGTGGGGAGGAAGCATCCAGGATCTGGGGAAAAGCTGTGTTCTTCATCGGTACTACACTGCACCCTGACTGACCCATCTCTCCTAAACCCCTCTATGAGCGGATCTCCAGTGGCCGACAAATGGGCCTTGGGTCTCCACTCTGCACTTCCCCCTTCATTCACTATGGTATATATATATATATATATATGTTTGTTTTTTGCATGATGCCTTATACCTGGTCCCTTTGGCACCTCGTGATCGCACAGGCTGGTGTGCCTCTTCCATGTGGGCTGTATTGCTTCTGAGCTAGATGGCCGCTTGTTTACCTTCAAGCCTTTAAGACCCCAGACACTATCTCTTTCAATAGCCGGCACCATCAACTTTCTTCGACACATTTGCTTATGCACCCGTTTGTCTTTGGCGATCGTATCGTGGAGGTGTGCAGCCAATGATATGATTTATTTTTCTTTGATGCCTGATAACTGATCCCTTCAGGACCACGTGATCACACAGGCTGGTGTGTTCTTCCATGTGGGCTTTGTTGCTTCTGAGCTAGATGGCCACTTGTTTATCTTCAAGCCTTTAAGACCCCAGACACTCTCTTTTGATAACCGGGCACCATCAGCTTTCTTCACCATATTTACTTGAACATATAATTTCGCTATATACTTGTACTTCTTTTTTTTTTTTAAGATAACATAGTTTAATAGTGAAAATGTTGATCTCTGAGGTCATTATACTTGTACTTCTAATGGATTTGAGGACTCCAATTCTTTGAGTCCAGGCAGTTGAAAGAATCAGTAGTTATAAGTGCATCTTCACCTGAGTGATGGGGTAGGTGCTGGTGAGCAGTGCATTAACCATCATAGGAAGGAAGTTGGGGGAGGGGTAGCCAGTCGAAGGTAACAGGCGTTCAGCCTAATGAGCTTGTCATTTCTCACTGAATTGTCTTAAGAACAAACTGGTTTAAGTTTCCTCTCACCCATAGCATATCTTCTTAAATGCAATCAGACATTTAAAAAAATAAGAGAGGAAAAATCCAAGTAATAACAGAGAAGCTGGAAACTTGTCAAGCAAGGTAAACACAAACAAGCAAGGCAATTTGGGGGAGAACTTTATAAGCAAGGAATGCCACAATCAAATAGAGTCATTTCAAATATCTACACAACAGAAACTAGATCCTGCAATCTGCTTCGCTGAATGTGATTGGTGGAAAAGGCTGGCTCGGGATAAAAGGGAAAATGGATAGATGGCACGAAGTAGCGAGCGAGTATTGCTTAGTCATGAGGTCTAGCAGTCCGGGCTACGAGACACTAAGAGCCAGCAGAGTGGGGCAAGGGCAGATTCTGAGGACCAAGATCAGATGTTCAGACTTCATTTCATGTTACTTTTCTCCTGACTCTCTTTCCTTCATGCCGTTCAGATTTTTCCCAAACCTGACTTAACATGAAACTGAAAATTTACATTGAATTATGTTTTATATTCTCTATTCTTCATTTTGAGGAGAAATTGTAACACAATTCTCTCAGAGGATCCCCCTCCCTCCAATCTGAAGAATATATTTATATTTGATTTCTTCTGCCCTATCACATTGGAGTTCAGAAAAAAGATGGTTTCATTCCATGAAAAAGTCACTTATAAAAAAAAAGTCACTTATAATAAAGTTTTTTTTACCAAAGTTGAGGCACTATTGCTAAAAGTTGTTCCGCTTGAACCAGATTGGTCATGGTCTTGGTGTCATTGTGCATCTCCTTAATAGGATGGTGTGGTACGCCGTCTTTGGTGTTAATATTGTATCTCCTTATCTGTCACCGAAGTAAAAATTTGCCTTACTTAGAATGGAAGCTATTTCGCTGACATTTATTTCGATTTTTCTTAAAACCACGGCAGGTATTTATGTCAACCTATCTGCTGTCTGTGCGTGGCTTATTTGTAATAGAAACTTATTGCTGTTTCTTCTGTATTATCACACTATTAGTTAGTATACTAACTAAGTATATCTTTTTAGATTACATTGGGGCTACCAGCCAGACTAATACACTTAGCTTTATTTTTTAAGTTCACTTTTTTTCTAGGCCTACATTACCTAAATGTCACCATCAAACTTTTCACTTATAACAGATTTCCTTATCACTTAAAAGAAAGAAAAAAGCACATAGCACAATATTTCTTTTAGTCAAGCTTTGTGGAGTTTAGCCAAAGAGCTACAACAAAGTTTTCAGTCTGGTGAAAAGGATTTAAGGTTTCCACTAGCATATTATTTGATAATTTTCTCTTCTTCAAATGTGTGCCTTGAGCATGCTCTGTGTTTCTGATAAAGTTTGCTTAGACATTAGTTACTTTGAAATTAATGGGCAGAGATAGCCTATAAAATATGTTGAGAAATGTGTTCCTGAGAATGTTTGTGGACATAGTGTACTCCTAGTTATGAAAGAAGAAATTAGGCATGCGGAAAAAGCCCATGTATTCATAGAGCTTCTTTTGGAGTTCCCTTTTGCTCAGTGGATGGAATTCGGATAGCCAAAAAGAAAATGTGCACCGAAATACCCTATTTTTCTGCAAAAAGGAGGTGCAGTTTAGTTTTTCATACTGTGCAATCCCTGCCCCTATACCTTTTTTATGAACTGTATATTTGCTAATATTTTTCTGACTTCATTTTTCTTTGTTTTTTAAAAAAAAATCATTTTACTGGGGGCTTGTATAATTACCATAATCCATCCATCCATCCATTGTGTCAAGCACATTTGTACATTTGTTGCCGTCATCATTCTCAAAACATTTGCTTTCTACTTGAGCCCTTAATATCAGCTCATTTTCCCCTTCCCTCCCCACTCTCTCCCAGTTTTCTTTTTCAGTTTTATTATTTTTTAAATATCCAATGCATTTAATGTTCGTCTTTTGTCTTGTTTCCTGTTGACGCAGAGGTTTGATTTCCAGCAGCAGCTTGTCTCCTAGCAAGATCTCTTCTCAGCTCTGCAAACTGTTTCCCCAATATATATAGTAAGAAATCATTTTTCCACCCTAGAAACCACCCTCACAAGGGTGCCCATTCCCAGCCCTGGAGGTTCCGGAGTCTGTGCACTGTGGATCAGAGAGGGCATGCGAGCAGGTGACCCCCTCACTTGGGCCGTTTGCATCTCCTGCCCATGTGGACACCACAGTTGCTGGTGTCTGGTACAGAGCGTCTGGTACAGAGGTATGCCAGATCCCCCACTCAGGAAAGACTAGGCCAACTGACCACTCTTGGAACTCGTTGGCCCGGGCAGCACATCCACATACCACTCCCCTGCCACTTAGCAGAATTGGGGCTGGTACCTTGGGACTTGGGCATGCGTATAGCTGTTTGCCCAACTCCTCTTTGGTGCAACATGTCTGGGTGCAGATTGGCTACAAGGAACTCCATCACTCGCAGGCCCAGCTCTGAATTGCTAGAGTAAACACGGTTTTATTTTTTCATGTACTGGAGTACTGTCAAACTTGATCAATGGCTTATACACTTATTATACAAATGTAATCAAAAGTAGCATTTTCAGAATATTCACTTAGCATGAATGAGGCTGAAATTCACTTCTGGAAATGGAAATGGCACAAGACATGGTGTATATGCATGGTTGCATTATGGCAGAACTATCATACATAATTTTATCAGTTTCAATACTTACCTGTGTGTGCATGCTATTTGTGAAAAATATATTGTTTGGGGGCTTCTTAAGAGTAAGAGCAAATGCGGAAAGAACTAGGAGGCAAAGGGGCATTTATAGAGGTCCAAATACAGGTATGTGTATATGTAAATATATATATGACAATGGGGAAATAGATCTATTGCATAAATTTATAGGTGTACTGTTAAGGGAGCAGATGAGATTGGGCCTCTACTCAAGTACTCCCTCAATGCAAGAACACTTTGCTCTATTAACCTGGCATTCTATGATCTTCACCTTCCCAACACATCGCTGAAAACAAAGTGGGTACATAAGAAAATGTAGTGAAGAAAACTGATGGTGCCCAACTATCAAAAGATATAGCATGTGTGTGTGGGAAAGGCCAGCCCCCCACAACTAATTATGGCTCGATAGGTGCAATTGTATGGTTGAGATATATAAAGATTATAATAAAGTCATCGAGAGCATGAGAGATAAAAGAGAGATTGAAATAATGGAGTCAGACACATTTTGTGGTAGCATGCTCACCTCGGCCCTGCTTGGTGGTCCAAGTGGAGATGGGAGACCTAAGGGCAGATGAGAGGGGGAGGGGAAGGAGCACAAGGGGAAAGAGAACAGGGGAGAGGACCAGAGAGGAGAGGGAGCTGACAAGAGGCTAAGGGGGATCTTTATTGCTAACCAAGGCTTATATATCTTTGGTGTGCGTGCAAGCCCACTAATTACAGGCAAAGACATACATCACAGGAAGGGGTTGCACTATAGGTGATACAGCAATGATAGGGGGACAATCTAGGGATATACACACAATAGGAAGAGGAGGGATTGGGGGCATACATGTACAAGATGGGCAGATCCTAAATTTCGGATGGCAGCCTAACTGGATGTCACAGAGCAAGTTTGACCTGTTCTCTGGATGTCCATAGAAACCATTATCAGTAAGTAGGGTATAAACTCCACCTATACGGAGCAGACTAATGATCACAAGCCTTTAGGGCAAAGTAGCCCATTGTCTTTAACAGCAGGGAGTTGGGCTCCTCTTGTGGTGGGACAGACAGTATTCAGGGAGGTGACTTCACAATCATTTACCATTAGCTTCAGGCAGTGTCCTAAGTCTAACATATATTTGGGGGAGACGATTTGGGAGATATCTTTCTGTTTCCCATACATGTGGGGTCTTAACAGCTTAAAGATAAAAAAGCGGCCATCTAGCTGAGAAGCAACAAAACCCATATGGAAGAAGCATACCAGCCTGTGTGATCATGAGGTGTTGATGGGATCAGGTATCAAGCATCAAAGAACAAAAATTCATATCATTGTGAATAAGGGTTAGCGTGGAGTAGACACTCAAAGCCCATCCGTGGACAACTGGACATCCCCTTACAGAAGGGTCTCAGAGAGTAGACCAGCCAATCAGGGGGCAGTGTAGCGCCAATGAGACAAACAACTTTCCTCTAATTCTTTAATGTTTCCTCCCCTCACTATCATGATCCCAATTCTACCTTACAAATCTGGCTAGAACAGAGCATGTACACTGGTACAGATAATAGCTGGAAACACAGGGAATCCAGAACAGATAAACCCCTCAGGACCAATAATGAGAGTAGTGATACCAGAAGGGTAAGGAGAAGGTAGAGGAGAAAGAGGGAACTGATCACAGTCATCTACATATAACCCCCTCCCAAGGGGATGGACAACAGAAAAGTGGGTGAAGAGAGACATCACATCGAACAGTGTAAGAAATGAAAAAATAGTAACATAAATTAACAACGGTTCATGGAGGAGGGAGGGGAAAATGAGCTGATACCAAGGGCTCAAGTAGAAAGAAAATGTTTTGAGAATGATGAGGGCAACAAGTGTACAAATGCGCTTGACACAATGGATGGATGTGTGGACTGTGATAAGCTGAGTACGAGCCCCCAATAAAATGATTTTAAAAAAGAAAAAGATTTGAAAGTATGCAGATTCTAAGTGTTTAGCTTGATGTATGTTTGTCTAGCTAGACACCATGGAAGTACTACTAGCTTATCAAGATAAAGAACATTTTTACCACTTTCAAAAAAAATAAGAGTAAGAGCAAATGCTCAGAGAGAAACCTAGCCTTTTTCCTATGTGTTACTTATGTGTATCATGTGACCAGTGCTCACTAGTTTTGTTCTGCAGTGGAATTATTTGGCAACTTTTTGATACTTCTTGTACTTACAGATTTTACTATGGTAAAAAAAAATTTTAATCGTAAAATTTAAAAAAAATTAAAAAGACTTTATCTGAATTCATCAGCTCTATGTTTAGCACTTATTAGGTTCCCTCAGCTTGTTACAAAGCTCGCCTTTTGGGGCTCACCTTTCCTTCCTTCTTTGATCCCTGTTTCCAGGATCCTGTGTCTTCTTCCTTCCAGAGGTATGTCCTCATTTTGGAGCTGCGCTTCTTCCCATAGCTCTTGGGCAGGAATGAGTGCAAGAGTTGGATCTTTAGGTGTTCGAAAATACTACTTCTCTCTCCTCTTTCACCTGTTGAGTAGTTTGGCAGAGAAGAGGATTGTAGACTGTTTGCGATTCTGAGAGTACTATAATTCATTTTCATTCCTAATGAAAGAACAGGCCCCATAGTTGCGTGAAGGAGGTCAGGACTGAGTTTCTGATTGACCTCTGTTAGAAGGTCAGACTCAATACCTTGAGAAATGAGTAGGCTCACCAGGGCGCATGCAGCCTTTGGCCCTCAATGCCAGCCCTTGTTTGGTTCTCAAGCCATTCTTGGAGATTTTTCTCCTTTCTACTTTTACTGCTTCTGTTTCTTGGTTGTATATACAATATTATATAGAAAAAGAAAGCAGGTCTTAAAAATGTTTATTTTCTGTTTGTGTAGTCATTGCCAATGGCTCAGAAAAATTGCTGTTCGTGGGCAAATAAATTAACCAATTGAAAGCCAACCACTCTTAATCAAAGTTGGTATTTAACAAAAAATACTACATATAAATGAAAGAAACAGGATTAATAACAAGAAAAAAGCAACAATCCCAAACCACCAAACAAACAAAAACTCCACTGCCATCTAGTCCATTCTAATGCATAGCAAAAGCAGCTGCTGTTGTAGGCTAGTAGAACTGCTCCATAGGTTTTTCAAGGCTGTGATCATTCCTAAATGGCTCAGATATTTTGAGAATTGTCTAGGTTTCTTTCCTAACCTGAGGGCACAAAGACACCATTTTGAGTGGTCTATCTCGAGTCTTTCCTCTAAAACATGCCCTCACGCAGAGACTTGAGTAAAAGCAAGCAGCCCGGCAGTTGCTGGCCTGAACTGGAGCATGCTTTTCCTGAGTCCTCCAGCACCAGGCCCGATACTGGTACTAGAGACACAAGGCCCAACACAGTGGGCCTGTTCTGCTGCCTGGAGTCCAGGGGAAAGCAGCAGGCTTTTAAAATAGTTTCAGAGTTTATGCCCAGCTACCTTCTAGGACCTTGCTGTCAACCCTTGCAGCCTGCCCTTCTAGACCCAGTCAACCAACTGTAGCTTGTAAGCCGTATGCTACTTTTTCCATATGTACATGGGGTTCTGAAATAAAATTGAAAAGGACAATGAAACTTAGTTTTATTTATAATTTTTCCCCTTTATTAATCATTTTATTGGGGGCTCTTACAATCCATTATTCAATTTTATTAAGCATGCTTATGCTGCCATCAATATTTCCCAAATTATTTTCTTTCTACTTAAGCCTTTGGTATCAGCTCCTTTTTCCCTCTCCCTCCTCCACCCTCCCATTTTCATGAATCCTTGATCAATTATATATTATTATTGTTGTTATTTCATGTCTTATACTGTCCCTTGCCTCCCTTTACCCACATTTCCGTTATTCATTCCCTAAGGGGACATTTATAAACATTTTAAAGAATGTTATTCCGATAATGACGACTTCATTTGTTTGTGAATATATATATCCATGGATCTCACAATATTTCTAAGTTGTTGTAAGGGACAGGATTGCCTCTTTGACCTCAAGTTGGCCGATTCTTTTCTAGACCATCAGCCTCTTCCTGCCTGTGAGTGGATTTTTCTTTTCCAATACTCCCTAGTGGGTGGGGTGCCTCACCACACTCTTGGAGGTCTCCCTTTTGGCTCCGCAGCACTGTGTTTTATTCCTGTGGCTGACCCTTGCAGGGCTATTCTAGATCAGCTGCAGTTCCCAGTTGTGCCAGTATTCAAGCAGGGAACCACGACCTGTTCACGGGCCTGATGGGCCTGCAGGCAGTCGGGGATTCTGTTTTAGATATGCTTATGTGGTAGACTGTGAGCTCAAGTTTACAATCTTTATGGAAAAACTATTTTTTTTTGGAATTACAAAGCTACGTTTAATACTTTGGGGTGAGCCCCACAGGAATAAAAAACACTGGGAAGGGGTAACCCCCTCACCCCCCAGGTGTGGCCCAGGGGGCGAGGGGCTACCTGAGGGGAAGGGAGCACAACAGGGACCCGCTGCAGACTCCAGGCAAAGGGAATGCCATCGGTGCTGGGACCTGTGAGCACTACAGGAGGAACGCGAGCGTGGTAGGACTGGCTCCAGGCACACAGGCGGAGGGAGGGCAAGAGGGTTGGACACGAAGCCACAGAGCTACTTGGGTTCCTCCTTCTTCTCGTTTGCCTTTTTCTGCTTCTGCTGCATGATCTCCGAGTCCCTCTGCTTGCGGGCAGCAGCAGAAAGCCCGTCATCTCGGCGCTTTCCCTTAACCGAGTCGCTCTGCTTTGTCATATTCTTCTGGCGGGCAAGCTCTCGTTGGTTACCGCGGGTCATGGCGACGGCAGCGGCTCCGGCCTGCCTAGGTTGCGTCCCCTCGTTCTGGCTTGGAAAAACTATTTTATAGTTCTGTTTATCCTACAGATTTATATTTGTTAACTCTTGTTACTGATGAAATGTTTTTTTTTTTATTTAAGCAGTTTTTATCTATCAATCTTCTAATCTCATTGAACTGCTGTTGAGTAGTGTTTTTGTGGCTCATTTAAAAACCTTTCCTAACAGTTTGTATTTCTTAGAGTATCCAAGCATATAAGAGAATAGAAGCACATTTAGCCTGTAATACTAAAGTAGTAATCTTTTTATTTTCTTAACAGATGCAGCAGCTTTTTTATGAGAATTATGAACAGAACAAAAAAGGTTACATCAGAGATCTTCATAACAGTAAAATTCACCGAGCCATCACATTACACCCCAACAAAAACCCGCCCTACCAGTACAGACTTCACAGCTACATGCTTAGTCGCAAAATAGCTGAACTTCGCCATCGCACTATACAGCTGCACCGAGAAATTGTCCTGATGAGCAAATATAGTCACACCGAGATTCACAAAGAAGATCTCCAGCTGGGAATGTCTCCTTCATTTATGAGGTTTCAGCCCCGACAGCGGGAGGAGATTTTGGAGTGGGAGTTTCTTACTGGAAAGTATTTATATTCAACTGCAGATGGTCAGCCACCTCGAAGAGGGATGGACTCAGCACAGAGAGAAGCCTTGGACGACATTGTCATGCAGGTCATGGAAATGATCAACGCCAATGCCAAGACCAGGGGGCGAATCATTGACTTTAAGGAGATACAGTATGGCTATCGCAGAGTGAATCCCATGTACGGGGCTGAGTACATCCTCGACCTGCTGCTGCTCTACAAGAAGCACAAAGGAAAGAAGATGACGGTCCCCGTGAGGCGGCACGCCTATTTGCAGCAGACCTTCAGTAAGATCCAGTTTGTGGAACACGAGGAGCTGGATGTAAAGGAGTTGGCCGACAAAATTAACCAAGAAGCTGGATCCTTATCCTTTCTCTCAAATTCCCTGAAGAAGCTTGTTCCATTTCAGCTTCCTGGGTCAAAAAATGAGCACAAGGAGCCCAAAGAGAAGAAGATAAACATACTGGTTCCCTTGTCTGGCCGCTTTGACATGTTTGTGAGATTCATGGGAAATTTTGAGAAGACCTGTCTCATTCAAAATCAGAATGTCAGGCTTGTTATTCTGCTTTTTAATTCTGACTCCAACCCTGACAAAGCTAAGCAAGTTGAACTGATGAGAGATTACCGAGTGAGGTACCCTAAGGCTGATATGCAGATTCTGCCTGTGTCTGGAGAATTCTCAAGAGCTCTAGCCCTTGAAGTAGGATCTTCTCAGTTTAATAATGAATCTTTGCTCTTCTTTTGTGATGTTGACCTTGTATTTACTACAGAATTCCTTCAACGATGTCGAGCAAATACAGTTCTGGGTCAACAAATATACTTTCCCATCATTTTTAGCCAGTATGATCCAAAGATTGTTTATAGTGGGAAAGTTCCCAGTGGCAATCATTTTGCCTTTACTAAGAAAACCGGCTTCTGGAGAAACTATGGGTTTGGCATTACTTGTATTTATAAAGGTGACCTTGTTCGAGTGGGCAGCTTTGATGTTTCCATCCAGGGCTGGGGGCTCGAAGATGTAGACCTCTTCAACAAAGTGGTTCAGGCAGGTTTGAAGACATTTAGAAGCCAAGAAGTAGGAGTGGTTCATGTCCATCATCCTGTCTTTTGTGATCCCAATCTTGATCCCAAGCAGTACAAGATGTGCTTGGGATCCAAAGCCTCAACATATGGGTCCGCGCAGCAGTTGGCTGAAATGTGGCTAGAAAAAAACGATCCGAGTTACAGTAAAAGTAGTTATAATGGCTCAGTGAGGACAGCCTAGTGTCCAGCTCTGCTGGAAAAAGACATTTTTAATTATCTAATTTATTTTTCAGAGACATTTTGTATAACCCGATTTTGAAGCCCATACAAGGATATATTTTACAAGTGATTTTTTATAAAAGACTTCTTTAAGATTGAGCTTTTTGAACAAAATTGTGATCAGTGTTTACCTTTGAACACATCTTTTTGCTGAACATTATGGAGTAGACCTGTTTAACTATGACTTGAAATCTACCCAGTGAACCAACTCTGTCTCAGATCCCTTTGCTACGGTCTCACGGCAGAAAACGTGAACATCCCTGCAAAGTATTATTGTAAGAAAACTTTGTGACTCTAGTAAATGTTCTGTTGTGACTGTCAACAGTGCACAGATTCTATCTTGTCTTTTTTACAAGGATTTTTACTTTTTTAAAATACCATTTTATGTTCCAGTTGTAACATAAGGAAGTCAGATAATATTAGTATCGTCGTCCTTGGAAGGGCTTTGCAAAGTTGAGTGTTTCCCCAAACTCCACGTTCCTTTGTGGTCATTGCCATTTTGAAAGCAAGGGGTGCGAGGAGAGCACACGATGGTAGATGGTTGTTGTAATCATGATTTGTTTGGCCTAAATGGACCTGGTTTTGAATTTCAAGATGGAATTGTCATTTTCCCCTCTTTCTGACCCTGTCTTTAAAGTAAAATATTAACATATAGAATGTCAAGAAGAACTATTGTAATAAATATAATGATGTAAGCGTATAAAAAAATGAAAATGTTGGGGGGAAACATACCTGGTTTTGCTCAGTTCATCCTGTCTGTGTTATGTTGGTGGAGATGGCCATTCTTTAATCACTGTTTTGTTTTATCCTTTGAAAATACCTTTAATTTATTTAATGTTCATTTTGTAGTGCTTTGCCATCTCTGGAGTTCCTGTTAGTTACTAGAATTCATGTGTATCACTGTTTAGTATGTTTGATTTTCAGTGAACTGATCTCCAAAGATTTTCTTTAGTAAATGATTTCCTTCCCCTTCTTAATTTTTATATTCTTTACTGTTTTACTAAATATTAAGTGTTCTTAGACTGTGGTGCTCACAAGTTTTGGGAGGCAAAAGTAAAATTAATCTGTCATTACTCCAGAAGTTTGTTTTAAACTCAAAAATGAAATGTGCCTTACTGTTTTTCCCCCATTTAGAAGTCAAACAATGGTAGGATTGCCATTTTAATATACGTCATTGGAGATCTACTTAATTGTAAATAGTGTATTGCTCATTTGGAAAAATAAACCAGTGAACAATATTTTTCTATTGCACTTTTCCGAAACATCTGTCTCATTATTGCTATTTGGAGAGTGAAACACTTCAACACGGATTCATAAATGTTTGTCAAGTGACTCGAGGGCACTTGTGTGCGCCCTGCTGTTTGGCAGTGGATGGAGCTAACGCTGACTGCCTCGTCTCCTTTCATAGCATGGATTTGCCCTTGGCTTGTTGGCTCAAAGATGTCTAGAGCACGACTTTCCAGCTAGGTCCAAAGACCTTCCAGAGTACTTGATACAAACTTCTTGGGCTCTTTTGAGACCCACTGGATGGGTTGGAATCTACATTTTTACCAGTGCCCGCAAGGTGCTCTGCACCTTCTTAGCATGGGTCTAGCTACTGGATGAACTAGCTGCTAGTAACTGGGTGAAGAGTCACTATATAATGTATATAACAGTTACTATGTAATCGAGTGGTCATACAAGGTATTGAGCCTTTTGTGCAAGAACAACTCCAGAAGAGGCATGTATAGTATGATGACCATTAGATTTCAGGATAATTACATTGTGTTCACAGTAAATTGTTATCTTTCAGCCTGATTGCCATTTACATTGCAGAGTATTTCATGTCCATTAGGAAAGAAAACTTTATTTTTCAGTAAAGAAACATCTTAATGACAAATTATCTCTTATTTTAATATAAAAAACCAACTGTATGCCATCGTGTCAGTACTGACTCATGGTAATGCTATGGGACAGGACAGAACTGCCCTGGGAGTTCCTGAGACGATTTTTCTGTATCTCTTAAGAGGAGAGGCGAGCCCCGTCTTTCCCCCCACAGAGCGGCTGGTGATTCCAAACTGCTGCTCTTTTGGGTCACAGCCCAAGGCTTAGCCCCCACGCTACCCGGGCTCCTACCGTAAAGTAGCAGTAGGACTTTAGGACAGTGTGAGGTAATGGAGCTTAAGGGTCTGTCTAGCATCTGGATGACAGTTAACTCGCCACTTCCTCCCCAGTCCTTATGGAAGTCTACCTCTTCTGATGATCCCTCATCATGTTTAGGGAAGCCTCACCAGGACTCTGGCTTCACAGTAGCTGTGAGATCTCTTTAGTTCCTCTTCTGGTATTACCTCGGTGCCCAGCAGTCTCCAAGTGCCCTCGCCAACCCATCCTCCAGTACCTCCACAAGGAAGGGCATGGGGTATGAGTAGATGATAGGAATAAGTTCTTTTAGAAAAGTTACACAACTGGTGACACAAAGGGGGGGGTTAAATATGTTCCAATTGTCCCACTTGCCAAAACACGATGCTGTTCTATCATCCCTGATACCAACTACTACGTCTCCCCTTAGTATATTCTCTATGTCACTCCAAAAAAACTCATAGCCATTGAGTTGATTCTGATTCATAGCACCCCTACAGGGCAGGGTAGAACTGCCTTTGTGGGTTTCTGAGACGAATTCTTTGTGGGAGTAAAAAATCTCCATCTTTCTCCTGTGGAACAGCTGATGGCTTCGAACTGCTGCCTTTGTGGTTAGCAGCCCAACCCATAGCCATTACACCACCAGGCTCTTCTCATGTCCCAAGATTCTGCAATTCAATTCAGTGCCTACACAGAACTTAAAGAAAATGGCTAGCATAGTTGGAGCTAGCAAGTCCAAATCCAAAGTTCAGCTATCTGTCTGGAGCATCCTCCTCCACAAGACTACAGAAGCGAGTGAAATCGGGCTAGGTGGTAGGCCACAACTCAAGACCCAAGAACCGAAGATTGGGCAGAGAGGTGACCAGATAGATGCAGGGCCCTAAGAAAGCTGTTTGTGGTTGGTGGCGTGGTATGTTATGGAAAAGAGTGAACTTTATATCAGGAAAATGACCCAGCCTAGTCGGTGGACTACATGGTATCTGAGACCCTTCTAGACTCCTGAAGCTGGCAGTTTATGAAGCAGAGGACAAAGCAGGACCCTGGGAGATAACAGGCTGATGGGTGCAGAGTAGCATGGGTCCAATGTCAGTAGGAACGTGGCAGGGCACCAACAATTCCCAAAGTTGGCAGACCACATGACTAACCTAATCACAGATAGAATGAGTAAAATTGACTCCTAGAATTTCTCTTAGCCCAAGAGTCTCTCTGACCCTGAAAATGGTCAGGGAGCCTCACCTGGCACCTGGGCCCGACCCAGTCTGGCATCAGTCCTAGGCCCCCACCATTCGGAGAACGTCCTACAGCTGCTTTGAGTTTGTGCGTGTGGCAGTCTATGCCTGGGCTTTTCACTGTTAACTGGAATTCTCCAGTACGACTCAAATGGCTAATCTCATTCACTCTGCAGGACCCAGCCTCTGCAGCCCTCCAGCCCACAGCAGCTTCTCTCCAAGCCTCCGCCACGCACACGCTCTGTGCACTCTTGACAGCGCGCTGTGCCCTTGTGGACGTACTGCAATGTAATCATGTGCTCAGGTGGTCTCTCTCCTAGATTGCATTTGTGAGTCCCTTGAGGGTATGACTGAATTGCTTGCTCCTCGTGTTGCTCACCCATTCTGAGCACTTGTGTCTGTGAAGCAATTGCACCTCTACTCCCCCCAGGCCGTACTTCATTCCCCATTTGTGTGCCTAATGAATGCCCTTCCACCATGTCATCTGCAAGCTGGGGCATCTCCCTCATCGTGTGGGGCTTGACTGCGCACCTTTCATTTATGGCCTCGAAATAATGCCTTTCCCCCTTAAACTGACCCCCTAGCTGGCACAGAGTGCTCAGCTACTAATCAAAAGGGAGGGATCCCTGGTGGCATATTGGTTACTATTCAACTGCAAGGTTGGCAGTTTGAACCAGCAGGTGCAAAAAGGGAGAAAGACGGGGCTGTCTACTGTAAACAGTCTAGGAAATTCACAGGGGGAAAGTTCTATCCTATCCTGTTAGATCACTACGAGTCAGCATTGACCTGACAGTGAATTTCTTTGAGAGGTACTTTGGAAGAAAGGTCTGATCATATGAAAAATCAGTCCTTGAGAATTCTGTTCTGACACGGGTTGCCATGAGTTGCAATCAATTTGACCACAGTTGATTTGGGTTTGTTATTTTCTGTCGAATTCTGGAAGTTTTTGTTATTTCCTACTTTGTTGTTGTTGTTTTTTTCTTTTTTTGTTGTTTTAAACTTAGCATCCTATATATTTTTTCAGTGTTCGAAGTTTAAAACATTGTCATGAAGTTTTCAGTGTATTAGATGGAATATGTAAAACAACTCCAGAGTAAATGGGAACAGAGGGACATGAAAAAAACCAAACTCACTGCCTCACTGCCCTCCAGGCGATGCTGATTCAGGAGCCCAAAAGGACAGGTAGGCCCACCCCTGTAAGTTTCTCAGACTGTAGCCCTATGGGAGTAGAAAGCCCCACCTGTCTCGCCTTCCCTTCGGAGCAGTGGGTGGTTTCAGACAGTCCAATGCCGAACGAACGACTATGCTATCAGGGCGCCTAAAGGGACATACAAGGGTATCTATCCCTCCAAAAAAAAGAATGGCCACCCCAAGCTATGTATTTAAATTTTTAAAAAAGAATAACCTTAGCACTTTCCAAGTACTCTCCATTCCGCACAATACATTTGTCAAATCTGCAGTTCCATTCTTGAAAACATTTTTCAAACTCCTCTGTTTGGATGACTGACAGCACTTCCCTCATTTTTTTCCCTTCACCTTTATGTTGTCAGATCCCTGTCCTTTCATGTCCTTCATTTGAGGAAACAAAAAGCCTCGTGGAGTGAGGTCAGGTGAGTCAGGTGCGTGGGGCAAGAGAGGCATGCTGGTTTTTGCCAAAACTTGGTGCACTGAGATGGCTGCATGAACAGGTGCATTGTTGTGCCAAAACCAGCCCCCGTCTGCAATAAATCAGGTCTTTTTTGTCGCACACTGTTACACATCTTTGCAGAACCTCTAAGTAGAAAGCTTGATTAACAGTCTGACCTGGTGGAACCAATTCCAAATGCACTTATACCCCTCACAATCAAAAGAACAAATGAGCATTGTCTTGATTAAAAAAAAATCATTTTATTGAGGGCTCTTATCACAATCCATACATATATCCACGTGTGGAGCATAGTTATGCATATGCTGTCATCATTTTCGAAACATTTTCTTTCTACATGAGCCTTTGGTATCATCTCATTTCTACCCCTCCCCCACCCTGATTTCAATGACGTGCTTTTTTGGGATGAGGTGACGATGGCGTCTTCCACTGGCTTGATTGGTGTTTGCTTTTGGGGTTGTAAGAACAGCACCATGTCTCCTCGCCAGTAATGACTCTGTGGGGAAAGTCTGGGTCACTTCAGAACTGTTCTTTCAAAGCATGGCATGTTTCCACTCGATGCTCTTTTTCCTGGCTCATTCCCTAATCTTCCATTCCAGTCCTCTGAACTGAGCGCCAAGATAGGCCAGATATCTTCCCCATCTCTTCAGTGGTCTGTTGGCTTCGAGTACAAGTGCACAAATCTTGTCCACATTCTCTATGTTCTGGTGTGCAGAACATATTTGTCATCCATAGACATTACACCTTTTTTGAAATGAGAAAACCACTCGTACACTTGAGTTTTCCCATAATGCTTTGTAAGCTGTGTTCAACATCACAACAGTTTCTGCAGCATTTTTCCCCAGCAGGAAGTAGCATTTCACAGCCACATGCTGTCCTCGGAAATCAGCCATCACAAAAAAACGAGGTTCAAGTGAAACTGCTTTTACAAAACAATTTGCTGTGACCCGAGAGAACCTTCCCAGGCGACCCCAGTCGGTGCACTGACTCCCTGAATTGCTCAATGCTCAGCTATGAAAGCTCCACCCAGCAGAGCTTTAGTCCTGTTGGAGGCTGTGCCTCCTGTATCCGGCAGCTTTTACAAAACACTTAAAAATAATTAGTGAGCGTGTGAAGTTTTTGATAATTTTCACACAAACGATTGATACTAGTTACACTTAATGTGTCAGCGTTCTTGCTAATTATGTTCTGTTTATTCCATTTCCACTACTCTAGCTTCCCTGCCCTTACCATCTCAGAATCTTTGCTTTTGAGAAATTTTTGACCTCATATTGATAGTTTTTCAGTAAGGCACTCCTCTTACTGGTAATATCTTTATTTTGTTTGCCACTTTTATTTCATTAAAAGTTTATCTTGAAGTAAGCTCAGCTCCATTTTTACTTCAAGAGCAGCTTAAAGTATGTCTCTGTTTCCTACTATTGTAATTTGACTGACTTCAAAAAAATCTTAACTCTTACTTTTCCCCATATTACCTATTATCTGCTTTTGTGGCCCTGATCAGAACATTCAGCAGGGATAGCCTGGCATCATCTAGCTCTGGGCTCAGGATGAAGTTGTGGCTCTTATACAATTATTTCTTGTCTGAACTCTTGTTACCTTTCTTACAGTTTTCTCCTGGCAAGTTGAGACCTGTATATAGTGGTGTGTTAAGTGGTCGTTCACGAACTTTTAAAACTACTCACTTCACTAGGATCCATTTCATGATGTTTGTGTACCGTGCTATGCCAAAAAGAGCCCTAGTGGCATATGCGTTGGGCTGCCAACCACACAGTCAGTTCAAAACCACCAACTGCTCCTTGGGAAATAGATTGAGGCTTTCTGCGCCCGTAAAGATGTCCTGCCTCGGAAACCCACATGGATCATTCTGTTCTTCCCCGTAGGTCACTATGAGTTGGAGTTAACTCAATGCCAGTGAGTTTGGTTTTGAGTTTTGTACCATGGCCAAAGGAGGCCTGATGACTCTCACCAGAAGGTCAGTAGTTCAAACTCACTAGCCACTTCACTTAAAAAGATGAGGCTGGCTGCTTCTGTAAAGATTTAGAGTCTCAGAAACCCAAAGGGGCAGTTCTCTCTCCAATAGGATCACCGTGAGTTGGAATTCACTTGATGGCATTGGGCTCTGGGGGTGTTTATTAGCCCTGTGACTCTAAGGAGCCTTAGTGGGGTGGTGATTAATCGTTGGGCTGCAATCTGTATGGTTGGCAGTTTGAAGCCACCAGCAGCCTGGTGGAAAAAGACTGAGCTTTCTGCTATGTAAAGAGTTACAATCTCAGAAACCCACAGGAAGCCCTTATGAGTCAGCACTGACTTGATGGTAGTATTAGAGAGTACTATGGGCCTATGTTTTTAAACCTGAAAAAAACATTGTTTACAAGTATTAGGTTATGTTTGAGGCATTTCTGGATTTGTGTCTACAGTGATTAAACGTGTCGTTACCTACATATTTATAAATACATGTACTGATAGAAACTTCTGTCCTCACCTATGTACATACCTGTACCTGCCTATGTGCCATGTTGCCAGTATCCATCCATAAATGCTCGTTACTATTTTGTTTGTGCTGTGTTTACTGATCAGTGCCACTTTTCCCATACCAAGAATAACTAATCTCTATAAAGTGTATTTCCCCACTCCTATTTTTAATACAGAAAAGTACTAAGAAAATCAAATGACCCATCATCCCACAAACCAAGATAATCCTTGTTAACAATCCTTAAAAATTAAGAATAAAGTGCGACTGTGTCAGGGCTTCCAACACGTTCGTTTCATTTCAGCCTCCTGCTGAAAATTCACATTTCCACAGACTCGTCCTAAGAGTCGTCTGGTCATCTTGTAAGATGTAGACTCTGACTCGGTGCTGGCCGGATTTGAAGCCCTGGAATGTGGATAAAAGGTGAGGTTCACATTGCAGAAAGGAAGGAAAATCTCCCGCAGGCCCTTCCCACAAAGACATGTGTTGAGTATCTCGGAGTGAGTATGTGTGTAGATCAGCATCTATAGTTGGGCCCATGAACAACTTGGATTAAGAGTACTGAAAAATGAGGAGCTGACACCAAGGGCTCAAGGCGAAAGCAAATGTTTGAGAATGATGATGGCAACAAATGTGCACGTGCTTCAAACGATGGATGTACGGATTGTGATAAGAGCTGTACAAGCCCCCAATAAAACGATTTAATTAAAAAAGAGAGAGAAATGACCCCACAGAGTTGAACATCTGTGTGTGTGACTTTTGACTCTTCAAAAACTGTTGACTGTAAGTCTTACCAATAGCAAAACATATTTTGTGTGTTTACATATATTACATACTGCATCCACATAAAAGCTGTGTTTTCAGTATGCGATAAAGTAAAAGAGTCATGTTTTATGCCTACAGGCTTAGCTGCAGCAACATTCTCTTTTCTAGTTACAGTTTATGGAAAGATGAACTACTCACATAGAGATAATATCACATGGCATTAAAAAAGGCTTCACATGTAACTGGACTCATGCTGTTCAAACCTTGTTCAAGATTCAACTGTATTCATTTTTTAACTTTACATCGACAGGAAGCAACATGCCTGCATAAGCCACCAGAGGAAGCTGAGGGGATCGGGGGCCTTGTGAAGCGGCTCCTATGGACCAAAGACAGGACTAGTTTCTCTGCGATGACTTGGCGTAATATAGGTGGACTGGGCCAGGGCTTATAGTCAGGCATGCAGAGCCCTGCCTGGAGGCTGAGGTCAATAGAGCCTCGGAGGTGCAGAGGATTTAGTAATCTGCATCTTTGTTTTGGAAGTTGGAGACCGCTTTTCCAGGACCCCTTTCCTTAGCCAGAAGGAGACCTAGAGGGGTCATCTTATTCTAAGACCGGCATGTTGGAATGAGAGCCTGTAATCCCACTGTGCAGGCCTATAGCAGGCCATCTTAACTTGTAGAAGTGGTCAGACCTAAGAGGGAAAACCAGATGGAACTATCTCTAAGGCCTGTTCTCTCCAGGCACTCCCTCCCCCAACCCCCCAAGATCTTGAACTGAGTTGGCTGAGTCAGTCTGAACTTCCTTCCTGCCCAGCCCTCTTGCCACATCCTATTTAACACACCCCGACTCAGCCATGATGTGTGGTTTCTTGTTCCCGGACAGCAGTAGCAGGCGACGCACTCCTTGCCCCAGTCACCCACATGCCAGTATTTGACCACTCATCCTAATACCATGGAGTTCAACAGCAGCAGCCACGTTCTATCTTGATGATGTCCCTTGCAGAGGTTGCTTGGAGGTTTGGATATTCTCTGCAGCCACCTCTTTATTACTGTGCTCAGTGTGGTTTCCATGGGCCCTAGTCACTACACTCACCTGCTAAGGGCAGCTATTAGGATAAGGAGAGGTGTGTTTGAGAGGCATTTCTCTGATGCTGGGCACTTGCCTTCTGAGGCCTGTCCTTTGAGAAGGGGTTAGATTGCTGGTTAGGCTGCTGGGAACTTCTTAACATCTGTTGTGGCTTTCCCGTCACAGATTCCTGTAACCCTGCTGCTCACCCTTGGAGTCACTTGTAATCTCTGCTGGGAAGTCAGCGGGAGGAGACCCGCCAGCTAACATGACTGTGTGACTGCTGCCTTTCCTGCAGACGCTCAAGAGGTGTCCCCCTTCTGCTCCGCTCCAAGGAAAATGCTGCTCAGACCAAATCTGCTTAGTCTAGCTCGTTAAAAATGCAGTGGATCAGATTACAGTGATTCATTTCACATGTCTTGCAGTGGAAAAGAACCTTTCATGTTTTGTGTTGTTTTTTGCTAAGCTAAAGGGTTTTTTGTATTTTGCTAGATTGCGTGTGTGTGTAGGGGGTGCATAAAGTCTAGTAGAAAACCATAGGGCTATCTTGTTAGTGCGATTAACTCAATTGCCAGTTGTCAGATTCTTTTCTTCTTTTTCTGGGTGCATTTAATTTACAGTGAAAGGGAGTTTTGTCCTTTAAAGAATATTCTAGATACACTTCCTTTAAAATAGTGATTTGTCAGCCTTGACTGATTTTTAAAAAATCATATTATTGGGGCTTGTACAATTCTTATCACAATCCATACATCCATCCATTGTGTCAGGAACACATGTACATTTGTTGCCATCATCATTCACAAAACATTTGCCTTCTACTTGAGCCCTTAATATCTGCTGCTCATTTTCCCCCTCCCTTCCCACTCCCCCTCACCCTGTGAACCCTTCATCATTCATATATTATTATTATTTTGTCATATATTAACACTGTCTGACGTCTCCTCCTGCCCTCTTCTCTGCTGTCCCTCCCCCAGGGAGGAGGCTATACGTAGATTCCTGTAATCAGTTCCCCCTTTCTACCCCACATTCTCTCCACCCTCCAGGCATCGCCACTCTCACCACTGGTTTTGGAGGAGTCATCTGTCCTGGATTCCCTGTGTTTCCAGTTCCTATCTGTACCAGTGTACATCCTCTGGTCTAGCCAGATTTGCAAGGTAGAATTAGGATCATGATAGTGGGGGGGGGGGGAGGCAGGAGGAAGTATTTAAGAACTAGAGGAAAGTTATATGTTTCAACTGATTTTTTAAAACCATTTTATCGGGGGTTCATACAGCTCTTAACAATCTATACATACATCCATTGTGTCAAGCACATTTGTACTACATCATTTTCAAAAGTTTCTTTCTACTTGAGCCCTTGGTATCAACTCCTCGTTTTTTTGTTACCCTTTTCTGTTGTCCGTCCCCCTGGGAGATGGTTATATGTAGATCCTTGTGATTGGTTCCCCCTTTCTACCCCATCTCCCCTTACCCTCCTGGTATTGCTACTCTCAATATTGGTCCTGAGGGGTTTATCTGTCCTGGATTCCCTGTGTTTCGGGCTCTTACCTGTACCAGTGTACATCCTCGGGTCTAGCCAAATTTGTAAGGTAGAATTGCTGTCATGATGGGGGGTGGGGATAAGGAAGCATTAACGAACTAGAGGAAAGTTGTATGTGGCTTGACTGATTTTTAAGAATAACTATAAGAAATAGCCGTTTGCAAAGGAGCAGCTCTATTTGGTCTTGTCGGGATTCTATGATGTTTGGAGCTACTAAAACTCATGTGGTTGGATCATTATGAAGCAGCCCACCATGTGATCAAGTTGGGGGATTGCCTGGGCTGCACCGCTTCTCTTTCTACTCAGCGATATGTCTTCACCCTCCTGTGCCAAACCAGGTGGCTGGTAGCCAGTGTCAGAATACCTCATTTGCTGCTACAAAGTTAAAAGAGAACCTTTCTAGTGACCTAGAGATTTATGAATTGAGAGTAACTTCTGTAGGCAAAGTTTAATTCTACTTACATAACAAAAAGAGGAGTCTCATTCATACTCTCCAAACACCTGCTGCTTATTTTAAAGGCTGTTGCAGACTATTGCTAGAAATAAATGAATTCTTAATGACTACATTGGTATTGTAGAGGAAGCATCTGGGCTTTTGAATGATTTCTATTTTTTTTTTAATCATTTTATTGGGGGCTCATACAACTCATCACACTCCATACGTACATCAGTTGTATAAAGCACATTCGTATATTGGTTACCCTCATTATTCTCAAAACATTTGCTCTCCACGTAAGCCCCTGGCATCAGCTCCTTTTTCCCCCTCCCTCTCCGCTCTCCCACCCTCATGAACCCTTGATAATTTATAAACTATTATTTTGTCATATCTTACACTGTCAGAGTTTCCCTTCAACCACTTTTCTCTTGTCCGTCCTTCAGGGAGGAAGTTATATGTAGATCCTTGTAATCAGTTCCCTCTTTCTACCTCACCCTCCCACCACTCCACACTCCCCCTCATTCACAATATTATTTTTTTGTTCTTTGGTGCTTGATAACTGATCCATTCAGCACCTTGTGATCACACAGGCTGGTGTGCTTCTTCCATGTGGGCTTTGTTGCTTCTGAGCTAGGTGGCTGCTTGTTTACCTTCAAGTCTTTAAGACCCCAGATGCTATATCTTTTGATAGCCAGACACCATCAACTTTCTTCACCACATTTGCTTATGCACTCGCGTTGTCTTCAGTGAACCTGTGGGGAAGGTGAGCATCATGGAATGCCAATTTAATAGAACCAAGTATTCCTGCATTGAGGGAGTACTTGAGTGGAGGCCCAATTTTCAGAATGATTTCTAGTTCTTCAGTTGTACATAGTAATCAATACACACCGATGTAAGTAGAGAAGGGATAAAGAAAAGGCCCACAATACATTCTTTTGTCCAACCCTATTAGTACTTTAGCAAATTCCTAGGGAGTTTTGGGCTTGATTAGAGTTTCATGTAAAGGTGTATATGCCATTTGGTACCTTTCATTTCCCCCTTCCCCATATCCCTACCCTCCCTCCACAGACACACACACACACACACACACACACACACATTCATTGCCTATAATGGTGCTTCTCTCACAGAGCTAAGGATTCCATTTTGTGACCATTTCTAACTTGACTTAGTACCTTTTTTACTTTGGATTATCAGGTAGATTTCTGGAAGTAGGTCACTAGCTAATATGGCGGAGGGACTTTAGTGTTGAGCTGTTTCTCACAATGCACTAAATCATGTGGTATTTTACCTAGTCAACATTGACATTTTTTACCTACGAGCAATCCCAAGAAAAACAAGCCTTAACTGGATGGCCTTCCAGCAGTACTATGCAAATGTTCCACGTGGCGTTTAGCTCCATCCTCCTGGGAAAATGGCCACTGCACAACTCCTGCTCTGCTACTGAACAACATGAATCAACACAAAGGAGAACAGCCACGTTTTCCTGGTTACTCGAGGCGAATTCCAGAGAATCTCTTTGAAAGCAAGGTTAAACTCTTCACTCCCAAGAAGTCTTGATAGTCCAGAAGGAGGGGCAAGGAGCTGAAGTGGCCAGCCAAAACCAAAGCTACTGCAGACTTGGCAAGGGCATGCTTGAGAAGGTGTACAACTGATGCACCAGAGCTCCTGATGGAGCCAGAGTCATTCTGCATTTTCTGGTGTGAAAAGTGAATATTTGAAAACAGATTTGAATGAATTTCTGTGTTTTTCTATAGAGACGAAACTATTGCGCTAGGCAGGATTTTATATCATGTGTTTTATATCATTACACTCATAAGAATGAGGCTAAGTTTAAAAGTTGCTATGAAGACAGAAATGTGTATTAAAGCAAAAGTTTCAAAATGTGACTATTGTTTCTAGACACGTCTTCCATCTAGGTCTCGATTTTTCTAATGGTCTGTACATCTCTACACCTGCAGTCCAAACACACCATTGGCACAGCAGGAGAAAGGCGAGCCTTTCTACAGCCTTGGAAAGCCTATATAGAATTGTTTTGAGTTGGAATTGCCTCTGCTGAAGTAGGATTTTGTTTCTAATCCTTTTGTTTTAGGGTACCAAAAGAGACCTCAATCTCAAATATCATTTAAGAATATTTATTCTTAAAAGTGACAAAAAACACAAAGACACAGACATTACCATTTGAAGGAAGGGAGGCTGTTAACACAAGGTTGAAATGGTGTCAGGGTTTGTTGAGGAGGGAAATGGAATTCAGAAAAATGAGATTGGTGACAGATCAATACATCATAATTATAGATGAGACCACTGAAGCTGGAACAGGACCACAGTTGGGGTACATGCAATGTTAGTAGGGCTTACAAGATTTGGTCCAGGGCCTTCTGACTGAGGGAGTCAGGGCAAGATTGCTAGGGTATGACTCAACTACCCCACCCACTGTACTGCCCCAGAAAGATGACCCCCCCCCATCAAAATGCACCCAGGCAAGCCTCTAAGACACTGCCCCTCCCTGGGTTAGCTGAAGATGGGTGATGTAATCCATGTCCCAAGGGCACAATTAGCTACATCCCTGGTAAGTCATCAGAAAGAATTCGATGGTGGCTTAGTCTATGTGGGGACTCTGCGGATGGATTTGGGGTTGCCTTTGGTATCTATAGCTCTTTGTATACCAATGTACTCAGAATTTAAGCTCTAATCCAGGAGACTTTTTTAAAAATTAAAAAGCCACCCTAAAAACAACCAAAAAAAAGTTACTCTGAATTTACCTTGAATATAACTGACCCAGCAGATCCCCTGGGAAACCACAGTTTTAAATGGTACCTTTTTATTGAAGCCACCTTAAGATTATGACAAGTGTGTTACTGAATTTGCAGCCATCTACTCATCAAAGGGACTTTTAATTAATTTTATAATAGTTTTATTGACAGCACACATTCCAATGTATCCATTCATATACAATGATGTTGTTCAATCCCATTGGGTGGGGTTATACAATCAGTGTGATCTCCGGCTCTTCTCCACACCCCCCCCCAGGGGACCATTACTCCTGTCACTCTCTGAGGGGTCATCTGTCTTGACCTTCATTTACCTAGTGATCTTAAACATACAAATAGGAACATATAAAAATCTAATTGATTAATGAGGTCAAAGAGACATTTAAAAATACCCTTTGTTTAGAATAAACATGCATAAATGAACTGGGACTCTCATAGAAATAACTTTTTGACTTAATCTCTTAACTATTATTTGTGTGTTTAGCTTCTGTGTTATATGGAAATCGATAACAGGCAAAAACAACAAACAAGGAAGGGGCACTGGTAGACCTGTTTATCAGCCATGAGCTTTTGAAAGGGAGCCCTTGCTTCAAAGACAACGAGTTAATGTGTACTTTTGTTGTTAGCTGCTGCCAAGTTGATCCCCAGCTCTGGAGGACCCCGTGCACAACAGACAAAACACAGCCAACCCAGTGCTGTAGGACAGCTGTGATCTAGTAAAGTGGCTGGTCAAAAAGACAGGCACTGATGACTTGCGTAGCTCCAGTTCAGCTGTATAGGAGGGCCGTATCTGATCCCAGAGAGTTCCTGGGAAGTCCTGGCCACTCAGGCTGTCTAAACGCTGGGCCTGTACGTTCAGGGATCTTCAGGACTAAGTGGACACGTGGTTGCAACTTCTCAACTAATTTTTGGACCCTCTTATCAGCTGCCTGCCCCAGTTCCCCTCCAATTGCCTCCTGCCCCCAGAGGCTGGGTTCTGCAGCATTTTCCCTGTTATTGCTGTAGCAGTCAACAGCCTCTTCCTGGCTTTGGAAGGTGTGTTATCCTCAAATTTTGCCATTGCCCCAAAGGCTTGCCCCTTCGATTGCCACCCACACAAGTGCCTTGCCAGTTGCACTAGATGTTGCATTCGATTCTTGGATTTGTGTTTGTGCCTTTCTTCTGCCTCCATAGCAATCCCAACTTAGACAAAAAAATATCCACAAACCACAAGATTCAGGAGAAAATGTGGTACATGGGCCTTTCGTAGGTTTGGCCCTAAAATGTTGCCAAACTGGCTTAAAGTGAGTTGTCAGAATAAGGGCTGCTATTTTGAAGACATGCAGACTTAATTCAGTGGCAGAAGCACAATTCCTACATTGTTGTGTTTGGGTTCTGAATGGTGAGCAGGTATCTATTCCTGCTGTTTTAAGATTCAAACGAGCCCCTAACTCTCAACTATAAGGAGAACATTTATTGCCTTAAATGGGACAAAGACACATCATCCGGATGACATTTGCTGAGATGTTGTTAGGTGCCATCAGGCTGGTTCCAACTCAGCGGTCCCAAGGACAACAGAACAAAACAGCTCCCAGTCCTGTGCCAACCCTCTCACCATGATTCTGATGTTCTAGCCCGTCAATGCAGTCACCGTGTCCGCTCATCTTGTCATAGGTCTCCCTCTTTTTTGATAACCCTCTACATAGCACGATGCCCTTTTCCAGGGACTGGTCACTTCTAACACCTCCAAAGTGCGTAAGACGAAGTCTCACCATCCTTGCCTCTAAGGAGCATTCTAGCTACACTTCTTCCAAGACAGATTTGTTTGCCCTTTCAGCACCAGCTGAGCTATTTATCTCTTTGCCCTCCAATCAAACTGCGACCTTGTTAATCCCACATGTTCCTATTGGCCTGGTTGGCACAATAAACCTTACCTGTCACATGGTAGAACTAACCCTATAGCTTTCTGAGACTACTATTTTTTTAATTATTAAAAGATTATTTTATTGGGGCTCTAGTAGCTCTTATAACAATCCACACATCCATTATGTAAAGCATATTTGTACATATGTTGCCATCATTATTTTCTAAATATTTACTTTCTAGTGAGCCCTTGTTATCAGCTCTTTATGGGAGTAGACAACCTCATCTTTTCCCCCACGGAATGGCTTGTGGGTTTGAAGTGCTGACCTTTCTATTAGCTACCTAACATGTAACTCAGCCCTCCACCAGAGCTCCATTAAAACAAATTCCATGCTATCAAATTGATGCTAACCCACAGTGCCCTCTGGGACACAATAGAACTGCCCCCCCTAACCCCCACCTCCATGAGCTTCGTAGATTGTAACTCCGTACAGGAGTAGAAAGCCCTGCCTTTAATCCACAGAGCAGCCAGTGGTTTCAAATGCCGACCTTGGCCGTCAGCAGCCCAACACATTGCCTCGTCTCCAGGGCTCTTTAGTGGGTATTAAAATGAGAGGCAGGTGAGCTTTAGTGTTTCTTGTCACTGTCAGCAAAAAGCCCACCTGCGCTATGGCTTCAGCGGAAAGGCCTGCACATTCTGAAAGAGCGGGAAACAGGCGTCTGGTGAGGGAGGAAGTGTTCGTTTCTCCCTTCCTAGTTAACATCAAGCTGATTCTGCATCACGGCACCTCATATACCGTATATACTCATGTATAAGCAGAGGTGTTTTTTTAAAATCATTTTATTGGGGACTCGTCCGACTCTTATCACAATCCATACATCCATCCACTGTGTCAAGCACATTTGTACATTTATTGCCATCATCATTCTCAAAACATTTGCTTTTTACTTGAACCCTTGGTATCAGCTCCTCATTTTTCCCTCCCTCCCTGCTCCCCCTCCTTCATGAACCCTTGATAATTTATAAAATATTAATTTGTCATATCTTACACTGTCAACATCTCCCTTCACCCACTTTACTGTTGTCCATCCCCCAGAGAGGAGGCTATATGCAGGTCCTTGTAATCGGTTACCCCTTTCCACCCCACCCTCCCTTTACCCTCCCGGTATCTGTCCTCACCATGGTCCTGAGGGGTTTTTCTGTCCTGGATTCCCTGTGTTTCCAGTTCCTATCTGTACCAGTGTACATCCTCTGGTCCAGCTGGATTTGTAAGGTAGAATTGGGATTGTGGTAGTGGGGGAGAGGAAGCATTAAAGAGCTACAGGAAACTTGCAGGCTTCATTGTTGCTACACTGCACTCTGGCTCGTCTCCTCCCTACAACCCAAGCTGAGGAGTTCAGCATATTTTTATTTCAGTTTTTGTGGTAAAATTAGGTGCCTTAGCTGATATTCAGGTTGTCTTGTACTCGAGTATATATGGTATGTCCAGGTACAACTCTGGTCCATAGGAGGTAGTTGTTTTTTGTGTATATATATATATATATATATACATATACACATATACATATATATATATACATATACACATGTACATATATATTTGTGTGTGTATATATACATATGTATGTATATATCTCAAAAGACCTAATCCCACCAGAAAAAAACACACAAAGACCCCTTTGTCAGTAGCTTAAGTTGACCAGCCAACTTGTATTTCTAAGCCGTACACCTGTCATTTTCTCTGCTCACCTTGCTCTTGCTACCTGCCTTCTCTCTAGACAGCTGCCCAGAACATCTTCCACCATGGGCACCTCAGCAAGTTTCTATTTGAACAGGTTTACGTGGCTCTGCATCGGGATAGAAAAGTTCAAGCCATGGATGTCTGGATTGATGGCACTAGAGAAGGCCTGCAGTACAGAATCCGTTCCATTGACTAAGCTGAAGTGTGTGAAAGAGTTACCCAAGTGAAATGTTGATGGCTCCAGCACTTTCCATCCAGAAGATTCCAACAGTGGCATGCGTCTTGCCCTTGGTGTGATGTTCTAGGACTGTTTCCAGAAGGATCTGAATAAGTTGGTGTTCTGTAAAATCTTTCAGTACAACCAAAAGCCTGCAGAGATCAATTTACAGCACATTTGTAAACAGGTAATGGACATGCTGACCAGACAGCACCCATAGTTTGGAACGGAGCATAAATACACCCTCAGTGGGACTGATGGGCACCACTTTGTTTGGCCTTCCAACACCTTCCCTGGAACTCAAGGTCCATATTCCAGATATTACTCTGGTGTAGGGACAGACAAGCCTACCACAGGGATATTATAGAGGCTTACTACCGGGCTTTTGTGTGTGCTGGTATCAAGATTGGTGGCACAAGTGCTGAGTTGACAAGGAGGATCATCTCTTCATAGACTGCTTCAGCCTGCACTGTGTAAGTAAGTGATGACTGAAATGATAGCAACCTTGGATCATAAGTCAATCGCTAGAAACTAGAATGGTGATAACAGGCTTTCATAACAACTTCAGCACCAAGACCATGTGAAAAGAGAATGATCTGAAGTCCATTGAGAAACTAATCAAGCTGCCACAGTACCATATCCAACGGAGGTAGTTAGTTCATTGTGCCAACCTGGCCAATGAACATGTTAATTGAAGGGCAGAGGGATAAATGTTTTAGTGAGCCTCGCCTTTCTAGTTCTCAGATCTCTTGCTTTGTGATGGTCGGGCCAGGGTGCAGCTGCCTTAGCCAGGTTCCTGCTCCAGCTGGCAAGGCTCACTTCCTGCAAGACATCCCCAAGGAGAAACCGCATGGACCTACTGTGATGTAGCCCTGGGTGCTGGAGCAGCCGTGTGGAGACCCCTGTCAGCGCTGAGATGCTTACACATTCACTGACTCGGCTTTCCTCCTGCAGTCGGCATCATTGCATGTATTTAGTGAGATGGAGGAGGGCTTTGTGGATTGGTGTCGGGCAAATGGGTTAATGTTGGACTTGTGGGCTTGGGCAGCACTGGGTTGGGATGTTTTCTTGATGTGCACCTACCCTTTATATAAAACTGTCTCTTATACATGAGTTTCTGTGGATTTGTTTCTCTAATGGACCCAGACTAACACACAGACTTAGGACCCCAAAAGGGGCTTGGATATCACCTTTATTCAAACACTCTTCCAAGTGATCATTTTATTGGCAAAAAGGCCTAAGAACTAACATAAAAACACGTCTGCCCTGCACCACCAAGGAGCCTTCTTTTATTGCTTGCTCTGTCCTTCAAACACCCATCTTAACATCCTCAGGCTGAATCCAGTCACTATATGGTCCTGGACAGGCCCTGTGTCACCTTTGAGGTAAGAGAAGGGTCCTGTTCCCGGGGCTGGAAAGTTTCCACATCTCCGTATGACTCTGGTTAGAACTGGTTCTGTGTCTTGGAAAGCATTCAGAGAGCAGAGCGAGGCCACCATGAAAAACAGATCTCTTTATCTCATCCACAGACTTGGCCTTAGAACCTGAACACATGCCTGCCCTCCTCCCACAGATACTGCGGTATTTCCAGATAAGAGGTTCCTTGCTGCAACCAGGGGCATCGGAAAAGGCTTAAACAAGACACCACTCATTGCCTAGTTTACCTTCTTGAAGGATAAGCAGTCATCTGCAGTGAGAGTGTTGGGAGCAGAGCCATGCAGTTCCCAAGAGGGTTTCTCATTTCTATCCTTGCTGGGGTTGGCCAGAACATTGCAGATGCCTTTGTCCTTGCTAGTCGTTCTGAAGCTTGGCTTCTGTCCCTGGGCTGGCCCCCAAAAGACCTGCTTATTTCCTCCAGCAGAAAAAGAATGGCTCTTTTTGTGTCTGCAGATGGCCCTGCCGCAAGGCCCCCAGATCAGGGTGAACCTGGAAGGAAAGGCCGTCTACAAGAATGCTCCTTTAGGAGGGGGCAGCTAGCAGGCTGGAAAGAGCCTTAAGATGACCCTCTGGATTCTGTCTCCTTTCTAATTTGCTTTTCTCTCCTCCCCATTCACCTCTTCGCCACACTTTTGTGAACCACAACATAGCCTTCCATGGCCCCTCACTGCCTAAAAGGCACTTTTCAATGTGTTCCCTAGATCTGTTTCTCATGCTCCTGAAGGTCAGCCTATTCTGGGGCCCATCATGGACCCATCAGAACCTTGAGTGGTGAGATCAAGGATTTGGACTTTAACTTATTCCTTAGAGGGTTTTTATGCAAAAGCAAAGAGACTGGGAGACTGCTGGACCTACAGGATGAACCCTCAGTGGGTTATCCAGGGCCTTGCATGCGCATTTCCCATATCATCTCCTGCTTCTCTTAACGAATGCTCTACTTTTGCTGCATGTTTCCATCTAACCCAGTGGTTCTCAACCTTTCTAATGCCGTGACCATTTAATACCGTTCCTCATGTTGTGGTGAACCCCCACCCATAAGATTATTTTTGTTGCTACTTCATCACTGTAATGTGCTACTGTTATGAATTGGGAAAGCCCTGTGAAAGGGCCATTCAACCCCCAAAGGGATCGTGACCCACAGGTTGAGAACCGTTGATCTAGCCTTTTGTCTATATCACACGGACCGCTGTCGCAGACTGTTCTTGTCTGCACAAGAGCCTCCCTCTTCCATCTCCTCTACCGCTGCCTCTGACAGCACTATCGTTTATTGTGCCTCTCCCATTTCTGACCATGTGGACAGGCACATGGCCTAGGCTTGCCCAACCATCACATCCCCATTTCCCTAGTTTCAAGGGGTGAGAATGTGATTTAAGCCCATCATTTCTCCACTTGTACTGCCAGGCTGAGATAATAAAAGTCTGGGCTATTTGTGGCCTCATCTTTGATAGTATCTCGCCTGCAGGAAGAAATCAAAGGTCAACACACAAATGTGAGTCAAAATAAGGGAACATAGAATGATATCATTGTTTGAATCCCTGAATCTAGCCATACTTGAAATGAGCCCACTCTTGAACATTGACTCAGTTATATATATTTTTTTGTTGCCTAAGATGGCCTGATCGGGTTTCTGTCCCCAGCAATAGGAAAAATTCTGACTCATGCAAATCCCTATCACAATTCTTTCACCTGTACTCCCAGTTATCCACATATTCACCCTTCTGCTTTCATCCTGACCTAGCTCATATCTGTCTGGCCTGAGAGGCTACTTTCTCCAGGGATCCCCATTAGTCTGGACATGTAAGAAAGTCTTACAGGTGCCTGATTCCTAGTCACTTGCCTGCCCTCTCTGCCCATTAAAAACCTCTATATTGTACACTTGCTGTCTGTACTTTGTGTAACAGGGTGAGTCATTAAGAGAAAAACTGTCTTTGTGGCGGGTGTGGGCTTACCAAGCTCACACCCAGCACCTTCCTTCTACACTCAGGCCCACAAGCCAGGCCGCTGTGTAGAAAGAACATCTTATTTCCATACCTTGGGGCTATCAAAGAACTTATGGAGGGATGTGTGAAGAGGCTAATGGAGAGCAGATGCAGAAAGACGGATGATAATAGTATGACCTGGCACCGCATTCTTTACTTTTTCTTAACAGTTTCATTGGTACATAATTCACATATTGTACAGTCAAAAGCCCAATCACATCAAAAATTGTACATGAATCACTACAATCAGTTTTAGAACATCTTATTCATTTTTGTACTCATCATTATTAGCGTCCCTTCCCCCACCCTGCCCCATGTCCCCTGTCATACCCACAAGGAACCACTAATTCAGTTACTCTATACATTTACCTTTCCTAGATTTCATATACAGAAAAGCATTTTTAAAATAAATTCACAAGAGCAACAAATAAAAACTTCAATTGAAAAGGAAGCATTTCTGAATAGCCAATGCACAGAGAGGACCGGAGGGCCGGCCCCACCGTGCCATGACATTCCCTCACTGACCCATAGCACCATGGGACAGCACTGGAGACACAGTGAGGACTGTGCCTGGTCTGCTCATGCACAGCGGGGTGAAATGTGGATGGAGTGCAAGGCACAGCAAGGGAGCAAAGTAGCCAAGTTCCCGAGGAGTCCTGAAACTAGACTTTCGATTTGAGGGACAGGACTTGGCACCTCATCAGACCCTTTTGGAAAACACATAAGGGTTAGCAGACAGACCTGGAACTATTGGTTTTTTTTCTTTTGTTTTTGTTTCTTCTTTTCTGTTTCTTTCACCCTATGTCTATCTATATAAGATAAGCAGGATGAGCAATCTCGAGGATAAAACAACAGGACAGGCGGTTCTGGGGGAACATGGGAGAGGAGGGACCAGGGTGAGGGGGGGGGCCCACAACAAACTCAGAGATAAGGTAACAACAATAGATCTAAAATTGATGATGAGGAGGGTGTATAATGTTTAATCAAGTGCAATGTATTTGAGAGGAATGATTGAGAGCTGAATGGAGGGTGAACATGATTGTGGGATAGGAGGAAGGTGAAAGGAAATAGAAAGAACTAGGATGCAAAAACTGTTTCTACAGGGATGGCTATAGACATGCTATATGTAAATATATTCATTTATAGTGAAAGGGATAGAGACCAATGTACATATATTTATATGTTAAGTCTTAAGATAGCAGACAAACAGGACCAGGTATCAAGCATCAAAAGATCCAAAACAAAGAACTATATCGATGCAAATGAGGAGGGTTGGAGTGGAGACTCAAAGCCCATCTGTAGACAATTGGATCTCCCCCTACAGGAAGGGTTATGAGGAAGGGATGATTCAACCATGGTGCAGTATATCACCGACAAATCACATCGCATTCCTCTAGTTCCTGAATGCTTCCTCCCACCCGCTATCATGACCCAGTTCTACTTTAAAAATCTGGCTAGACTGGAGAACACACATTAGTACAGATAAGAGCTCTTGACACATGGAATTCAGGACAGATAAATCCCTCAGGAACAGTAGTGGGAGCAGCGATATCATGAGGGTAGGGGGATGGTCAGGGAGGGAGAAGGGGGAGAAAGGAGGAATCCATCACAAGGTTTTATATATAGCCCCCCCCACACACACCCAAGGGGACAATAACAGAGATGTGGCTGAAGGGGGACAATGGACAGTGTAAGATATGGAATAATAACAATATATAATTGATCAAAGATTCATGTGAGAGGGAAGGGGAAAAACGAGCTTGTCTCAAGGGCTCAAGTAGAAAATGTTTTGGAAATGATGATGGCAACATATGTACAAATATGCTTGATACAATTGATGTATGGAATGTTATAAGAGCTGTAAGAGCACACAGTAAAATGTTTTGTTGGTTTTTTTTAAAGAAGGAACCCAGGGGAAAAAAAGAAGAAGAGAAAGCAGAAAATATTAAAAACTAGAACAAATTTAAATGGATCTTGAGGGAGATCAAATAAAGGATGCTAAATTTTAACCTAACTGCATCTGCAACAATCCACTTTCCAATGCATTCTGCATGTTAGCCAGGCACCCCTGGTCCATGGTCAGAGGGGATTCACCAAGGGCTTAATCCATGTGTATTTACCTTTCATCCAAAAAATAAATAAAATAAAATAAACAACATTAAAGACCCCAAACACTAGTCTTTCTGATAGTAACCACCTACTTTCTTCACCCACCTTGCTACAGCACCTGTATTTTCAGTGATCTCTTCATGAGGTCAAACATCAAGCAGGGCCATGTCATAAGAACTAATTGTTCTTAGATTGGGGATACAGCTAAATACAAGCCCCAAATTCATTCATGGCATCTCATTCTTTTTTTTTTTTTTTAGTTTCTCTAGTTAAACTTTTTATTTGTTTGCATCTCATTCTTGTGGGCATGTTTTGGGCATGTTCCCTAGAGGGTTGAACGTCCAGCCCAGAAGAGAAGCTGCTTATGGGTATCTGAAGGGGTCTTTGTGTAGAGGAGCTGAATCATTGAAGGGATAGGACAGAGCTGGTGATTTGGGTGAGGGGTGTATTGGTGTGGCCCTAACCTAAGCAACATGAAGGGGATGGGGTATCTGCATCTTTCTCAGTGCCCCCGTAAGTAAGGGGTAGTGGTGATGTATCAAGCTCGGCCGCTAACCCAACAAGTTGGAGATTCCAGTTCACTTAGAGGCACCTGAGAAGAAAGGACGGTGAGCTGTTTCTAAACTCCGCCACTGAAAACCCCATGAGCATCATTTTGCACACGCGGTCATCGTGAGTTGAGATTGGATATGACTGGTTTTAACTGGATATACCTGGCTAGAAGGAGCCCAGGTGACACAGTGGAATTGGTGTTGGACTGATAATGGCAAGATTGGCTGTTTAAAGCCACCAGCTACTTTATGAGACAAACAAGAGTGTCTATTTCTGTAATGATGTATAGTCTTGGAACCCTAAGGAGCAGCTACTCTCGCCTATATAGAATTGTGGAGTCAAAATCAAGTCAGTGGCAGGGTGTTTTTGTGTTGTGATTTTGGTACTGGTTGGGAAACCTCATCATTGGCACAGGCCTGGGGTGGCAGTCTCAGTGCACAAAAACTTGAGCCCTTCTCAAATGTGCAAATCATATCAGCCTCTAGAACCTCACCATGGATGGGGTTGGGTTTCCTGGGAATCGGAATGTGGACAGCATTCCTCCTCAAGGAGCATGGTAGTATGTTAGGGAGGCCCAGTTTCATACCAGTGTCACACTGGATTTGTGTGTGCAGTGGAAGGGGATCCTGATATAGCTGCTCAGGTATGAGTATACAAGTGCATGGTGCATGTGCGTGTGTGCAGGTACTGGCATGTGCAGTGTGGGTGCTTGAATGTCAGTGCTTGGGTGCAGGGACATAGGTATGGGTGCTTGGGTGCATGGCACAGGTCTATGGGTGCTTAGATTGGTGGGTGCTCAACTGCATGGGATGGGTGCTTGAGTATGGTGTTCAGATGTGTGGTATGGGTACTTGGATGTGGGAACATGAGTGGCTGGTGCTACAGTACACAGTGCTGGCGCAGGGGTGCTTAGGGTCACAGTGCGGTGCTCAGATGTGGGTGTACGGGTATGGAGTGGTAAGGTGCATGGGGGCAGGTGCTTAGATATAACTCCACATCCTAACACTTGACCTCTGTTTATCTGTAGCACATTTCATGTCAGCACAGGATGGAGCACCTGTGTACTTTGTGCTATTCCCAGTGCTACCGAGGCGACACCAGGACATTTGGTTATTTCCAAGGTGAGGTTAGATGACCAGGTTAAACACTGCCATAGGTATCTTTAATTAGTACTTTTCTCCTGCTTTGAATTCTCAGGAATGGATTGCTGGGTAAAAAGAAGGATGGGTATTTGTATGGCATTTTAAAGATACTAGAAAATCGCTTTTCGCAAATGCTGTGCCAATTTGCAAAACCCAAAATAAATTTCTTCCTATTTTTTAAAAGAGAGTGCAGCAAGTCAAGCTCACCAGAATGTCTCTTAAAGTAAGGAGAGTGCTGATTTAGTGATTCTGGAAGGTTCTAATTGGCACCCCTATTTTTGTGGTGCCGGGATGGAGTAGCTAGGAAGGCTTTTATGGTTATCTTAACTGATAAGGTTATTTCAGGAGTGACTGTGGCCTATTTAAGTACCTAATGTGCAGGACTCCATCTGGTGACCCAGGGCCCCTGACAGGGTGACATTCGGTCTCTGAGCTCTGATTTATGGACTACGCTCCAGGTCTAGAAGACTCAGCCAGGGCCTTTGCCTCAGCCTCTAGGAGGAGTACCGGCAGGAGCGGCTGTGCCTGTCGGGCCTCCAGGAGGGCAGTATCTCAGCCTTGGGGCTTCCCGCTGGGCTGGGCTCTCTTAGGCAGGGCTGGCCCTTCCTCAGCACCAGAGCTCTGCAACAGACTACACAAGCTGTCCAGAATGCCCCTCAGCCCACTCCCAGCCCCAGAGCCTATTTCCATTGGGGGCTGGGTCTTTCCAGGGACAGACAGGGTCCATTGCTCAGCAACACGGGGCATACGTCCCAGGCCGATGGGCCACCTGCCAGGTGGTGCCTGCACGTGCCTGACTGGAACCCAGGTTCACTCTGTGGCCCCTCAGAGGGAGGCCTCCTCCAGGAACCACCCAGAACCTGACTGTGAGCAATTTCACTTCTCTGTAGGGAGCAGAAAGGAGTATTTTAGGGACAGGAACCTGGAAGGGTTTTTGTCTGATCCCTCGGAACAATGCCAGGCAAATCCTAAACCACTTGCTGGCAAAACCTGCCTGAAGTGTCAGAGCGAGCCTCACTGTTCCCGTACGTGCCCCGACCAGAGGGGCCTCCTGGTATCAGGGCTTCAAAGGCTGACAAAGTTCAGGATGCTTGTGCTGGTATGACTTCCCTCCGCAAAACAGCTTCACAGGCTCCTCCACCCATTCCAAAGTCAATAACAATCAAAACAACAAACTTGCTAACCACAGCTAATACGTGTTACTTGCCATCAAGTTAGCGCTGAGTCATGGTGACCCAATGTACAATAAAACAAAAATACCATCTTCGTGGCCATAGGTATGCTTGAGTTATTGTGGCAGCCACTGTGTATTTTGCATGCCTTCTGACCTAGACAATTCATCTTTCACCATGACACCAAACAATATGGCTATTCTACTGTGGTCTTCACTGGCTAATTTTCACAAATAGGTCTGTCTTCCTAGTCTTTATTCTGTGAGCTTCTCAAAAGCATATTCACCGTGGTAACTCACTAGCATTTGAAATACTGTTGACATGGCTTCTGGCATAACAGTGACATGTAACAACCAGAGTAAGGGCGACCTAGCTATAGGTATCCAGTGAAAACTGTGAGAGAGAACTTATTGAGACTGCCTTGTTTTTCTCAGTCTTACAAGTTTCTCTCTCTTGACTGACTGACAGGGTGCACTACAACATTTTTCTATCACTCTATTCTCTCACTCTCTGACGGGTTTCCACCTCAGATAGATTCCACCTTTGCAGGTTTTATTTTGCTTATATTTGGGCTTGCCATGCGCTGAGCACTTTTCTACGTGCTTTACACATCCCAACGATGATCTAAGTTCTTTCAGTAGTCTCATTTCACAGATGAGGAAATGCAGCACAGGTAGATTAAGAAACTCTCCCAAAGTTGCACAGTTAGTTAGTAGTGAGATGTTTGGCATCAAACCAAAGCAATGTGAGTCCAAAGTCCCTGAGTTTCATCCTTGCCCTCTGCTGCTGCTCAGTAGTGGATGACGATGAGAGAGGGCCCCTTTGCATGAGGTGGACAGATGCCAGCAGCTGGAGCTAGGGCCAGGGTAGGGGTTCTAAAGCCAGGTAGACCTGGGACCGAATTCCAATACTACCGAAGTCTGGTTACTCATTTCTTTTAGGGTAATTGTTTCTTTTAACCTCCTCTGTAGATGAGCACATGTCCACAGATACATGCAGGACGGTGGCCTCCCTGACTCTGGTAGATACCCGGGTGACATGAGTCCCAGGACTCTTCTTTTTACCGGTGGGGCCCAGGATTTCCAGTCCAATCCCTGCGTCAAAGCCATCTTGGTCTGTGGTCCTCACTGTCTGCAGTGTAGGAACAGCCTCTGACAATGCTGAGAATTCTCAACCTGTAGCGCGAGGCTTTTAGAAGATGCAAGTGAACGTGTGTTACACACCTGCTGCTCCAGACAGGGCTTCAAAGAAGCTGTAGAAATGTGGACAAAGTGTCGCCTCCCTATGTTTGCTGTTCTGTCCATAAACCTGCGAATGAGCTGCTGATTTCTGCTTTTGGATCCGCAATCCATGAGGGTGTCCCTGGGGACTTGCCAGCCTGAAAGTTCAGGCACACACCCCAGTGCAGTCACCAGTTTCCCCTCTCAGTTCCAGAAAGGACCATCTGCGAAGTGACTTGCCTTCCTGCTTTCCTTGATCTATAGGAAACTCAGACTGTCCAGCTGCAACAACAGGGCAATATCAGGAAGACCATAAAGATTTATTTTTTGACTCCACTTAAATGTTATTGTTAGGTGATATCAAGTTGGTTCTAACTGACAGTGACCCTGTGCACATCAGAATGAAACATTGCCTAGTCCCGTGCCGTCTTCGCAATCATTATTGTTGAAGCCCTTTATTGAGCTAATTGAAGGCTTCCTCTTTTTGATGACCCTCTACTCGTCCTTATCCAGAGACTGCTCTCTTGAACATGTGCAAAGTATGTGACAGAAAGTCGTCTCAGCCGCACAACTAAGCATTGTACTTCTTACAAGACAGCTTTATTTGTTCTTCTGGCCGTCCGTGGCATGATTCACTTAAATATGCGGAGAGCACTGCAGTGTGTGGCTCCTGCTGCCAGGAATATCATTAATGACATTGCTTGCTGCTCCTGTTTTGGATAATGGATGGTATTTGTAAGCACACGGTGAAGCTGTTTCACTGCGCTGCATTCTTCTTGCCTGCCTTCCTTCTGAGTCCCCACAATGCCTGCTCCCTTGAGGGCAGGGCATGTCTAGCGTTCCCTATAAGCCTGCTCTACACTACACCCCAACCATTTCAGGCCTCTTCCCTCCTCCCCCTGTCTTGAAGTCTCCTCCTAGTAATGATGTTATCTTGCACCTCATTGTCAAAAGTGGCTACGCTATAGACAATTAAACATCTTTTCCAGGAGGACAAAGAGACAAAGGTGGTCTTTCTTGTATCAAATCTTTGACATTTTATTTTAAAAAAAACCCTTTTTGCCTTTCTCATATTTCATTAACCAGATATGAGTACCATGGCTACATCTGAGAAGAATATTTTCAGTCATTTAAATTAATTGTAAAATATGTGTAATACAAAAATTACTATTTTAAATATTTTAAGTGTGTAATTTAGTGACCTTAAGTTGAAGCATAATGTTGTACAACTGCTGGGGATCAGCCTCCACAACCAAATGGGTCCTAGGAGATGGTTGTGTAATTGAGCCATAAATTAAAGAAATATCAGGCAAGGCATGTAAGGGCTCACCTCTTCCATGATGAACTGAACGACAGAGTGGGTAATGTATTCTCTCACAAATTTATATAATCTTGGCCATGTGAGCCACTTCATATATTATGTAACAGGAAGGGGTTGTATTAGAAGCATACATAAAACACTAAGGGGATGAGCTAGGGCATACACATGACAGGAAGGTACATATGTAATAAGATGGGTGGGTTCTAGAGTTAAGATGGCAGCCTAACTCTGGCCATCCCTGAGCTGACTTGACCTTAGGTGTCCTTGACCTCTCTTCTCCAGGGGATCAGTCTCTGTTCCTTATCAGTAGGGAATCGGTGGAACACTTCTTAGGGTGGGACAGACAATAGGATCTGATTGCTCTTGATAGCAGACAACGTTGAGGCAGATATCCTTCAAGCAGATAACCTTCAAGCTTATATAGTAGCAAGCATGTGCTTGCAAGCAGCACCTTAAGATTGGCATTTTTATGGGGTCAGGGGACACCTGGGGAACAATTTTTACGTAGAAGAATGTGACTGGGATGCATCTCCAACTCACAAGCATGCAGGCCTTCCTCCACCATAATCTGCCTCCCAGACTCCTTAAATAAGAATGTAGAGAATTTGTCTGCATCCGCTCTCTTCCCGGTTCTCAGTTTCCCATATAAAACCATCAACACTATCTATTTCTAGAACCTTTTCATTGCCTAGAAAACCAGTTGCTCTGGAACAGCCAGGGGAGCAGAGCAATGAAGTCCCTGGAGAATACCAAAAATAGGCTGTGGGGCCAGGGCGTGACACCCCATCAGACTCAACTGGAAAACACTCCTAAAGATCAACAAACAGACCTGGTACTATTTATAGGCTTTTCTTTTTTTTTGTCGTTGGTTTTTGTTGTTTTATTTTATTTTGCCGCTTTGTGTTGCTGTCTTGCTTTTGTGCTTATTTTTGTCTCTGCATGTCTATCTAGATAATATAGGCAGGATAAATAATCCGTAGGAGAAAACAACCAACCTACGGTTCTGGGGGGACAGTGGAGAGGAGGAGGCAGGTGAAAGGAAATGGGTATTAACACACCCAGGGACAAGGGAACAACAAGTGATCTAAATGGATGGCCAGGAGGTGTAGGAAAACTGTCAGAGTTTTGGAAGAAAAAACTTCCTAAATCTCATGGAAGGAGGAAGAAACACATTTGAGAAGCAGAACAAACCCCAAACATGTAGACTCCAAAAGAAAATCCCCTAGCCAAATCATAATCAGACTATTTACTCTGGTCAGATATGGAGACAACGCTCTGAAGAATTTAACTAGGGTCCCTGTAGGGGAAGCCATGACCTGAAGGTTAGTAAAGAAAAGAAAATTACTTTCACGAGCAGTGTGGAAAGCATATTTAAGGGTCCCCACAGAGCATGTTGAGTTCTGGGAATTGTAGTTTACAGGGTTTTATTGGGAAGGGGAGACCATGAAGATTTCAGGCAGGTGCATATGCTCTATTTCCATGGATAGTGTACATGTGGGTTTTCAGGAAGGTGACAGGTCTTGGTCCCTGAGGTAGTATTTCTGGAAATTAGTTTAACAGTTTCATTAAGAGAGAACATCTGTCTCTAGGAACTTCTCTGCCTGAATTCTGGGTCCTACTCAGTTATACATGGGAACCACTCCTGCCTCAGTCTCTGGTCAAGCAGTTTCCTCTTGTGCTCCCCTGCCCTGTGTCACTTTCTTTTGAGAAAATTTCATACCCATAATTCTTTATGGGATCAGGAACGGAGGTCCCTCATTCTATAGCTATTTCTTGCTTACATGGGGTGGCACGTCACCCTGCCTATGTGAGTAGAAATCTCTCCTAATCTGCCCTACATTTAGGAGTACACTCTTTTCTGGTGAAGAAGCTAGAGGTTTGTAACATCTGGAGTTTGGCATGAGACTGTCACTTTTCCTGAAGAGAGCTTCAGGTCATTCACAAGTTCATAGGTAGAAGCCTTCTTCTGATTTGGGGCCTCAATTTCAAGTCCCTGGGTCAATTTTGAGTCTGTAGGTTTTGTAAGGTTTAATTCTAGAGTCATGAATCCAAGGGGTGATTCTCAAGCTTGACTGTGGATGGTGTTGCTGGGATAACCTGGAAGGGACCCTTTCATTTCCCCATTGACTGACCTTCTGGGGATCCTTCCTTCAAGTTTTGAGAAGAATCTTGTCCCTGGGCTTAGTCCCTTTCTCCAGAGGAGGTACAATTTTATTTCCATATTCTTTCAGCGCTTCCAGAACGTGTCCTAAATTGATCCTATATCTAAGGGCTATCCAGATTGCGTTTGTTATGGGCTTAGTTTTAAATCTCCCTTCAAGGAAGTCCTGATTCTTAAAAGAGCAACGGGAAAGAGTTTAACCTATGATTTTTGAGTTTCTTGGCATAACTTGGCCAGAATCCTCTTCAAAGTATGATTCATGTGCCTTTCCTGATGATTGAGAATGCAAGCGGAACGCCGCTGCTAATTTGTCCCTAGTGCTCGTGCTATTCTCTGGCTGTGCCAGTCACAAAAGAGAGGCTGATAGCGCTTCGTAATGAGAGAAGCAGCCCAAATCAGGATAGTTTCCTGGAGCAGAACCTTGGCTACCTCCACTGCTCTTTCTGACCAATCTGGTAAAATTATCCATGAATAGTGTCTATCACTGCCATTGAGTCAATGATGGCTCATAGCAAGTGACCTTATAGGATAGGGTTTCCAAGACTGTAAGTCTTCATGGGCGTAGAAATCCTCATCCTTCTCCCAAGGAGAGGCTGGTGGTTTCCAACCGCTGACCTTGCTGACCAGTGCATAACTGCTACACCACCAGGGCTCTTCCATGTATAGGATCAAGTACTTAGACCCTTACGCATGGGGCACAATAGTGAAGTACATTTGCCAACCCTCTCCAGCATGAAAGCCCTATGTTGCATGGGCTTCAGCAAAGGTGGTGGTGTGGGTGGTTCTGGGAATATTAATGCCAGGTATCATCCCCACTTTCTTTATTTAACAATCTTTTCTGTGCGCGGGTGGTGTGCTACTTTCTTCAGTGGAGTCCTCATGCCCTCCCTTCGGAAGTGAGTGCCTTGGTGCAGGGCCCTCGCCATCTTCCCAAGCTGGCTTTTTGCCAAGAAAAGCTGCCCACTTTCATTGTCATGCCATCCTTCTGCATTTTAGTAAACTTCTCCCCTCGGTTAAACCTCTATCCCACAGGCCCACGCAGGGAGGTGAGATCTCTCCTTTTGGTGTGAGGGGTAACGTTTTGTGGGCGTCCCCTTCCCTGGTGCCCGTTTTTGCTGCTGCATCTGCTTTATTGTTTCCTTTACTAATATGTGTCTTATCCCTTTGGTAGCCCTTGCAACGTATCACCACTGCTTCAGCTGGTGAGTCCGCAGCCTGTCGTCGCTGCAGGGTGACCTCTCCAAGTTTTATGGGGTAATTTTTCAGAGAGCTCATTCCCCTTTCTTTCCAGATGGAGGTGCTAATGTGAAGACGAAGGACTGTGGATTTGTATTAGCCCACATTTGTAATCTTCCCCTTTTCCTAATTCCAGGGCCCTGAGCAGAGCCCCACACCTGTACTCTTTTTGAAGAGGAGCCGATGGGTAAAGGAACCTCTTTGGTTGTGTCCAGCAAACTGATGGCGGCGTGGCCAACTCTCCTCTTCCCCTTTTCTATGAACCTGCTACCATCATGAACCATTCCTCTTCTGCATGTGACAGGAGCTACGGGACAAGTCCCTGTGGGCTGAGCAAACCTCAGCGAGCGGCTGACTCCCCCTCCTCAGCGAGTGGGAACTATTTGGCTGGGTTGAAAGCATGGCCGTCAGTGACGGAGATGTGAGGCATATCAAGGAGAACTGTGCTATCCTTCTGTTAGAGTGCTCGGGGGCGAAATGCCTCCCTTCTGGGCTTCTCGTGAGTAAGAATTCATGCTAAAGTCTAGTTTGCGGTCCACGTGAGTTTTGATAAAGGACAGAAGTTTCAGGTTTTACAGTTAAGAACACGGCAACCTTGTGGGGCTGCACCCCCACACGCGGCAGCCTGAGGACAGCGGAGTTCGGAAGGCAGAGGAGCTGCGGGGAGAAGAGGGCTGTCACCCGGTTCAGGCCTTTTGGGGGCCTGCGAGCTGGGAGGCGTGGTCGACGGTACTGGTTGACCCCATTGGCTGAATTAAGCCCACCTGGCCTAGATTGGCCAATCCAGGTGTAACACTGACTCGGGCCTGAATCGGCGCAGCTCTTTAGCCTTCTCAGCTTCCAAGTTCCTGTAGGGGCCCCTGTCTTGCTACCTAACACTCCCACCTGTCTCCTGGCTGGAGCGCCATTCCTTTGGGGCCAGCGCCCTTAGCTATTGCTTTCCTCTCTCCGAAAACGTATATAAGTTCAAAGAGTTTATCTAAGTCTGGGAGGCTGAGTGCTGGCGAAGATGCCATGGCTTCTTGTGGGCATTCTACAGTTCCTTAAGGGGCTAGCTGTTGCCGGCACTGAGGGCTTCCCGTAGCTCTTTCTCTGCATCTCTCTGTTTGAGCTCCATAGCCAACAAAAGCCCGTGGCTCCCTTAGGAGATGGATCACCCTCTGGGTCCTTGGAGTGTGGGTCCCTTGAATGCCTCACTTCTGCAGGGTGTCTAGCTTCCTCCCCCACCCCCCCCAAGTATTTAATATCTTCTTATGTACTCTGAGCTTTCTTAGAGGTAATTTTATATAATCATTCATCTAGATACTTAAGAAGGGTAATAGTGTGTATTAGATCAGGTTGACTAGAGAAACAAATTCAGGGACACTCACTCATATGTGTGTGTAAGAGAACTTTATATCACGAAGTGATTATGCATCAGTAAAACATCCCAGCCCAGTTCAGATCAAGTCCATAACTTCAATATTAGTTCATAAGTCTTATATTAGCCCACGAATTCCTCTTCAGACTCACGCAGCACATGCAATGATGCCGAATGCAGGAAGCTCACAGGCCAGTGGGTGGAAAATCCTGTGGGTCCAGTGGCAGTAGACGTATCTCCAGGGCTCTGCCATCAGCATGGCTCCATGTGGCTTGTCAACAGGAATGTGAAGCAGAGAGAGAGTGTGTCCCACCTCCAGGGAGAAGTTCCCAGGATCCTCCTGGTTGGTGTGACCTTGTGACCCAATTGACAGGCTACATGAACTGATGTAACTACCACACAGTCTCTTGCAAGTGTATTTCCTGGGTGGAGCTGGCTAACGAGATTATTTTCATCTGGAAGTAAGATGCTCCCTTCCAAAGCTAACTCTCAAAGCTTTTTCCACAAAGCATCTTCAGATAAATGGAGCAGAATCTCAGTATCATTGTGGGAACTGTGTTCAACAAAGCTGGTTACTATTGTTGGTTTTTGAGAAAGTTTCAAAAGAAAAAAAAAAAAGAGTACTTGTTAGGCAGCTTAGCCTAGGAATTGGGAAGTCCACTGACGCATGCCCAGGAGAGCCAGCAAAGGACAAAGCTGGATTTTCCCGCTGGTGGGCTCAGATGGGCGTTACACCTGGAGCAGTCCACCTGGGCCAGGTGACTGCAATTCAGCCAATGGGATCAACCTGGGGTCGTTCACCACACCTCCCCCGGGAACCCTTGAAAAGGCAGGGACCGGAAGGGAGAGGGGTCTTATCTGGTCGTTTTGTTTCGGAGGAAAACTTGGGAGAGAGATCTTTGCATGACCCTGAGCAGTCTCTGCCAGGCCGCATGGTCAAAGGAATCCTATGGGTGCTGTGTAAAACCTGAAGCTTCTTTTAACTCTCATGAAATTCACTTGGATCACGAGCCCGGCTTCGGCGTGAATTCTTTCTCGTGCGGAGCTAAGGACGGAGGTTGGAATCTAGCCCGGAGAGAGAGACCTTACATACTCATACAAGGTGATGCAAAAGAATGCATCCTTCAAGTCCAAGGCTGTGAAAAATGCTAAAGTTGCAGGGATAAGAGGGTTAAGGATTTGGCACTACAAGAGTAATTGTACATTAAGAAAGCATCCTAACCCAGTCCAGATCAAGTCCATAAGTCAGATATTAGCCCAATCTATTATACCAGTCTATAAAGTCCTCTTTACTCATGCAACACATGCAATGATGCTGAGGGCAGGAAGATCACAGTCCAGTGGGTGGAAAGTCTTGTGCATCTAGTGGTGGTAGAAATCTCTCAGCAATGGCATGGGTCTTCATGTGGTTCCTACAGCTCCAGTACTCTGGCTATATCGATGTAGCTCCATGTGGCTTGTCAACAGGAACGTCTCACAGGGAGTGAGTGTGTGTCCCACCTCCAGCAAGCTATTTATCTCCTTAGCACCTCCAAATGAGGTCATCAAGCTGTGACCTGATTGACAGACTAAGCCCTACCCCTTCACTCTTAATAGTCTCAAGTTGACAACATATTATGTAACCACTACAAGGTCTGAACTTTGTTCTCTGAGCCTTGGATCCCAAAGCAAAACACAAAATGTGTTTTGAGAGAAAAAGTTTCTCTCTCAAAGAACTTAACTATGATCATTTTAAGCCTTAGCTCTTAGGATTTATTTTTCTCTCCTTTCCGCTGACCGAAGGCCTACAACTAACTGCATACTCTCTTCTCTGCTGTGTCCTCACTTTAAGTCTCCAATAGCCTCTGCTCAATGGGCTAAATAGTGGTTACAGAAACTACAACAACAAAACCCGAGAACAGAAAACAAAACACTTTGGTTACTATGCCAATGGATTTGCACTACCCTAACAAAAACAGAAATAGCTTCCTGTGCATTGAACATTTACCTTTGAAATGGTGCTGTTCTGTTAATGGAGCACTTCTTGGCGTGAAAGATATTTGGACTCCATGGGGACACATGGTAAAGCAGAGGAAAGAGTGGGCAAGCCAAGCTGAAAGTGTGTATTCTCCTTTGAAGGTCACTTCTCGAAGCAAAAGCCAGGCCAGACCCTCAACACATACACATTTATAGTTGCACATGACTACAGGTAGAGTTATACACACACAGGTAATTACACATGTGCACAAGTACATGAATGCTCTCTCTCTGCTAACCAGAACTTCTGCCTGGGTCTAAGCCTGTACTCCCTGCCTCTCGATTTCGTCAGAGACCAATGCTTTCATTTGTACCTCGTTGCGCCCTTGGGACCCTGGAGGCACGGGGAAAGGAAGCTGAGCACACGTGTCTCCACTGACTTCACGAGGCCCTTGGCGTCCTTGCAGAAGGGGTCTGGAGTTTGTGTGGTGGCGTGTTTGTTCCTGGAGCAGTGTGTGGCGATGGCGTCACGAAGATTGCTGGCACCCCTCACTCTAACTCATGGTGTCAGTGCCTTCCCCTCAACTTCCCTGTGCCAGACATACAGAATCCTTAGCAATGGTCGTTATCAATCTGAATCACACACTAATGTGTGATAAACATAGTTATAGATTGCTTAAATGTTGTATTGCTTAGATGTTATGAGTAGTAACAAATTTGTATTGTACAGCTATTTCTAAACTGAATTACATTATTAGTTACAAAATATTAGTAATTGAGTAGAAACCTTGTTTTTCTCCTTCCTTTTCCATAATTATCACTTCATTCTCAAAAATAAGTTATGGAGATAGGTTTACATATAGCTAATTAGCGTAATATTACAGCTAACACAAAAGAAAATGGACAAAATTAGCAACTATGAAAACACCTCTCGCAACAGAAATAAAGAGCACTTGCTCGTAGCCTGTGCAGACAAGTCCATGAGACTCAGTTCCAGTGTAATTGGGTAACAGTGACAGCTCTGACAAGCGCGTGAGAAGGTTCAAAGAGTCAATTAGCATAGCATTTTAGCCTAGTTGGTATAGTGATACTGAAAGCTAGGCTTATAAACTTTTGTTTGGTCGTTTTAACTAACTATAGATGTATTCTCATAAAAATAATAAATTTCTTTTTTTAAAAAACATTTTATTAGGGACTCATCACAATCCATACATCAATTGTGTAAATCACATCTGTACATTCTTTGCCCTCATCATTTTCAAAGCATTTGCTCTCCACTTGAGCCCTTGGCATCGGGTCCTCTTTTTTTTTTTCCCTCCCTCCCCGCTCCCCACTCCCTCATGACCCCTTGATACTTTAAAAATTATTATTTTGTCATATCTTGCCCTGTCCAACATCTCCCTTTACCCCCTTTTCTGTTGTCTGTCCCCCAGGGAGGAGGTCACATGTGGATCCTTGTAATCGGTTCCCTCTTTCCAACCCACTCTTCCTCTACCCTCCCAGTATCATCCCTCACACCCCTGGTCCTGAAGATATCATCCGCCCTGGATTACCTGTGCCTCCAGCTTCCATATGCACCAGTGTACATCCTCTGGTCTAGCCAGACTTGCAAGGTAGAATTTGGATCATGGTAGTGAGGGGGGAGGAAGCATTTAGGAACTGGAGGAAAGCTGTATTCTTCATCGGTGCTACGTCGCACCCTGACTGACTCATCTCCTCCCCTGGACCCCTCTGCAAGGGGATCTCCAGTGGCCGATAAATGGGCTTTGGGTCTCCACTCAACACTTCCCCCTTCATTCACTATGGTAAGATTTTTTTTCCTGATGATGCCTTATACCCATTTTTACTGAAATATTGCAAATAAAAAATACACCACTGGTGGGGGGCAGATGGCTAGGGATACCAAGTTATAATACTTTCTAGTGAAGCAGTGTCCAGATTACACAGTCCCCAAACCCAAATATTTTGCAGGCTCTGGATCCTTAGGTTCCCCCTGGATTCAGGGACTGAGGCTTTTATCTGTAAAGATCATACCAATCGCCTCAAGTTTATTCTTGGGAATACCTGAAACCCTAAAGTTAAATCCTCAAGGTGGTATTTACATAGGGGTCTAAGTCTCTAAGTTTAGGAACGAATGGTGGAATTTCAGTCATCATCTAGTGCAGGGGTCCGCAAACTACAGCCCGGGGGCCACATGCGGCCTGCCAAGGACATTTATCCAGCCCGAGGGGTGTTTTTGCCCCATTTTGTTTCTTATTTCAACATAAGATATGTGCAGTGTGCATAGGAATTTGTTCATAGTTTTATTTTAAACTATAGTCTAGCCCTCCAACGGGTCTGAGGGACAGTGAACTGGCCCCCTGTTTAAAACATTTGAGAACCAGTGATCTAGTAGGTGAGGCAGATCTGCTTCTGCATCTTGACCTTTCCTAATGTCTTCCCAATTACTCACTGCCTAGGTTTCAGGTTCTGAACACGGGTGGGTCCAAGTGTATGGGAAGGATAGTTAGGCTTCTACTTGGAGACCCCAGAACTTCAGATGCATGCTTAAAATATAGAGACTCTTTCCTACCACACAGAGCCTAAGCTGAGATCAAGGGTCTCCACTCTACCTAGCTGTCTGTGTGACTTGGGATCCTCATCTTTTCTTTGGTTATCAGACTTGTTAGCTGGGCCCCCTTAATATCAGACTTATGGACTTGATCTGGACTGGGTTAGGATGTTTTATTAATGTACAATTACTGTTTGATATAAAGTTCTCTATTCCACACACATGAGTGTCTATGAATTTGTTTCTCTAGTCAACCTGGACTAACACAGACCTTGATCATCAGGGTAGGAATGCCTGCATAGAAGCCAGTGTTCTCACAAGAGGAGTTCAAGTTCTCTTGAGTCTGAAGGGGATGAAAAGGCACAAGGGAAGGGAGGTGTTAGTGGAGGAGAACCTGCCTGGACCAGCATGGTGGCTTGGCAGTGTGGCAAAAGACAGGGCAGCATGTCTGGTAATCTGGTCCCCTCAGGATTTCCCATCTTGTTGCCAGAAGTAGCCATGGCAGCAGCACAGGCCCAGGATGATTTCATCGTCTTTGGGCTGTTGCCCTTGCCCTCGTGGCTCCACGGGGTCCTGGAACCCATGGAGAGGTGAAGGTCCAGGCCCCAACATCTGTCTCTTTGAGGTGGTCCTCGCTACACCTTCACAGAATTCAGTCAGTGGATCACACAGAGGTGTGAAGGAGGCTGGGATGCATGTGCCTGGAACAAAATCAGGAGTCCCAGGAAACAGTGAAGATGTGGGGCAGGCAACCAGTGGTCTTGGTCTCAGTATATCCAGCACAAGATGTTCCTCTAGCCAGGACCGGACACCTGCCCCCAGTGAGACAGTGGGACCTAAGAGCCCCATATGCATGCACAGCTGTGTCTGCCAACATCCCATTTTCATGGGACACTCCCAAAGCTCTGGTTGGGGTCAGGGGCCTACATTTCATGGGATCTTCCCCAGGAATAAAGCCATTTTAGAAACAAAAGCCAGTCTAGCCCACCAGAGCTATACTGTCCAAAATGGCAGCCACTACTCATCTGAGCTGTTGAGATGTAAGTGTAAATTTAATGAAACTACATAACATTAAAAAACGTAATATCTGGATTGTATTAGCCACAATTCAAGTTCTCATTAGCCACCAGGGGCTAGGGTGGCAATTTTTTGACAGGACAGAGACAGAACACATCCTCCTCACAGAAAGTTCTATTAGTAGCACTTCCCTGGAGGAGTGGGAAGCCAGCATCCAATGGCTCCCGCTGGGGTAGCTGCAGCCATGGGGAGAATTCAGCCCTCCTGCCTCCTGTAACCTAGCCCCTTCCTCAGCAGGCAGCTTATGGAACTGCAGGCTCACGCCACCCCAGCCATCATAGCCTGAGGAGGACTTTGTAGATTGGTCTGGGGAATTGGGCCCCCTTAGCCACAGCAAACAAATGGGGCACTAAGTAAGCACTGGCTTCTAGGTATGCTTCCTTGCAGCAGAACTAGAGCTCAGTGGGAACTTGCTCAGTCTAGGTCGGGGTAAGGTTGCCTGAGGCAGAAGGTGGGCCTGGAGCATTTTGTGCCAGAAAGCAAAGGCTGTCCAAAGATTCCTTGTGGCAGTCGGGACCTCAAGAAAGCAGAATGACTGCAATGACATGCAAACCCGTGAGTCCATTGTGATCATCAAACCCGTGAGTCCATTGTGATCATTAAAAGAAGAGACAGAGAGGCACAGGCAGAGAGCGAGCTCCACTGGTGACCATTGGAGACGAGAACTGCATCTCCTCAAGGTCTCTTTCCCACCCCAGAAAGCTCGTATTCATAGAATGTGTTCATCTGGACTGACTAGAGAAACAAATTCATAGACCCTCATATGTGTGTAAGAAAGCGCTTTATATAAGGAGTAATTGTACATTAAGAAAACATCCTAATCCAGTCCAGATCATGTCCATAAGTCCAATATTAGCCCATATGCCTGATACCAGTCTATAAATTCCTTGTCAGATTCATGTAAAACACGCAATGATGCAGAATGCAGGAAGATCACAGGCTGTTGGGTGGAAAGTCTTGTGGATCCAGTGGTGGTGGAAGCTTCTCAGCACTGGTGTGGGTCTCCACGTGACCTCTCAAGTTCCAAGGCTCTGGCTGCCATCAACATCGCTCCTTGTGGCTTGATGTCTCTCAGGGAGGGAGTGTATCTGGCCTCCAGTGAGCTATTTATCTCCTTCGAGCCTCCAAATGAGGTCATCATGTTGTGACCTGATTGACAGGCTAGACTCCACAAGTTGACAGGAGATTATGTAACTGCCACACACACAATGCCAGATAAGGTAGAAAGAAGAATCAGAAACCCACTCCTCTGCCTTCATGGAGAGCATAAATCCTTTAAGGCATGTTAATGAGGATGGCGAAGTTCACCAGCACCAGGGTGCCACCCTGGAGATAAATAGGTAATTAAAAACGTGAGAAGCCCTTTGGGGAAGAGATTTAGTGCTCTCTTAAGCCAGGCCTCTGTCTCTCCTTCCCGCCAGGCCCCCACATCTCCCTTGCTTAAAGCTGACTGCTGCCTTTTCTTCCAGCAAGGGGCTCCTCTGGGTGAGAGTCCTTGGACTCTCAGGAACCCTTTGCTCTTCCTCCTGAGTGGAGAACAGTGTCGTGGTCACTACATGGCCCAGAGGGACAGAAAGGGGAAACCTGTATTTCTGGGGACTTGGTTTCCTCAGAGATGCCGTGTTCAGAGGAAAGCTATGAGGGTTTGCTTCCCTGACTCCCCAGCACGTGGTCTCCTGGAAGATCAGGGCGGCACCATTGGCAACCCCCGCCCCCTGTGAACATTAGATAAACTAAAAACTCTCTCCAAATCTACAGCTTTGGCCTTTCTTCTTCTTAAGTGTGATCGGAGCTAGCACAATGACACTCACCAGCTGGACGGCTCTGGCCATTCTGTACGCAACGTGCAGATGACCTCTCTGTGGCTGGAGGAAGCAAGGTCGCCTCCTGCCCTCACGGCAAATGACAGAAGAAAGTCAAAGAAACATGTATCCTAGGAAATAACTCACCACAAACATATATACCACACACACACCACATGTACACATATACTCGATCACATTTACATAGGACACAGAAATACATGCACACATACAATATGTAAAAGGTGTTACACCTATGACAGGACCCAAGGTTCCTGGTGGTGGGCACTGGGAGAGCTGAGGCGGCAGCAGAGGGGAGTATGTTATATGTGGGGTTGTTGTATGACTTGATCTATTTGTGGAATTAGAAACAAAAAGAAAAGGCTGACAGGTACTCTCTGGAACACAGGTACATACGAACGCTCCGTGGGCCAGGCTGCTAGGTACCACTCCCTCAGTATCTCCTCTTCTGTGGCGCGCGGCCTCCTCCAGTTTCCCTGTGACCCTGTGATGGTTGTGGATTCTGTCAACTAGACACTCCTGGCTAAGGGCAGGTGGAGCTCATCCTGTCAGGTGCCTCACAGCTGCGGCCACTTCCTTGGCGTCATAGCCTTTTTGTATAAGAGAGAGGCCAAGCAGGATCGAATCTTTCTTTGGCTCTTCACTTTCTGCCAGAGCTGGAGTTTGTGTCTGGTTCGTTCCTCAATCTCAGCCGACTACTGATGGTTGATTCATTCATCTCACTTTGGGCTTCTGCATCCGCCAGCCTGGGCCCCCTGCTCTCTCTGTTTCCTCATTCTGCTTCCCGCTCATCAGCTTCCATGACTCAGGAGAAGTGTGATTTGAACCAGACTGGATTGGTACCAGGGCTAGTTCCAGAGAAAGAAAATAATAAAAATGAGTTTTCTAAATTTGTTCTCAGGTCTAATTCGGCACTGAGAATTCTGTCACTGTAAGGATACACAAGTCTGTCATTACTAGCAAAGAGGGCACGCTTAATCAATGGCATGAAGTGCTAAAACTGATACCCAAAGTAGCACCCTCGATAAATAAAGTATTGGTGAGACGCGAGCCTCTGAGTGATTGTGTGTTTGATATCTTTCTACAGCTTTGTCTGAATGAGAAGTATAGGGAAGCGGGCTGGTTGGCACTTCTTGCCATAGACAGACTATTAGAGGAAGCAGGTGGACTGAGTGCTGCAGAAGCCTGGGCCAAACGGCACATAAATGACCTCAAAGCTTCTATTTGTTCCATGAAAGAAAGTCTTATCACTTCCAGCAACAGAATTGATATTGCTGAAAACCAAGCCCCGAGCCGTATCATAGGACTCGCTGAGTTATAACACCAGTTTAATTCTCCACCTAGAAAGGTATATGATATTCAAGTGCAAACAGCACTGAATATAAAAAATGGGACCCTTAAATTTGGGATGGGGACATATCGGCAATAATCCAGAAGATGGAGACATTGAGCCCCAAGATTCCATTGAGCCCCTCCAGCCATCAGTAGTACTACCTCTCCCTCTGAAGAAATGATTTAATTCTGAGTAAATCCCTTATGGCCCCACCCGCAGTTGAGATTAGCCCAACTGTGCATGCTGATAGGGCACTTGGTGGGCAGTCTCTGGAGTATTGCCTAAGGCAGGTGCCTTAGAAGATAATGCTTCAGGTCCCCAGGAAGCACCTTCCTCTCTATAATTAGACTTAAGCCACAGTCTCCAAAGGTGAAGTCCAGATGATGGCCCACGAGGAGAGGAAGCGTGCTACTCTCCTAAAGAGTTTTCTAATATTCACTGACAGAAACCTGGCGCGCATGTGTGGGAATGGTTATCAAGGGTGTATGATAATGGTGCAGGGAATATAAGTTTGGATCAGTATGAGTTTATTGATATGGGCTCACTATGTACAGATTCTTCATTCAGTGTTTCAGCTAGAGAGGTTTATGAGAGGATTTAATACTTTATTTGGTTGGTTTGCTCTAGCATAAGTTGTGTGCGAGTTGGCTCTTGTGATTGGCATTTCATGGCAACCAGACTCCAAGTGGGAACTGCCCTCAGGGAATGAAGACATTTGCAGGCAGTGGGACTGATTGGGCCCCTTGGGGGTAGGGGCCAAGTGGCAGCACTCAATTTATAAGATAAAGTGGGCATGGTTATGGACAGGAGAGTCAAAGTAGTAATAAAAATAAACTGTCTCGTATGAACCTATGGGGTTGGTTACTTAGGCGGGGTGTCCCTGGGCATGAAAGCCTACTCAATATTTACTTGAACTATACAAGCAGAAAAAAGTCTGGATCAGGTGGAGGGCAGTCTAACTCTAATCACTGGAACAAAGAGTCCTGACCCCTTAATCAACTTCCAGACTTGAACTAACTTACAGACCCACAGCTCCTTAAATGAAGGGGTGGCCGGATCCCTTTGAGGAAAGACACCACCAGAGGCTTAGTCCTTCTACTCGTCTCCTCCAAAGAGATCTGTGCCTTTGAGTGACTGCTTATGGGGGAAGGAAATAATCATCCTAGACACGGATTACTGGATACTGGCTCTGAATTGTCATTAATCCGAGGAGACTCAGAACGTTTTGAAGGCCCGCTAGTCAGAGGGGGAGTGTATGATGGTCAAGTTATTAATGGGGTCTCCGCTCAGTTTTATCTCACAGTGGGTCCTCAAACCCATCCTGTGGTAATTTCCCCGTTCCAGAATTCATTACTGGAACAGACATGCTAAGAAACAGGTAGAACCTCCATATTGGATCCCTGAAACGTGGAACAGGCTCTTATGGTAGAAAAAGCCAAGAACTGCCTCTGCCTAGGACAATAGCAAACCAAAAGCAACACTGCATTCCTGGAGGGATTGCAGCGATTTGTGCCATCATCCAGGGCTTGAAGTGATTCCTACCACATCCCCACTTAATGGCAAAAATCGGATGGATCTTGACGAATGACAGTACATTACCATGAACTTAACCAGATGGTGATTCCAGTTGCAGCTGCTGTTTCAGATGTAGGTTCATTGTTTGAGCAAATTAATACCCCCTCTGGTACCTGGTTTGCAACTATTGATCTGGATTATGCCTTTGTCTTAATTCTGGTTTAAAAGACCACCCGAAGCAGTTTGCCTCCAGCTGGCAGTACACATTTACAACTCTGTTCTAGTGTTCTGTCAGCTCTTCAGAGCTACTTGTGTGCCATAATTTAGTTCAATAGGGTCCTTAATCACTTTCCCCTTCCACAAAAATGTCATACTGGTCCATTACATTGATGACATTATTCTAATTGGACCAAGTAACTAAGAAGTAGACTTATTGCTAAAACGTTTGCATGCTAGAGGGTGGGAAACTAGCCAACAAAAATTCGGTGACTTCCACCTCTGTGAAATTTCTTAAGGGAAAGATAAGTTATTGTATCTGGCCCCTCCCCAACCAAAAATGAGACACAGTGCCTGGTGGGATTCTTTGTACTTTCGAGGCAAGATATCCCTTCTTTGGGTGTGCTACTTTGGCCTATGTAACAAATGACTTAAAAAGCTGACAGCTTTGAGTGGGTCTTAAAACAAGAGAAGGCCCTGCATGAGGTTCAGGCTGCCAGTTGTGCTGTGTGATCCAGATGATCCAATGCTGTTTGAGGTATCAGTGGCAGATAGAGATGCAGTTTGGAATCTTTGGCAGGGCCCTACTGGTGATTCAAAGTGCAGATCCTTAGAATTTTGGTGCAAACCTCTGTCATCCTCTGCATACAACTACCCTTTTGAAAACCAGCTTTTGATCTGTGTTCCTGGGCCTTAGTGAAGACTGATCACCTCACCGCGGGCCACCAAGTCACCATGGGGCCTGAGCTGCCCATCATCAACTGGGTGTTGTCCCACCCACAGAGCCCCAGAATTGTACACACATCAAATGGAAATAGCATATACAAGATCGGTTACAACAGGACCTGAAGGTCCAAGTACGCTGCATGAAGTGGCCCACATACCTGTGTATCTCTGTTCTTGTCATAGCACCTTCCTTTTCCCAGCATCCACCTGCGACCCCGTGGGAGCTCCTTATGATTCATTGACCGAGGAACGGAAAGATCATGCTTGCTTTGCTAATGGTTATGCATTAAATGCAGGTAACACTTGAAAGTGGGCAGCAGCAGCATTCCAGCCTCTTTCTGGAACTTCCTCTCAGGAGAGAGGGGAAGGGAAATCCTTCCAGGAGCCAGAACATCAATAGTGCACCCAATCGTCCAGCTTGCTTGGAAAGAGAAATGGTCAAATGTGCAACTATATATTGATTCATGGCCTGTGACCAATGGTTTAGCAGGATGGTCAGAGATTTGGAAGGGGCATGTTTGGGAAAATGGTGACAAGGAGGTGTGAGGAAGAAGTAGGTGTATAGACTTCTCTGAATGGGTCCCCAAAGCGAAGATATTGTGTCTCTTGTGAATGCTTATCAAAGGGTTACCTCTGAAGAGGAGGATTTTAACAATCAGCAGATAGGATAACACGTTTTTTTATCCTATCTGAGTCACTCCTGTAAATGTTCACTAAGCACATGAACAAAATGGACATGATGGTCGAGACGGATGTTATGCATGCATGGGCTCAGCAACATGAACTTGCATTCACCAAGGCTGACTTTTTTTATGCCACTGATGAATGCCCCAACTGCCAGCAGCAGACACCAACACTGAGTCAGAGCTATGGGACCATTCTATCCATTCTACGGGGAGATCAACCCGCAACCTGGTGGCAGGTTGATTACATAGGACTACTTTCACCATGGAAAGGGCCGCATTTTGTTCTTATTAGAAAAGACATTTACTCTTGATACAGCTGTGCCTTCCATGCATACACTGCTTCTGCCAAAACTCCCATTAGTGGACTTACAAAATGTCTTAGGCGTTGGCATATATCTCAAACAGTATTGCTTCAGATCAAGGAACTCATTTCACAGAAGAATACGTCCAGCAATGGGCCCATGTTCGTCATCATCCTGAAGCAAGTAGTTTGGTACAATGGCCTTCTAAAGACACAATTATGTTACCAGCTAGGCGGTAACACCTTGCAGGGTTGGGGCAAAGTTCTCTGGGAGGCTAAACCAGCAGCCAGTATATGGTGTGGTGTCTTCAATATCCAGAATTCACAGATCTAGGAAGCAAGGGGTGGAAACAGGAGTGGCATCACTTTCTGTGACTCTTAGGGACCCATTTGCAACACTTTTGTTTCCTGTCCTAACAACCCCCAGCTCTCCAGGTCCAGAGGTCCTAGTTCCAACGGGAAGAATACTCCCACCTGGCAACTCATCACTGATTCCATTGAACTGGAAATTAAAAATGCCCTCTGGACATTTTGGTCTCCTCATGCCTCTGCATCAACAGGTAAAGGAGGGTGGATTGAGTGGTATGATTGATCCTGATTACCAAGGCAAAATTTGATTGGTTGTTATATCCTGAAGGTAAAAAAGAATATGGAATTCAGGAGATTCCTTAGGTTGTCTGTTAGTACTACCATATCCTATGATTAAAGAGCAAAACTCCAACACTGACATGAATACTACTAGCCCAGATTCTTCAGGAATGAAGGTTTGGGTCACCCACAGGCAAAGAACTCTGACTAGGCAAAGTACTCACTGAGGGTAAAGGAGAGATGGAATGGGTAGTAGAAGAAGACAGTTCTAAATACCAGGTATGGCAATGTGACCAGCTGCAGAAATGAAGGCTGTGATTGTTATCAGTAATTCCTATTTGTGTGTATGCACCAAATATTTTTGTTTTATCCACTTGTAAACTGTAAGATGAAAATGGGGCTAGTGCATTTCTCTGGGTAGTTCAGCTCCTCATCCTCTCTGTCTCCTCGCCCCCAAATGCATTCCCATTTGTATTGCCTGGACGCCAGCTAAAGCGGCTTGCTCTGCATTGCCCAGGGCCTACTCTCAAGAGCAAGGCAAGGGCTCAGAGCCCTGCTGCTCACCTAAAGTCAGTTCTGCCCCGAGTTACAAAAGGAGCAAAGATTAAAACAGATACTTCACCAAAGAAGATAAAGGACCATTAAGCATATGAAAAGAGTCTGATTGTTATGAGGCACATGCCATTTAAACCTCAGCAAGACACAACTACACACCTAATATCATGGCTAAAATTTAAAGGACAGACAATACTAAGTGCAGATGAGGGGGTGGAGGAATTGGGACTCTCATATATTGTTGGTGAGAATGTAAAGTGATACAACCATTTTAGAAAACTGATTATTTCTTATAAAGTTAACCATGTATCTACCATATGACTGGGCTATCTCATTCCTAGGGAGGAAATCATGAGTCCACATAATCATGTGTCTACATGAATATTCATAGTGCAATAGCTAAAAGGTGGAAATTGCCCCCAAATTCATCAACTGGTAATTGGATAAGCAAGTCGTGGTCCAAAGAATGAACTACTGATAGAAGCAACAGTATGGTTAAATCACGAAAACATTTAGTGAAAGACGTTGGACCAAAAAGACTACAATTACATAAGAATCAGATAAAAGGAAAACTGTACACCTCTACAGGAAACGGATTAGAAGTGGTGAGATGAGGACTTTGAGCACAAAGAGTTATGGGGAAACTGGGGATAATGGAGTAGTTTTTATCTAGATCATGGAGTGCTTATAAGGAAACCTGGCGGTTCTAGTGTTCAAAGTGCTTAGCTGGTAACTGAAAGGTAAGTGTTTGAAGTTCAGAGCCAAGTGTGTGTAGAATAAAAAGGTGGCTGTCTGCTTCCCCAAAAGAGTAACAATAAATGTGATGCTTTCCTACAGGAACAGAATCAAGATGCAGTGACCACTAAACTTGGTCTCTTGGGAATGGATGGCATATTGATAAAAGCCGACAGTCTTAAAATCATTTGCTTGCTAAGAATCTTAAGAGGAGATCTGAAGAGCATACCAAAGAATTAGACGAAGGGCTAGATGAATACATGCATGATGGCAAAACCATTATCCAAATAAGAAGAAAATGGGCCAGGTCATCTATAGTGGACGCAATCTGTTACAGACTAGGGAACAGACTAAAGGGCAATATGAGATGTCACAAGATTCTCAAGAGCAAGTGTCTGATGAAATTTTTTTTAGGTTATAAGGACCAAAGAAAGACCTAATTTCCCATGTCGTGATGATAAATGAGAACAAGAAGGCAATCAAGCTTCTGATGGAAACTACTGAAGTTGAGCAAAATAGTGGCCTTTTAATAATGTATGGTAATGGGGGAAGAACTGCAGATGGAGTTTTTCCGAATCTCCTGAAAAACACCATTAATATCAGGTTGGATACTATTTATATTAAGAACATTTTCTAATTTATGTTACCATTTTCTAATCTGTACTAAGAACATTGTCTGCAATGAAGATTCAAAGGAATATGAAAATGCTGCTAGGAAGTGAAGAATACAGGTGTTGGGGAAGAAGATTAAGCAAGCTAACAAAAGTCTAAATTTTCAAGAAGAAACTTCCACGAGAAACTTTTGCAAGTGACACAAATGAGGCTCTGGCCTCTCCCGATGGGTCACAGGGAGGATTTGGAGAAACAAAGTTGGACACAGAGGAAGCCTTTGAGATCAATCATTCTCGTGATATAGACATCTTCTAATAGTTTAGACATTTTGGAGATTTGGAAGAATAAGGCTTTTTAAATGAACATTGCAATAAATCACAAACTGAGACTGTTTTGTTGCACTTTGCTTGCTTTATTATTTATTACAAGGGCAAAAAATAAAATTGGACTGTTGTCAGTCAATAACAATAAAATTTAAAAACCTGATCAAACTACCATGGAACAGGGTGCATGATCCTGTATATCAATTATGTGATGTGTGTGCCATTGTGTGGATTTCTACTTAATGCCAATCTACAGTAACAAGTAGAATGAGACCTTCGGGTTTCCAAGGTTAAAATCTTTCTGGGAAGATTGCCAGGTCCTTTCTCTCACAGAGTGATCGGTGAGTGCAAACAGCGTCACAGCAGAGCGATTATCAGCGGTGTGCCCAGCCATGGCGCCGGCGGTACTCTTTCGATGCCCTTATAAAGTTCACCAATATGGCATTCTTCCGGAAAGGATGCGTAGCACCATTGGTACCTCTCAATTTGCGTCAGTTCGAGAGACATCTTTTGTACAAAATTTCAGGCTGAGGGGCGGCCTGGAAGGAGACAATTACTCGCATAAAGCAGCCAGTGTAAACACCCGGGACTTCCTCTGCCTTCTTGGTTCACATAAGGAGCCATGGGCTAGACATCCCCGAGGCAAGATTCTACTGGACTTGTCAAGGCCTGGTTCTGGAAAATTCCAACCTGGAGAAGGCCCCTTTCAGCCCGAGTGCTTGCGTCCGCTTCTGCTCCCAGGTGGCTCGGGAGTATTTCTCAACCTGGCAGCAGCCCCTGAGCCTTTTCTTCCTTGGATTTGATAGAGGGTGGATGGTGGGATACCATTGGCTCGCCTCAGTCCCTATCCTGCTTTCCCATTGGTCCTTGCTTTTGCACCCTGATTGGTCCTTATTCCAATGTAATGATGGGTCTCATGCTCCATTGCTTGTGCACCTCATTACCCTGTGAGGTGGTGTTGGGATGCATCATCTAGACCTGTGGTGGAACAGATCATGTGAGGCAGTTTGGGATAAATTAGCTAGACCTCTAGCTGAACCTGACGCTGGTGTTGGGTTGGTGTCTGGAAGCAGGTGAAGATGGTCAACACCTTATGTTCTCCTGCCAGCTTCTCTTGCCTGGATGCAACTGTGGCATCATCATCTTGGGTTTCTAGAGATATTTTTACTTAGTCAAGCAGACATATATACCACTTTTGGAGTCCCTGAATGATGCAAATGGTTAATATGGCTTGGTGGCTCAATGTTGGCGGTTTGAGCCCATTCAGAAGTGCCTCAGAAGAAAGGTCTGGTGATCTACATCTGACAAATTAGCCATTCAAATCCCCATGGAGCACAGTATTTTGAGAGCTGGAGGATCATCATGAGTTTACTAGGCAGCAACTGGTGATGCTGATTTTTAACCACTTTTAACTCAAATGACAGCATACTGTACACAATGATTTGCACCTTAAACATTTCCACATACATCATGGAGATTATTCCTCATGCATACAGGGCTATCGTTAAAAAATAAAGATTGTCTAATATTTCAGAGTTTGAGTCAGTATTGCTATTTATAAATTTATAGCCTCTATGTCCTTCTACAGGTGCAGTAGAATTTCTTTAATTAGCTTATGTTAGTAGGTATTTAACATACTTCCATAGTTGGCTGTTATAAGTTTAAAAATATATGTTACAAAATTTGAGAATTGGGTAGCCTGGATGTGCAGTGTCTTTGAATCAGAAGCTGGGGATCACCCTGGGAGGCAGAGCAGGCCTGGGCTTCTGGATGCTTTCCTCTGACTTCTGCTTGATATGCTAGCTGCCTCAGGCTGACTGGCTCTGGTCCAGAAATGCACGGCCATGAAGCTGTGCAATTGTGTACATTTAATTAGCAGTCAAGATGTAGCCAGTCTTGGATGTGTTTCTTACTGCTGAGGAATGGTTGACCTCTCCAGCAATTGCCTCCAAGGTGTGTCAAATCTTGTTCTAGCTGATACGGATTGCTGTTTTAACGATCATGTTCAACAAAGCTGTAATCTTAAACCAATTAATTGCATCTTTTATTAATTATCTTATTTACGCACTCTTTCCTCATACAAATCAACCCTTTCCAACTCCTCCTTAAATGAGCACTGTATTGTATCACCTTGCCAGGTCCTTTGCTACAGTGCTAATAAACATTGCCGTATGCTCTGGAGCCATTGATGTTTAGAAATCTTGCATTAATTCAACTACGACCACTCTGGTAACATCGTTACATATGTATGCAAGCTCATCTGTAGAACACATTCCTGAAAGTGTGTGTAATGGATGATTGGCAGGTGTTCTCTTTTCTATGTCCTTTCAGGGTTCTTTCAAAGGTTAGAAAACGAACACCTGCGTTTCCGGCCTCGTTGGCTGCTACATTTCCAGAGCTGAACTGGGTTCTCTCTGGGGGTGTGCTGGAAAATATTTAACAATCATCTCTCTCTCAAAAGAGAAAAGATTGAATTATTGAATTGTATAATATGTAGATTATGTGCCAATAAAACGGTTTTAAACACACACGCATCCATGCACACCCCCAAGAGCAAGGAAAATGACCATATATGTTCAAAACTAGTAAATTCCAATTTATAGTGACCCTATAGGACAGAGTAGAACTGCTCCATAGGGTGCTGAAGGCTGTAAATTTTTAGAAATGCAGAATGTCTGTCTTTTCCCTCAGAGTGGCTATTGGTTCTAAACGCCAAGCTTGAAACCCAACACTTAACCTACTGTCCCACCAGGACTCTTCCCTGATTGGTGGTGGTGCTGCTCTTCGGTGCTGACAAATGGGTCCGGACTCACGGCAATCTTATGCACAACAGAATAAGACACTGCCCAGTCATATGCCATACTCATAATTTTGAAAAATTATTATCATGATTGTAGCTACTATATCAATCCTTGTTATTGATTTGTTGAACTTGTTAAATTTCTTTGAACTTGTTAATTTAAGTGGTATCAATACTTCCATTGTAGTTGATTTCAGTTACAGTGTTCACATGATAGCCCTGAATGTGGAGGAGACATGTACAATTGGCTCTAGATGGGGTGAGCTGGCTCCAACATATCTCTGGTTCTACCAATTGGTTGCATACCACTACTATGTGGCGGCCAAGAACATCTTCCTACTACTTTGGGCTCTTTCTGCTGGCAAGCAAAGTTGTGATGGATATTTGTGTGTGTGTGTGTGTGTGTGTGTGTGTGTCCTAGGGTCTGTTTTTCTGAAGAAACAAATGTAAAGGTGGCACTGGTTTTCCAAACTGCCCACCTCACTGAGCCAGGCTGGCCCCTCCCAAGGTGCTGATCTGTACAACATTCCAACATGCCCATGCCTACTCCTCTCGCTTCCTTATTAAAATCTTAAGCTCCCGATTTCTTGTCTATCAAGAATATTGAAAATACCATGGACTGCCAGAAGAATGAACAAATCAGGGTGGGAAGAAGTGACTGGTGTCACGTACTTTGGTCAAGTAATCAGGTGGAGAAGAACATCATGTTTGAGTAAGAAGTGAGTCAATGAAAAAGAGTAAGTTCGGAACTGATCACAATGATGGACATATTACCCCCTCTCAGGGGGACAAAGAAATGTGGGTGAGGGGAGACAGCGGTCAGTGTAAGACATGGAAAAAAAATAATTTATATATTACTAGGGGTTCATGCGGGAGAGAGGGTGGAGTAGGGGAACAATGAGCTGATACCAAGGGCTCAAGCAGAAAGAAAATGTTTTGAAAATTATGATGGTGACATATGTACAAAGGTGCTCGACACAATGGATGGATGTATGGATTGTAATAAGAGCTGTAAGAGTCCCCAGTAAAATGATTTTTAAAAAAGAAAAAGAGTAAGATCTGCAATGGATTGACCCAGTGGCTTCAACAACAGACTTGAGCATAGCAACAAATGTATGGCTAGAACAGGACTGGACCGTTTTGTTCTGTTGGGTTCAGTGTCACTATGGTTGGACCCCACTCTGGTGCCTAACAACAATGGTTTCCAGTCTAAATACTCTTTTGCTTGAAATGGTTGAAAGTAATTTCTGTTTCTTGTGACTAAATCTTGACTTGTATTAGGAGGAATCTGAAGTCACTTTAAAAAAAAAAAGAAATATTTTTCTTTTAAAAAAACAATGTGTTTTAGGCGGCACCATTCTCACCATTTCCTCCCAGAATGTGTGTGATTTGAGTGGAAATTGATGAAAAAATTGGTTTTCTATTCAACAATTCTTATATATTTTATTTTGTGACATTGATTACAGTCCCAACAATATCATAACAATATTCCTACTTTCTCCCTGTGTTTCCTCCTTTCCTATCCTAGTGCCATCCATGCTTTCTGAGCCTTATCTCTGGGTAAATGCTGCCCATTTGCTCTCATATGATTAATTGTTCTAATTACTGTATACCTTTCTGATGTTATTGCTTGTCTTGCAGGCCTCTCATTAGGCTGAAAATTGAGCCATGGGCTTAGTTTATTTAGTCCCTCAAAGGGGCCCCAGGGGCATAGTTTTAGGAAGTCCACCAGTATATAGCAGACCAATAAGCCTAGTCTTCTATGATTTTGAATTTTGTTCTGCATTTTTGCCCTACTCTACCCAGGGCCACCTCTTGTGATCCCTTTTCCAGTGGTCATCAGTGGTGGTTGCACACCTTCTTCTTGTCTCAGGGTCATGGTGGTTGGGTTCATGTGGTCCATTAGTCTTTCGCATTAAGTATTTCTCTGCATCTTTGGTTGTCTTAAATATTCCTTGCTACAGACAGGAAAGGACCAATAGCTGCCCTTCAATGGTCGCAGGCAATCTTTAAGACCTTAATCACTACTCATCAAGTAGAATGGGGCACTGTTTTGTGGACCTTGGTGTCCCCCGAGAGTATGGTCCTGGTCTCCCAGGTCTAGTGTCCAGTTTCCTCAAGATGTTTGGTTATATCTAAGAAGTTTCCATAACTTTGCCCCCCGTGTGCTTTCCTGTGTGTATGGATATATTTGCAATACATATAGAAACATTCAATGTCAAACATTGAATATATGTAGATTTGAATATATATAGGTTTGACATTTGCTTTCCTACCCCTGTTCAACCAGAAGTCGATTTATATATTATTGTTAATACTGTTATTGTAAAATTTTGTAGGTTGCCTTTAACTCATGTGCTCCTCCTACTGTCTTCCTTTGCCAAGAAACAGACCTTGAACTCTTTACAGGCTTTTCTTTCTTTCTTTTGTTGTTTTGTTTATTGCTTTGTTTTGCTCTGTCTTGAACATGAACCAGGGATTGAGCAGCAGAATGCAGAATTCTTCTCAGAGGCAGTTAGGTTAAAATACTTTCTGCTCTCTTTTTGATTGAGGTTATAAAAATCTCCTCATTTTTACCCCTCCTTCCCCGCTCGCCCATCCCTCACGAACCCTTGATAATTTATAAATTATTATTATTTTGTCTTATCTTACACTGTCTGACATCTCCCTATTGTTTTTCTGTAGCTGCCCTTGGGATTTTCTCTTTTTCCTTGAAATGAGGGAGTTTGTCTACAATATGTCATAACATGTTTCTTTTTTAAACATTTTTCTTTTGAGAGCTATTCTTTTTAGCATTCTCTCAACTTCTTGAAGTTATTTTTACTTCCTTTGTGATGTTGGGGAAATTGTTTTCCATAATTTCTCATGCTATTTTTTTCTGTACATTTTTTTAATTTCTTCTTATTCCAGAATCCAAATGCAACGTAATTTGTTTCTCTTGATTGTGTGCCACATAATTTTCAGGCTTTCTTCTGATTTATTTGTTGTTGTTGTTTTTTTTTTGTTGTTGGTTGTTTTTCCTGTCAGTTGTGGTTAGGGTGATTGTCTTCTAGCTCACTGATTCAAATTTCCTTTTCTTACATTCTGTTCCTCAGATCTTTTACTATGTTGCCCAATTCTGTTATCTTGTTTAACTTCTGGGATTCCTTTTGCTTAACGATTTTTGTTTTTTAATTTCTTCAATTGTTCTCGAGTGTTTCTCAAAACTCTTGAAAGGACCTGAGATAAAATTTATTGTGCCAATCTGGCTGATAAACACAGGTGGGGTTAATTGAAAGGCAGCGGGACCTACCCTGATGCAGCCCTGGGTGCTGGAGCAGCCGTGTGGAGACCCCTGACAGCGCTGATATGCTTACACGTTCACCGATTCGGCTTTCCTCCTGCAGTCGGCATCATAGTGTGAGTTTTGTGAGATGGAGGAGGACTTTGTGGATTGGTGTCAGACACATGGGCTAATGTTGGGTTTGTGGGTTTGGGCAGCACTGGGTTTGGATGTTTTCTTGATGTGCACTTACCCTTTATATAAAAGTCTCTCTTATACATATGAGTTTCTGTTGCCCTAGTTTACTCAGACTAACACATGACCTAAATATTGTTTACCATATTTATTTCCCTAGTTTACCCAGACTAACACAGGACCTAAATATAATTCTTTTGGCTTTGAGTGATTTGGTGGTGGGTTTGGTTTATTTCTCTTGATTTTCGGGGGTCTACTGTGGTTGATTGCTGTTTACTTGCCATCCTGGTACACCTTTACTTAGTGGTATGTGAGCTGCTGGGTCGTGTAGAAATAATTGAAATTGTCTAGTGACATGGGAGAAATCTAAATAGGAGCTGGAAGCTGCTCTCTTTACCTGATGCACTACCTTCCATCACTGGTCACCACCAGTGGATGGTGACAGGTGAAGCTGCCAAACTCCACCTCACTCTGGCCCTGTTGCCACCAGCAACTTCATTTGCTTGCTTGCTTTCTTTTTTGGATAGCTGTTGAATTTTGTTGAGAATTTTTGTGTCTATATTCATGAGTAATATTGGTGTGTAATGTTCTTTTTCTGTGGTGTCTTTGCCTAGTATCAGGGTTATGCTGGTTTCATACAATGAATTAGTGACTTTCCTTTGCTATATTCTGACACTGTTTCAGTAGTGGTGATGTAAGCTCTTCTTTGAATGTTTAGTAGAATTCTCCAGCGAAGCCACGTGGGCCAGGAGTTTTGGGGGGAGTGGAGGAAGATGTTTGTTGTTGCTTTGAAACATCTTTAATCTCATTTTTCTTATGAGTATTCTCAGTTTTTCTACCTCTGTTTGTGTTAGCTTAAGTGAATGGTGTATTTCTAAAAATTTGCCCTTTTTTACAGCTCTTCAACTTTGCTGAGTGCAACTTAAAAATAATATTCTGTAATGAATCCTTTTATTTCTCTTGTAATTTCACCCATCTCATTTTTCATTTGGGCTATTTGCTTCTTTTAATGCTTTCCCCTTGTCAAATTTCCCTGTGGTTTCTTGATGCTTTCCTCTGTTCTTTCCTTTGATTCATTTATATCTGTTGACAGTGTGCTCCTTTTACTGCTTTATATTTGCATTGAACATAAGCATATATAAAGACACGAAAGAAATGATATTGAAATGTAAGGACCCATTTTATTTATTTATTTAAAAATCATTTTATTGGAGGCTCGTACAACTCTTATTACAATCCATCCATCCATTGTGTCAAGCACATTTGTACATTTGTTGTCATCATCATTTTCAAAACATTTTCTTTCTACTTGAGCCCTTGGTATCAGTTTCTCAGTTTTCCCTCCCTCTCCCATCCCTTGATAATTTATAAATTATTATTATTTTTTCATGTTTCACACTGACTGATGTCTCCCTTCACCCACTTTTCTGTTGTCCATCCCCTCCCAGGGGATTATATGTAGATCATTGTGATGGGTTCCCCCTTCCTCCCCTCACTTTCCCCTTGCCCCCTGGTATGGTTGCTTTCATTGTTGGTCTTGAGGGGTTTATCTGCCCTGGATTCCCTGTGTTTCCAGCTCTTTTTTTTTTTTAATTTTAACAATTTATTAGGGGCTCATGCAATTCTTATCACAGTTCATACATATACATACATCAATTGTATAGGGCACATCTGTACAGTCCCTGCCCTAATCATTTTTTTCTCCTCTTTTCTTTTTTTACATTTTATTAGGGACCCATACAACTCTTATCACCATCCATACATATACATACATCAATTGTATAAAGCACATCCATACATTCCCTGCCCCAATCATTCTCAAAGCATTTGCTCTCCACTATGTGTTTCCAGCTCTTATCTGTATCTGTGTACATGCTCTGGTCTAGCTGGATTTGTCAGGTAGAATTGGGGTCACAATAGAGGGGGGGAGAGGAAGCATTAAAGAACTAGAGGAAATTGTATGTTTCATCAGTGCTATACTGCACTGTGACTGGCTCGTTTCCTCCCTGTGACCCTTCTGTAAGCGATGACCAATTTCCTACAGATGGTCTTTTGGTCTCCACTCCGCACTCCCCCTCTTTCACAATGATATGATGCCTGATATCTGATTCTATCAACACCTCATGATAGCTGGGTACCATCAGCTTTCTTCATCTCATTTGTTTATGCACCCACTTTGTCTTCAGTGATTGTGTCAGGAAGGTGAGCATCATGGAATGCCAGGTTGTTAGACCAAAGTGTTCTTGTGTTGAGGGAGTACTTGAGTAGAGGCCCAATGTAAGGACCCATTTTAAAGCTACTTCAGTTTTTAAAAAAAGGTGAAAGGAAATACATGTGGATTAAGCCCCTGCTGAATCCTTCTATCCATGGACCAGGGATGTGAAATAGTCTTGCTCAGAAGCAGAATGTTTTGGAAAGTGGGTTGTTGCAGATGCAGTTAGGTTACAATTTAGCACTCTAATATTTGATCTCCCTTATGACTCATTTAAATTTGTTCTAGTTTTAAAAAATATTTTCTGCTTTATTTTCCACTGGGGTTTTTATGTGCTTTGTTATTCTCATTGGTTTTGTTTGTTAATGTTTGTCTGTATATGAAATATGTAAATCTAGAGACAGTAATTGGATTAATGCTTGGGAATATGGCAGGAGAGGTTGGGGGTACATGGGTGGCTAATAACAATGAGTATAAAAAGGAAAAAAATTCTAAAACTGGTTGTAGTGATGATTGAACAACTCTTTTGATGTAATTGAAATATTAAATGATATGATATAGGAATTATATGGTAATAAAACTCGAAAAGAAAAGCAAGGGTGTTATTTTGAGGACTTAGGTGCACCTGACTCAAGACATAGTATTTTCACTCACCTCATATGCATGCGAAAGTTGGCAATAATTAAGGACTATAAAAGAAGAATCAATGCATTTCAATTATAGTACTGGTGAAGAATATTGAAAGTACCATGGACTGCCAAAAGGATAAACAACTTTGTCTTGGAAGAAGTGCAGCCTGAATGCTCCTTGGAAGAAGTGCAGCCAGCATGGATGGTAAAACTTCAGCTCATTTATTTTGGACCTGTTGTCATTAGATATCAGTCCCTGGAGAAGGGTATCATGCTTGGTAAAATAGTGGGGCATCAAAAAAAAGAGGAAGACCTTCAACACGATGGATTGTTATAGTGACTGAAACAATGGGCTCAAACATAACAATTGTGAAGATGGTACAGGACCAGGCTGTGCTTCATTCTATTGTACAGAGGGTCACTATAAGTCTGAACCAGTTTGATGGCACTTAACAACAACAAAAACACTTGCTTATGTTGTAGTCTTAATGTATGCGGTTTGGCTCTGTTTTTCTTTCTTTCTTTTTTTTTTTGGTGTGTGTATTTATTGCTATAAACTGATCTCTAAACACTGCTAGGGTTTTCTGCATCCCAAAGATTTGTTTGTTTGTTTCCCAACAGTTTTATTGACAAGTAATTTACATATCATATAATGCAGTACTTCAATTACTCAATCATATCACAGAGAATTGTACAATCATCCCCACATTAATTTTAGAACATCCATCTCCCATTTTTAAATCACTTAAAAATTTTTTTTAATTTAAATCACTTTTAAGATGATTTATGCTCCAAGCCTACTAAGCCCTGAGGATGATATTCTTGCTAAGAGCAGCCAATGCATAGGGCTGGCTCCACTATGAGACACAATGTCCCTCACTGATCCATAGCACTATGAGGGACAACACTGGAGGCACAGTGTGGGAACCCTACCATGCCGGGGCAAAACACTAAGACACTAAAGGTGTGCAACAGAGCATCAGGGGAGCAAAGGAATGAAATCCCTGGGGAATACCAAAAGTAGACTTTGGGGCTAGGGTATGGCACCCTTTTAGACTCAATCGGAAAACCCTCCTAAAGGTCAACAAACAGACCAGGAACTATTTATAGACTTTTCTTTTTTTCTTTTTTTTTGTCATTGTTGTTTTGTTCTGCTTTGTCTTGTTTTTGTGCCTATTATTTTCTCTGCATGTCTATCTAGATAAGATAGGCACGATAAACCAGAAAACATGATGTCCAGGGGGACATGGGAGAGAGGGAGGTGGGTGGGGGGAAGGAAATGGGTGTTAACATCTCCAGAGACAAAGGAACAACAAGTGATCTAAAATCAATGGCTAAGAAGACATAGGATGCCTGGTTGGTATTGATCAAGGGAAATGTAACCTAGAGGAATTACTGAAACTCGAATGAAGGCCAAACATGATGGTAGGACAAGAGGAAAGGGACAGGAAATAGAGGGAAGAACTAGGAGGTAAAGGATATTTATAGAGGTCTAAATACAGGAATGTACATATATTTACATATAACAAAAGGGAAATAGATCTATGTACATATATTTATATGTTACATATTATGGTAGCAGATGGACATTGGGCCTCTACTCAAGTACTCCCTCAACACAAGAACAATTTGTTTTAATAACCCAGCATTCTGTGATGCTCACCTTCCCAACATGATCACTGAAGACAAAATGGGTGCATAAGCAAATGTGGCGAAGAAGGCTGAAGGTGCCTGGCTATCAAAAGATAAAGACTTGAAGATAAACAAATGGTCATCTAGCTGAGAAGCAACGCAGTTCACATGGAAAAGGCTCATCAACCTGTGTGATCATGAGGTGTCGATGGGATCTGGTATCAGGTATCAAAGATGCAGAACAAAAAAATCATATCAATATGAATGAGTTTGAGTGCAGAGTGGAGATCAAAACCCCATCTGTAGACAATTGGACATCCCCTTACAGAAGGGTTACAAGGAAGAGACAAGCCAGTCAGGATGTAGTATAGCACCAATGTAACATAAAACTTCCATCTAATTCTTTAATGCTTTATCCCCCACCCCACTATTGTGACCCCAATTTTACCTTACAAATCCAGCTAGACCAGAGCATGTACATGGGTACAGTTAAGAGCTGGAAACACAGGGAATCCAGGACAAATAAACCCCTCAGGATCAACAATAAGAGTAGTGATACCAGGAGGGAAAGGGGAAAGAGAGGGGAGAAAGGGGGAGCCAATCACAACGATCAACATATAATCTCCTGGCAGGGGTCGGACAATAGAAAAGAGATATCAGTCAATGTAAGAGATGAAAAAATAATAATTTATAAATTATCAAGGCTTCATGAGGAAGGCAGGGTGGGGTGGGAGGGGAAGACGAGGAGCTGATACTAAGGCCTCAAGTAGAAAATCTTTTGAAAATGATAATGGCAACAAATGTACAAATGTGTTTGATTCATGGATAGATGTATGGATTGTCATAACAGGTGTATGAGCCCTCAATAATATGATTTTAAAAAGATGATTTATGCAATCATAGCCCATCAAAGTGCTCCCTGTCCCATCTTCATTAGTTACTCCTGAAATCTCCTTTCCCTCCCTATCACCCCTCCCACCTCCTATTCCTTATATTCCTTGCATCTACTATTATCATTATGCATCCACTCCTCATGTGCTTCACAGCTGCAGACCCAACAGAAAACAATAAAAAACAAAATCACACTACATGGTAAGGGTAAATCAATAGTACACAGACATAAGTATTAATAATGCATAAGAATATAAAGACCCCCAACAATAATTAAAAATCAGGAAAGAAATTTCTGTCTTGGAACCAGTAAGAAATACTTGCACTCAGAACAAATTCAAGTCACTGGCCAAGGGTGGTCAACTGCCTAGATGTGTCAAGTTCAATACAGTATAATTAAGATTACAGTTGTCTCTGCCTGATAGTAAGGTTAATTGAGACTCTTGCCTGTAGCTAGAGCAGGTTTGTCAGTGCTTTGGTATGACTCAAAACTCTGCAAATGGGTTTTGAACTCTCACTGTCCCCTATGGCCCCCACAAATTGGGTGTTCATAATTTTTAATCTGATGATTTTTTTCCCTCACCATATTTGAGTTTTGTAATTGTAATCTTTGGATTACACAAGCTTATATGCTTCTTCCATGTGGATTTAGTTGACTACTTGCTTAGATGGTTGCTTGCTTGAATACATGCCTTTAAGACACGAGACATTATTCCGATCGATATCCAGGCCATCTGCTTTCTTCACTACATTTTGCCGTAGCACCCTTATCTTCAGTGATCGTTTCATAAAGGTGAGTATTGAGGAGGGACATGATGTAAGAACTGATTGTTTTAAGTTGGGGTTAAGATTTAGTGCAAGCTCCAAACCCATTCCAGGATCTATTCAGGAGTCCTCAAATTTTTTAAACCGGGGGCCAGTTCACTGTCCCTCAGACCTGTTGGAGGGCCGAACTATAGTTAAAAACAAACAAACAAAAAACTATGAACAAATTCCTATGCACACTGCACATATCTTATTTTGAAGTAAAAAACCAAATGGGGCAAAAACACCCAGTGAGCCGGATAAATGTCCTTGGTGGGCTGCCTGTGGCCCACGGGCCACAGTTTGAGGACCCCTGATCTATGCATCTTGATATCATCTCCCTCTTGTCTCCCCCACCTCTATATCTCTCTTTCCCCAAACCCTTGTTATATTTTCTTTCCCTGTAGGCGCAACATCCCTGGGTATCATTTACTGAAAACTAATAAAACAAATAACACAACTTCAAGAGGGTGAGCTCCAAGGGTGACACACCTCTGAAATACACTCTAATGTAAACAAGCATAAGCAGACTATAACAGAATGGCTGTCACAGGATTGCCAGCTGGGATAATGCATGTCTTAATATAGCATACCGGGTGTTGATGTACCAAGACCTTGTTTGTTTACCAACCAACAGTACACCACTCTTGGTACAGCTGTCTTCTTCTATCTCAGACACCATGTGTTTTCTGGCTTAAATCTTCAGGTTACAATTTGGGGTAGAGTCCAGTACACACAGTGGAGTTCCCATTTGGGGTCTCAGCCTCTGGAGCATGATATGCACCCTGAAGGTAAGGATTCAGTGTCTCATTGTTCTGCAGCACCTGTCCTGGGCTCCTAGGTTAGCCCTAGCCTCCTTAGGTCATTTCTATTCTCTAGCCCAAAGGAAAAAAAGAAAATTTTAAGAGCAGCAAGAGAAAAAAAGGTGGTCATATAGAAAGGTGCTCAAGTAAGAATATGCACAGACTCATCAGCAGAAACCATGAAGAGGAGGAAAGAGTAGAGTAACGTCTTCTAAAAGCTGAAAGTAAAAGACACCTGCCCAAGAAAACTCTACCCTGCCAAACTCTTTATTCAGATAGACAGTGAGGCAAGAGTCTTCCAGGACAAGGAAAAACCCAGTGCATATGCCACAAGACACCCAACCCTGCAGAAAACCCTTGCTGACTCACTATGATCAGAAGACCAACATTCACCAAATACATGCAGGAAACCACCATATTGCCCAACTCCACCCAGAAGCCAATACACCGATAACAATTACCAAGATAACATGGCCTCAGAGGGAAAAGAAGGCAAGAATGAAGCCCCACACACAAACACAGCACACTGACCTGAAAGGAGATAGACAAATACCCAACACAAAAGATATGAGATGACAGCAATGAATCCACAGATCGTGGTAATAACTCTGAATGTCAATGGCTTCACTTTATCCATTAAAGACAAAGGCTAGCAGACTGGCTCAGAAAACATAACTCATCAATCTGTTGCCTGCAAGAGAGGCATCTTAAGCTCGCAGACAAAAATAGACTAAGAATAAAAGGCTGGTGTGAAATATACAAGGCAAATGGCAACTTAAAAAAAAGTAGGGGTTGCAATCCTTATCTTTGACAAAATTGACCTCAAGCTGCAAACCATAACAAGAAACAAAGAGGCGTACTATATAATGCTCAAAAGATCAATAAACCAGGAATCAGCATAATAAATATATATGCACCAAATGAGAGACCCATGAAAGTTGTCAAACAGGCTATTCAAAAGATGAAAAGAGAAACCACAGATCCAACAATCATAGTAGGTGACTTTAATATACCCCTATCAGAGAAAGAGATCACTGGGAAAGAAGCTCAGAAAGGAGACAGAGTTAAGCTATACAATTAGGCAATCAACAGACATTTATAGAGCTTTCCATCCAAATGCAAAAATAATTCACATTTTTTTAAAAGTGCACATGGCTTATTTTAAAAAATAAATCTCATGTTGGGGCACTAGTTGAGCCTGAGTAAATTCAAGCACAGAGATTACTCAGATATTCTTCTTGGATCACCACGCCATAAAGCTGGAGATCAATAAAAGGCTGACCAGAAAAACAAGAGCAAAAAATTGGAGGATGAATAATGATCTTCTGTGACATGAATGGATACTGGCCCTGATTAAGGAGGAGTTTAGGAAGTTTCTAGAAACTATTGAGAGTGAGAATACAATGTATAAAAACCTATAGGATACAGCAAAAGCAGTTATCAGAAGTAGCTTGATAGCAATAAGTGCATATATGAAAAAGGAAGAGAGACTGACAGGTACACTATTACAAAATCTTCAGCAACTAGAACAGAGTCAACAGAATAACCCCTTCAATAGCAAAAGAAAAGAATAATAAAAATGAGGGCAGAATTAAACGAGTGGGAAGACAAGAAAATAACGTAAAAAATCTATACAGCAAAACCCTGATTTTTTTAAAGGACAACAGAATTGACAGACTGCTGGAAAGACTAACCAAGGAAAGGAAGGAGCAAACATCAATAGCCAGGATGAGGGATGAAACAGGGGAAACCACAATGGAGATCAATGAGATTAAAAGGATAGTAATGAAGTACTATGAATTCTAATGAATTCAACAATGTGAAGACATGGAAAAACACATGGAAAAACAATTCCTCCCTAGATTATCCCATATAGAAGTCAAGAGCCTCAACATACCCATAGCAAAGGAAGAAACAGACAGGCCTATCAAGAAACTACCAACAAAGAAAGCTCCCAGACCAGACGGCTTCATGGGAGAATACTACCAACCATTCAGAGAAGAGCTGACACATCCTCCACAAATTATTCCAGAGCATAGAAGAAGATGGCAAACTCCAAAACTCATTTTACAGAGCCAGTATAACTTTGATACCCAAGTAGGGCAAGGATCCCACAGGAATCGAGAACTACAGACTGGTATCTTTAATGAACATAGATGCAAAAATCCTTAAAAAAATATTGGCCAACAGAATACAAAAGTATATAAAATATATCATCCACCACGATCAGGTGGGATTCATCCCAGGGATGCAGGGATGGTTTAACATATAAAAATCCATCAATATAAAAAAAATCCATCAATATTATGCTCCACACTGATAAGAAAAAGTATAATAATCACATGAAAATATCGATATATACAGAAAAAGCATTTGACCATATCCAACACCCATTCCTAATGAAGATACTCAAGAAGATAGGAATGGAAGAAAAATTTCTAAAGGTAATACAAGCTATCCATGAAAAGCCAACAGCCAACATCATAGTCAATGGAGAAAAGACTAAAGCAATCCCACTGAAAGAGAGGACCTTTTCCCACTTCTATTCAACATCATACTGGAGGTCTGAGCTAACAACATAAGGCAGTGGAAGGACATTAAAAGTATCCAACTGGGAGAAGAGGAGTTGAAACTATTGCTCTTTGCGGACGACAAGATTCTGTACATTGAAAATCCTAAAAGCTCCACAACAGGAATACTGACAGTGATAGAGGAATATAGAAGAGTGACAGGATATAAGACCAACAAACAGAAGTCTATTGGTTTGCTATATATCTGACAACACCATGGAAGAGGAGATCAATAAGGCAGTATGCTTCATAATGGTCAAGAACAAATGGAAATATCTAGGGATATATTTAACCAAAAGACTTATGCAATGAAAATTATAAGACCCTACTATATGAAACCAAAATGACCTCCACAAATGGAAGAATATCCTAAGCTCATGGATTGGAAGACTCATTATAGTAAAGATGTCAATCTTAGCCAAGGCATTATATAAGTTTAACACTATCCTGATTCAAATACCAACAAACCTTCTTTAAATAATTGAAAACTCTGACCACCGATTTCATATAAAGAGGGAAGAAGCCCAGAATCGGCAGAGAACTCAAGAGAAAAGACAAAGTCAGAGAGCTTGCTTCACCTGACTTTAACACCTACTACACAGCCACAGTGGTCGAAACAGTGTGGTACTGGTATAATGACAGATACTCAGCCAATGAAAAAGAATAGAAAATGCAGAAATAAAACCATCAGCATATAGAGAATTGATCTTCAAGAAGGGCCCCAAGAGCATCAAGTGGAAGGTGTATGCCCTCTGTAACATATGGCGCTGGAAACAATGGATATCCACCTGTGGAAAAATGAAACAAGATATTTAGCTCACCTAATGCACAAGAACAAACTTAAGGTGGATTACAGAACTTGAAGTAAAACCCCAAACTATCAGGACCATCAACGAAGGAATCGGGACAAACCTAAGAATCTTGGCTCAGGGAATACATAGGCTAACTGCAATAGGGAAGGGTATACACACAGATGAACCTGAAATCGACAAGTGGGGTAAACTAAGGATAAAACACCTGTGTGCATCGAAAAACTTCACCAAGAGGCTAACAAGAGAACCCATGGACTTAGACAGTATTATTAGCAATGACAAAATGCACAAAGGGCTTATTATTGAAATCTACAATACTCTCCTTGCCTGCAAAAAGAGGAAAACAGTTAACCCCCTGAAGAAGTGGGCAAAAGAACTGAAAAGAAGTTTCACTAGGGAGGAAACCCAAATGGCCAATAAACATGTGAGAAAATGCTCCTGATCATTAGCCATCAGAGAAATGCAAATCAAAACAACCACGAGATACCATCTAACACTGTTGAGGATAGCTAAAATCAGAAAATCAGAGAGCAACAGATTTTAGATGGGATGTGGCAAGATAGGAACTCTTCTCCATTGCTGGTGGTTGTGTAGATATGTACAGCCTCTGTGGAAAGCAATCTAGCAATATTTAAAGCAAATGGAAATTGAGCTAACTTATGACCCAACTATCCCTCTACTAAGCATATACACAGAAGATGGAAGAAATAAACCATGATCAGTTGGCTGTGCTCCAATGTTTATTGTGGTTCAATTTATACTCCAAAGAATTGGAAACAACCTAAATTTCCATCAATAGATGAGTGGATTAGTAAACTCTGGTACATACAATGGAGTACTACGAATCACTAAAAAGCGCTGATGAACACGTGAAGCATGTCATTTCATGGGAAGAATTGGAGGAAATTATGCTAAGCAAAGTTATCCAAGCACAAAAGGCCAAGTACAACATGAGTCCACTGAGGTAAGTATAAGCAGCATAGTAGGTATAGAAGGAAAGCCACTTATCCCACTATACAGGCAGTTGTGGAGGTCAGACCAAACCTAAGGAGGTGCATGATATTCCAACAAAAAGAAGGTGAATGGGGGAAAGGAGGAAAGGGAAGGGAGAAAAGGGGAGAGAGAGATGATGGCGGGGGGTGGAGGTGGGGGTGGGGGAGAACAAGGCACTATCCATCCCAGGGGGAGAGTATTGGTTATGTCTCCACAGTTGGGAGTGTGCATGCAGACCCCACCTTGGCGCACCAAACCTTGAGGGTAATGTAACCACATAGAGAAAGGCATGAAAAGACTCGGCTACAGGGCTGGCCCCAATCAGAGCCAAACAGACCCCCTCCCTAGAAATATGTGCTACAGAGGACAACACTAACCCTACAGGTGGGGGAGGGAGACCAGCATGCCACAACCACACAGATGTAAACCAAGAAGGAAAAAGATAGAGGTATGGTCTAGACCCTGTATTGGCACACCAAGCCCGGAGGACGACGTCCTTGCACAGAGCTCCTAAGGCACAGAGGACTGTAGGGCTGACAACAGCTCAAGACACGTTGTCCCCTCACTGGAGCTTACAAAGGCAGAGGACAATCCTGGGGACACATGGCGGGGAGTTGGTCTGGTCTGAACCCCCCGCAGTAGGGCAAACCAAGAAGGGAACATAACAGATCAGCAATAGGAGCAAAGCCAAGCCACAAAGCCCCCGAAGAGCCCCCAAAATAGACTTCAGGCTAGGAGGGGCAGCTCCCAGAATTCCCCCAGGACCAGTGGGGAGATAATCATAAAGGTCAGCAGAAGATCTGGAATTATGTGTTTTTTCTTTCTTCTTTTTTTTTCAATTTTTTGTTTTCTTTTTTTTATTGTTTGGTCTATGTTACTTTTGGTTTGCCTACTTATATAAGATAGGCATGGGGAAAAAAAGCTTGAAGAGAAAGCAATGGGACTGATGGGGACTTGGGGGGAAAAAGAAGCAAAGGAAGGAGGCAGTGAGCAAACAATGCCATAGACAGGGGAACAACTAGGGAATTAAAATCAACCACAAGGAGGATGTAGAGGTCCTGGGGTGTTGAAGCAACAGCAATCTAGCTGAGAGGAATTACTAAGAGGTAAAAGTAGGTGGAGCATGATGGTGGGGCAGGTAAAAGAAAATAGATGAACAACCTAGGAAGCAAAGCTATAGATAGAGGTATAAGCCTAGGTGTGCACTTATGTAAATACATTAATTCATAAAAATAGAGATATTGGCCTAGGTACATATATTTATATGGCAATACCCTGAGGTAGTAGACGGACTTTGGACCTCTGCTCAAGCCCTCCCTCAATGCAAGAACATTTTGTTCTAACAACCTGGCATTCTGTGCTGCTCACCCTCCTGGCACAATTGCTGAAGACAAAATGAGTGCATAAGGAAATGTGGTGAAGAAAGTGGATGGTGCCTGGTTACCAAAAGATATAGCACCTGGGGTCTTAAAGGCTTGAAGTGGCCATCTAGCAGAGAATCAGCAACCCCACATGGAAGAAGCACACCAGTGGTGCGATCATGAGGCGTCATGAGGACTAAGTAACAGGCATAAGAAGACCACAAACAAACAAACAAACAAACCATATTGTTGAGAATGAGGGGGGTCAGAGCAGAGACAAACCCATCTGTAGACAATGGGACATCCCCTCACAGAATGTTCATAAGGAAGGGATGAGTCAACCAGGGCGCAGTACAGCACCAATGAAACACACAGTATTCCTCTGGTTCCTTGAGGCATCCTCTCCCCTTAGTATCATGACCCCAGTTCTGCCTCTCACTTCGGACTAGACCAGAGCATGTGCTCAGGTACAGATGAGAGATAAGAGCTCATGACACATGGAACCCAAGAATAGGAATGGGAGTAGCAATACCAGAAGGGTCGGAGGAATGTGGGGAAAGGAGGGGAGGAAGGGGGAACCGATTGCAACAATTGACACATAACCACACACACACACACACACACCCTCCAGGGGGATGAACAACAGAAACCACGGGGGAAGGGAGACAGTGGTTGGTGTAAGATATGAAAATAATAATAATTTATAGTTCATCAAGGGGTCACAAGGGTGGGGCATGGGGAGGGAGGGAAAAACGAGGAGCTGATACCAAGGGCTCAATAGAAAGTAAATGTCTAGAAAATGATGGCAACATATGTACAAATATGCTTGATACAATTGATGTATGGGTTGTTATAAGAGTTGTAAGAGCCCCCAATAAGATGACCTTTTAATAAGTCCCGGGAATTGCCTTACCTCATCTCAATCTGTAGGTGGCACAGTTTGCTTCGGGCTGCTAACTTGAAGGACAGCAGTTCAAAATTCAGCCACTCCGTGGGGAAAAAGATGAGACTGTTTTACGCCCATAAAGAGTCACAACCTTGGAAACCCACAGTGAAAGCCTACACAGCCCTGTTGGGTTGCTGTGACTTGGAGTTGACTTGGAGTTGGCAGTGAGTTTAGTACTAACCTAAAGGTTGGTGGCTTGAACTTGTCTTGCGGTGCCCTGAAAGAAAGGCTTGTGGATTGACTTCTGTAAAGATTACTGCCAGGACAACATACTGAGCTCAGTTCTAGTCTGTAATATAGAACTCTGCATCAACTCCCCACCCCCCAACCCACCCCATCCCTGCTGTGGTAGTCTGGGTACTTCAGTGAAACAAATCCACAGAAACTCATCAATGAGAGAGAGAGTTTTATATAAAGGGTAAGTGCACATCAGAAAACATCCCAACCCAGTGCTGGCCAAGCCCACAAGTCCAACATTAACCCATTAACCCACATGTCCAACACCAATCCACAAAGTCCTCCTCCATCTCACAAAAGAGATGAAATGGTGCCGACTTCAGGAGGAAAGCCGAGTCAGTGAATGTGTAAGCATCTCAGCACTGGCAGGGGTCTCCAGACGGCTGCTTCAGCACCCAGGGCTACATCGGGGTAGGTTCATGTGGTGTTTCCTCAGGGATGTCTTGCAAAATCGAGCCTTGCCAGCTGAAGCAGGGAGCTGGCTAAGGCAGCTGCACCCTGGTCCCACTATCAGAAAGCAAGAGTCTCGAGAACTAGAAAGGCGAGGCTCACCGAACCATTTATCCCTCCACCCTTCAGTTAACCCCACCTGTGTTTATTGACCAGGTTGGCACAATAAACTAACTAGCTCACCTGCCTACTCCATGTCAATAGTCAATGAAGGACCAAGGCAACTCTTACCTGGGAGCCCTGAATCCACTGGAGTTGAGGTCCTGACTAGTTCTGGACTAAGAAAATGCCCTGACCTGCCAGTCCTGACTCTGGACTTCCTGACCCTCAGCTTGAAAAAAACTGCTTGTTAGCTTGATGATGTTACCAGGAGGACATTCAAAGTTTCAAGCTTCTCTGCTCCTTAGTTCTTGTCTTGCTTGCAAGAAAGATAACATGAGGGACAAAATTTAGATCAGAGTCAGAGAAAAGATTTGAATAGAAGTTGAGTTTATTGAGGGGGATACTTTGGAAAATAGGTCCAAAAAAAGGCCCCTAGCTAATCTAAAAGGCCTGGCAAAATGTACAACTGCACCTTATAATCTGCTACTGGTGGACCTCCCACATTAGGTTGGCTTTCTGGTGGGCCTTTTACCATTGTCTGGTCTTCTGTATGTATCTGCTCTTACCAGTTATGTGCATCCCAGCACTCCAGCACCCCAGACATCATGCAGTGCTTTCGTTTCTGATCCAAACTCTAGCATCTCTTCAATCATTGATAAGGCAATGTATCTTACTGTGCCATTCACCTTCCTTTGTGCTGGAGAGGTATGTGCAGTAAATGTCTCCACCTTTCCTTTGCATGAACATTTCTGCCAAATTTCTTCCATCATCAACAATGAGGTTCTCTGTGTAGTGACCCTCTGTTCCTCCTGATATCTAAGCTAATGTTCCCCTGACCCCTCCTGATACTCTCCCAGTCCCTAGTCCACCTGAAGATGTTCCTCCTGGCCCCCCTTGATATCCTGCTAGCCCCTAGCCCCTGCTCCCTCCCCATCTGACTATAAAATCATGCTTCCCCCATCATTGGGGGTTGAAAGTGCACTAGGCAGGAGCCGCCTCTTGTCCACTGGCTAAATAAAAGGCTTTTAATTTAAAAGCCTGGCTCCGATATTAAACTCAGAAAGGACTGAAACCCTCCCACTGAGAGCACACCCTCTACAATGCCATGGTGCAGTCTCTGTTGGCTTAGCTATTATCTAAGTGATATGGCAGCCCAGGAAGCGGCCTGCAGGGAGTGGGGACTGAGAAGCTTGCTCTCCCCTTGTTTACATTCATTGTTTACATGCTCAGAACCTTTCCTTCCATCAGCTCCAGCTCTGGGAGTGTTTGGAGAGCTGCTAGCTAACACATGTTCCAAGTGAGCAAGTATAAACAGGACCGGTGGGCCGAGGGCAGTGGTTCTCAACCTTCCTAATGCCGTGACCCTTTACTACAGTTCCTCATTTTGTGGTGACCCCTCAACCATAAAATTATTTTCATTGCTACTTCATCACTGTAATTTTGCTACTGTTATGAATCAGGTGACCCCTGTGAGAGGGTCGTTCGATGCCCAAAGGGGTCGCGACCCGCAGGTTGAGAACTGCTGGACTAGGGGAAGCTCCAGCCCCTGAAATTCATGCATCCCAGGTCACTGAAGTGTGCCCAGCTATGAGTCACATATGTAAGCGTGTTCGGTGGAGGGTAGTTGGGGAGCAAGAGTCCGGCTCTGCTGGCATCCAAGGATCCTGGGAGTCCTTTGCCATGAGCACCTGTCCCCACCCCCTAGGGCTTCTCTCAACTCTGCTTGCAAAGGCATCCTAAGGGAACAGAAAGTCTCCTCTCTGAGTTGTGCTGGGAGCCAGGACCTGGGGCTCAGCCTAAGGCTCAGGTGTTGAGATTTTGGGAAGTGAGAAGCAGATAATTGTGAGCAAAGTGCCTGTCTCTGTGGGGCTCACATTTTAGCTGGGAAAGCAAGCAAGTGTCTGTAGAAAGTAAGTAACAAAGTATTAGAACGCCTTTGTAGTAGGGACAGCTGAGGGAGAACAGGTTTAGAAACTACCCCACTCTTGCTGCCTGTCCACCCTTGCTGTCTGAGGCTTACAGGCTCTCTGTGTCTGTGTGCCTTAGCCATTTTGCCCCACCCTGGCCTCATTGCATACTGCCCACTCTCTTTTATCCCTCTTTTTCTGTTTCTCTATCTGGGTCTCTCTATATATATCTATATATATCTTTGTTTCTTTTTAGATCTCTGTGTCTTCTGTATCTGTTTCTTTCCCTGTCCAACTGCCCAGTCTCCTAATGAAAAAAGCTGCATTTGCACAGACCAGAGCAGTGCAATAGGAGATGATTGTTGACAAAATGGGCATTTTTTTCCTCAGGCCAACAGAACACACCACTCAGGAGGTCTTGGGGACAGGAAGGGGGCTACTTTTTTTTTTTCCTAGCCTGACACCATGAATAAACATGTACCTCAAGCTCAGAGTTTGTCCTCTCAGTGGGCAGGGTGGCCTCTAATGGCCCATGACAGAAGGTCAGGCCGCCTTTGGAACTCCAGATGGCCTGGCCAAGTTGTATCAATGTGGTGTTTAAATGTTTATTTTTAGTGGCCACTGGCTAAATAGTAGCCTTCACTTTTGTTAAGGTAACCCTGAAGAGTAAAAATAAATCTTGTTTACTTTATAGTGAATATTAGTGGTTCCCAGTGGGTGGACTTTGGGACAGTGCTCTGAATGTCTAGGGTGAATGGTCAGCCCTGCCAGGGACCATAGTCCTTACTAAAGAGAACAGCGGGATCCTTTCCCTGCTGTCCAGGCCAGCTGATGGTGGCACACATACCACTGTGGGCTCTGTTAGAGTCTGGCTGGTCTCTGCCAAGATCCAAGGGCCTGGACCTCATGTGGGCATATGGCGAGTCTCCCTGACTTCATTTGGAGATCAGAAACTCCCAGCTCCTTTGAGGGACACAGGAGACTGTCAGCACTAGTGTGTTAGTCTGGGTTGACTAGAGAAACAAATTCACAGACACTCATATGTACAAGAAAGAGTTTTATATAAAAGAGCAATTGTGCATTAAGATAACATCCCAGCCCAGATCAAGTCCCTAAGTCCAATATTACCCCTTATGTTGATGCTAGTCCATAAATTCCTCTTTAGACTCATGCAGCCATGCGATGATGCTGAATGCAGGAAGATCACAGGCCAGTGGGTAGAAAGTCTTATGGATCTAGTGGTGGTAGAAGCATCTCATAGCTGGTGTGGGTCTCCACATGGCTCCTTCAGCTCCAGAGCTATGGCTGCTATCAGCAGAGCTTCATGTGACTTGTCACCAAGAATACCTCTTAGGGCGAGAGTGTATCTGGTCTGCAGTGAGCTATTTATGTCTGTAGTGTCTACAAATGAGGTCATCAAGCTGTTACCTGATTGAAAAGACTAAACTCCACCCTTCCACTCTTAAGTCTCAAGTTGACACCAGATTATGTAACTACCACACCTAGACTACCTAAAATACATAGGAGATTCTCTGTGTTTTCAGACAGTATTTGTTGTCTGGGTCCCACCGGCTGGTGGTTCTTCTAGTCTCTGCCCATAGCTGACCCTAGAGGTGAGAAACCCATTATCTTTGCACTTGAATTGGAGAGAGCACACGTTCAAGACTGGATTCATCCTTGGGTTTGGACACAAGGGTGTTGGATGGTTGGGTTCTAGCCATGCATTGGGTTGGGCAGCTGGTCCTGATGGATATTAGGGACTGTTGTTCTTAAGCCCCTAGCTAAATTTTCTTCTGTCCTGCTCTCATAGGACAGGGTGTCTCCATGGGGAAAGGTTTTTCTCTAGGACAAGGGCTTGTTTCTCCAGGAGACACTGATTGAAATAGGTAGTATTGGGATTGGCTATTTCGAGTAACTTCATAGGCAGGCACAGCTGATATCAGAGGTGACTGAAGTTTACTGAGAATCTGGTTCAGAAAGGTCAAACCCGTCTTCCCAGGTCAAAGCATCTAGAGTTGTCTGCATTTAAGATCTTGTGCTAGGCTACCTCCTTTTAAAGTTAGCTATTAGCTAGTGATATCTTAGAGGAGAACGATTATTTTTATCATCGTTTTCTCATCTTTAAATAATATAGATACATTACTAGGAGGTGGCTTCATGTTTTGAGCCTCTACTCCTTTCTTCTTATCTCACTTGCAAGAAAAAGTTTTAGGTGAGGGACAAAATTCACACCAAAGTCAGAGAAAAGGGTTGAACAGAAAGAGTGAGTTTACTGAAAAGGACCTCTTCTTTCCAGGTACGTGTATCCCTGCACCCCTGGACCCCAGACTTTATTCTGTGGTTTTGTCTCCAGACCCCAATCCCCCAAGAAACGATTCGGTCATTGTGAGGCTAGTGTGAACATCTTTTTTCCCTCTGCCCAGTCTTTTCATTTATGGGGGTCTTTTCCATTGATAAGAAAAGATGTCTTATCTGCCCTTCATCTTCCTTTGTGCAGGAGAGGTATGGGTGGAAATGTATCTCTACCTTTCCTTTGTATTAGGATTCCTGCCATCATCACCTCTTTTCCCTTTACCTATTTGTTTAAAAAAATCATTTTATTGGGGGCTCATACAACTCTTATCACCATCCATACATACCTCCATTGTGTCAAGCACATTTGTACATTTGTTGCCATCGTCATTCTCAAAGCATTTTCTTTCTACTTGAGCCCTCGGTATCAGCTCCTCATTTCCTCTCCCGGGGCGCCCTCTCTCACAAACTCTTGATAATTTATAAATATTTATTTTTTGATGTCTTACATTGTCTGATGTCCCTTTCCCCACTTTTCTGTTGTCCATCCCCTAGGGAGGGGATTATATATAGATCATTGTGATCGGATCCCCCTTCTCCCCCACATTGCCCTTACCTTCCTAGTATCTCTACTCTCATTATTGGTCCTGAGGGGTTTATCTGTCCTGGATTCCCTGTGTTTCCAGATCTTTTCTGTACCAGTGTACATCCTCTGGTCTAGCCGAATTTTTAAGGTAGAGTTGAGGTCATGATAGTGGGGAGGGGGGAAAGCATTGAAGAACTAGAGGAAAGTTGTATGTTTCATCGGTGCTATACTGCACCCTGACTGGCTCATGTCCTCCCCGTGACTCTTCTGGAAGGGGATGTCCAGTTGCCTACAGATGGGCTTTGGGTCTCCACTCCACATTCCTCATTCACAATGATATGATTATTTGTTCTTTGATGCCTAATACCTGATCCTATCAACACCTCATGGTCGCACAGGCTGGTGTGCTTCTTCCATGTGGGCTTTGTTGCTTCTCAGATCGATGGCCGCTTGTCTGTCTTCAAGCCTTTAAGACCCCAGATGCTATATCTTTTGATAGCCGGACAACATCAGCTTTCTTCACCACATTTGCTTATGCACCCACTTTGCCTTCGGCGATCATGTTGGGAAGGTGAGTGAACAGATAGCTAGAAAGATAGATAGCTGTCATTGGACTGACTGTGACTCATGGAAGTGTGTTCAGTCCAGTGTCATCTTCATAATCAATGCATGTTTGAGCCCATAGTTAAACCATTCTATCTCACTGACAATTTTCTATATGTCTGACTCAGTGATATTGATTACATTCTTTGTGTTGTGCATCCATTCTCACTCTCACAGTTATGAATAGTTCCTCCGCATTAGCTTTAATTCACAGCCCCTCACTAATCTTTTGGATTTTTCTTATCAATTTGATCACAGGTGTATTTTTAAAAAATCATTTTATTGGGGGCTCATATGACTTTTATCACAATCCACACATACATCAATTGTGTCAAGCACATTTACACGTTCGTTGCTCTCATCAAAATATTTGCTCTCCACTTAAGCCATTGGTATCAGCTCCTAATTTCCCCCCTACTCTCCCCTCCCTCGTAAACCCTTGATAAATAATAAATTATTATTAGTCATGTCTAACATTGTCCGATGTCTCCCATCACCCACTTTTCTGTTGTCTGTCCCCCACGGAGGAGGTTATATGTAGATCCTTATAATCAGTTCCCCCTTTCTAAACCACATTCCCTCCACCCTCTGGTATTGCTATGCTTAGCACTGGTCCTGAAGGGACCATCCGCCCTGGATTCCCTGTGTTTCCAGTTCCTATCTGTACCAGTGTACATCCTCTGGCCTAGCCAGATTTGTAAGGTAGAATTGGGATCATGATAGTGGGGTGGGGAGGAAGTATTATAGAGCAGAGGTTATACACTGGTGCAGATAGGAGCTGGAGGCACAGGGAACCCAGGGCGGATGATCCCTTCAGGACCAGGGGTGTGAGGGGCGATACTGGGAGAGTAGAGAGTGAGTGGGTTGGAAAGGGGGAACCGATTACAAGGATCTACATGTGACCTCCTTCCTGGGGGATGGACAACAGAAAAGGGGGTGAAGGGAGACGCCGGATAAGGCAAGATATGACAAAATAATAATTTATAAATTATCAAGGGCTCATGAGGGAGGGGTAGTGGGGAGGGAGGGGAAAAAGAGGACTTGAATGCCAAGGGCTTAAGTGGAGAGCAAATGCTTTGAAAATGATTAGGGCAAATAATGTACAGATGTGCTTTATACAATTGATGTATGTATATGTATGGATTGTGATAAGAGTTGTATGAGTCCCTAATAAAATGTTAAAAAATAATAAAAAAAGAATTGGAGGAAAGTTGTATGTTTCATTGTTGCTACCTGCATACTGACTGGCTCATCTATATCCCACGGCCCTTCTGTAAGGGAGTGTCCTGTTACCTACAAATGAGTTTTGGGTCTCCACTCTGTACTCCACCTCATTTACAATTATAATATTTTTTGTTCTTTTATGCCTGATACCTGAACCCTTTGACACCTTGTGATCACACAGGCTGGTGTGCTTCTTCCATGTGGACTTGGTTGCTCCTGAGCTAGATGGCTGCTTGTTTACCTGTATGCCTCCAAGACATCAGACACTATATCTTATAGCCAGACACCATCAGCTTTATTCATCACATTTGCTTGTGCACATATTTGTCTTCAGCGATCATGTCAGGAAGGGGTGTATTATGGAATGCCAGTTTAATAGAACAAAGTGTTCTTGCATTGAGTAAGTACTTGAGTGGAGATTCAATGTCCATCTGCTGCCTTAATACTAAACCTATAAATATATGCATGCAGATCTATTTCCCCACCATCCTATATAAATGTATTTACATATGTACATGCCTGTATTTAGACTTCTATAAATACTCTTTGCCTCCCAGCTCTTTCCTCTATTTCCTTTTACTTTCCTCTTGTTCCACTATCATTCTCAGCCTTCATTTGGGTTTCAATAATTTCTCTCAGTTACATTGTCCTTGATTAATCCCTATCAGGCCTCTCACACCCTCCTTGCCATTAATTTTGGATCATTTGTTGTTCCCTTGTCCCTGGGTTGGTCATCACCATCTCCTTACCCCCTTCTCCCCTTCTCCCATGTCCCCCGGGAACCATCGGTCCCCGTTGTTTTCTCCAGACTGTTAATCCAGCCTATTTTACAGATAAACTGCAGAGATAATGATCTGCACAAAAAACAAGGCATAGCAAGACAAAGAGACAAAAGAGAACACAACATTGACAACAACCAAGAAAACTAATGACCAAATAAATTTTAAAAAAAGAAGAAAGAAAGAAAGAAAAGAAAAATCTGTAAATACTTCAAGGTCTGCTTGTTGACCTCTAGGACTGTCCTCCAGTTAAGTCTGATGGGGTGCCATGCTTTGGCCCCAAAACCTATCCTTTGCACTCCCTCTGAGCTCCCTGCTCTGCACCCCCTAGCTGCTCTGCCACACACCCTTAGTGTTTTGCCTTGGTGTGGTGGGGTCAGACCAGGTCAATCCTGTTACTGAGTCTCCAGTGTTGTCCCCTGTATGGCCATGTGTCAGCGAGGGACATCATGTCTGATAGTGGGATCAGCCATATGGTCCACTCTGTGCATTGGCTGTTCAGAGCAGGGATATCATCCTCCAGGCCTAGTGGGCCAGGATGTGCTCCCCTCTGTCTTCCCCTTCATTTGCTCCTGTGTGCTCTCATCAGACATGTCCTTTTCCCTGAGCCATTATATAATTTCTAAAGATTTCCCCCAATCAGTGGGCTGTTGTTTTATCCTTTTGATGTGCATAACTTTTATTTTTAATAGGTCCCAGTCATGTATTTTGTCTTCCATTGTGTGTGCTTCCTTTTTTAGGTATTTGATAGTTCTTATATGCCATGTAATAAGGAAGGCCCTTAGGTTTGTTTGCTCAAGTTTTCTCATTGATGATCTTGATAGCTCTGGGGTTTACACTTAGATCTCTAATTCATCTTGAGTTCATTTTTTGTGCAGGGCATTAAGTATGGGTACTGTTTCGTTCTTCTATAGATAGAGATCCAATTTTTTCCAGCACCACTGGTTGAAGAGAGTTTTCTTTTCACAATTAATATTTTAGGTCCTTTGTAAAAATCCTTTGTCTATAGCTGGATGCTTTTATTTCTGGATTTTCTATCCTGTTGCTTTGGTCTACGAAACTATCATTATACCAATACCAGGCTCTTTTGACTACTGTGTTTGTGATTACACAGTAGTCAAAAGAGCCTGGTATTGGTATAATGAGGTCAGGTTTTGAGGTCAGGTAATAAAGGACCTACTATTTACACTCTCAGAAACCCAAGGTAGGGTTGTTAGGAGTTAGAATCAATATGTGATGAACAGCTTAGACTGAAAAATTTGGGTGAAATAGAACAGGCACCTCCCACTTTTAAACAAAATGCTGCATGGCTTTTTAGCCAGCAAACAAACCTATGGGCCATCCCATTGTACTTTTACTCATGTATTCTTATGATAAGCTGTCCTGCAGTCTCCTGACTCATGGTTGCCTATGCACAAAAGGAGCAGACTGTTATGACTCATAGTATTTTTCATGACTGATATTTCAGATGTAGATTGTCAGGCCTTTTTCACTAGTCTGCCTTAGTCTGGTACCCAACTGAAACCTGTTCAGCATCACAGCAACATATACGACTCCACTGATAATGGTCATGTTTGTGCATGAGGTGCATTAGTCAGGAAGTGAACCTAGATCTCCTCTCTGGGAGGCAAGAATTCTGTGATGGAACCACCCAGCCCTCTAGAAAGTAAAAGTAACCTTCATTTTCCTACTTTGCAAACCTCACCACTTGTCTGTGAATTTGTTATACTGTGGTGTTTTGGGTGTTGCTGTGATACTGGATGTCACTGATATTTCAAATACCAGCAGGTTCACCCAAAGTGAACACATTTCAGCAGAGCTTCCAGACCAAGAACAGACTATGATGAAGAAATAGGATGTCAACTTCTGAGGAATTAGCTACCAAAAACCTTATGGACAGCATAAAAACATCGTCAGATACCGGAAACCTCATGAATCGAAGCAGAACATTGTCGGAGACAGTGCCAGAAGATAAGCCCCACAGGTTGGAAGGCACTAAACATTTGACTGAGGACAAGCTACCTTCTCAAAGGAGAGGCAGCCACAGTGACTGTAGAAGGAAGACCTCGGGAGAAACAGCTGTAAGCTTCGACTAATAATCAGAACTTGGAATGTATAAAGTAGGAATCTAGGAAAATAGGAAGTTGTAAAAAATGAAATGGAACAAATAAAGATGTACAGTCTAGGTGTTAGTGAGTTGAAATGGAGTGGCACTGGCCAATTTGAATGAGAAAATCATATAGTTTGCTATGCCAGGAATGACAGATTTAAGAGGATTGTCAGGCTTCATTTTCAACAAACACATTTCAAGATCTATCTTGAAGCACAATGTGGTCTCTTATAGGATTATATCTATCTGCATTCAAGGAAATTCAGTCAATACAACTATTACTCAAATTTATGCACCAACTGTTAAAGCTAGTGGTGCATAAATTGAATAATTCTACCAACATCTTCAGTCTGAAATTGAGCAAACATAATCAATTATTGTTTGATAATTATTTGTGATTAAAATGCAAAATTTATAAGCAAAGTGGAAGGAACAGTAATTGGAAAATATGGTCTTCATGATAGAAATGGAGCTGGAGATCACATGATAGAATTTTGCAGGATTAATGACTTCTTCATTGAAAATCCCCTTAACAACACAAAAGGCAACTATACAGATGAGCTTCTTCACATGGAATACACAAAAACCAAGTTGACTATATCTTTGAGAAGAGACAATGGAGAAGAGCAATATTGGCAATTAAAACCAGGCAGGGGCCAACTGTAGAACAGACCTTCAATTGGTCCTATGTAAATTCAGGCTGAAGCTGAGAAAATTAAAACAAATTCACAAGAGACAAAATACAACCTTGGGTTTATCGCATCTGAATTTGGAGAACATCTCAAGAATGGATTTGCTGCATTGAACACTAATGATAGAAGACCTGATGACATCAAGAACATCATATATGAAATAAATAATAGGTCATTAAAAAGACAGGAAGGAAAGAAAAGATCCAAATGGATTTCAGAAGAGACTCTGAAACTTGCTCTTAATCATAGAGTAGCTAAGGCTAAATGGAAGAAATGATAAAATCAAAGAACTGAATAGAAAATTTCAAAGGGTAGTGTGAGAAGTTTAAGTAGAATATTATAAAATGAAATATGCAAAGATTTCGAGTTAGAAGAGCAAGAAGGAAGAACACGTGCAGTATATCTTAAACTGAAACAACTCAAGAACATTTCAAGCCTCAAGTTGCAATATCAAAAGATGCTGTGGGCAAAATAGTGAATGATGCAGGAAGCATCAAAAGAAGATGGAAAGAAGACACCGAGTCACTGTGCCAAAAGGAACTAGTTGACACTCAACTATTTCAGGAGGTAGCATAGGAACAAAAACTAATGGGACTGAAGAAAGAAGTCCATTTTGAACTGAAAACATGAGTCAAAAATAAGGCTCAAGGACTTGGTGGACTACCAATTGAAATATTTCAACAAGCTGATGAAACACTGGAAGCACTCACTTGTCTGTACCAGGAAATTTGTTTTTGCTTTTGTTTTTAATGGATTTATTGGCATGTCATCCACACATCGCACAATTCAATAGCTCAATCATATTAAGAAGAATTGTACAATCTTTATCACAATCAAATTTAGAACATTCTGTTTTTCCTTATACTCATTGTTCTTTGTGTACTTTTTTCAATTTTGGTAAAAAATATACACAACAAAACATTCACCAATTCAACAGCTTCTCCATGTATATAATCCAGTGCCATTTATTGTATTCTTTATGTTTTACAATCATTATTAATATCTCTCTCCAAATTGTGCCACCATGATTAAAATTAACTCAATGCCCCCTAAGAATCACTCTTCCTCCTTCACCTATGCTAGCCATAGGTCGAGTTTGGGTTCTTTATGTCTGTTTTATAAAGCAGTTTTCTTGATTTAATTTTCACACCATACCCTTCCATAGAAAATTTACATAGAAAATCGCTTTGAAGAATTGCATATACATCATCAACTGATAGTAAAACTATCAGTTTTAATGCTTCCTCCTCCCTCCCACATTCATTGATTGCTCCCCAATCCCACCTCCTCCACCACCCGGGCGTTCCTGACAAACCATTGCATCAGTTATTATCTCCATGCATGCACTCTTTTTGTGCCTTATAAACTGGGAAACCTAACAGAAACAATACAAAACAAAGTGAAACAGAAAGAAGAAAACAATAACAATAATGCAAAGATAAAAAATGAAAATACAGAGTAAGAAAGAAAAGATCACCAAAAATATTTTAAAAGTCAGAGAAGAAATTTCTGTGATGGAATAATTGAGAACTATATGAACTTAGAGATAATTCAGGTTGGGTCAAGTGTGAGGTCAACTGACCAAATATCATATTATAGCATGGTTCAATACACCATGATCAAGTTTACAGTAATCTCTGTCTGATAATAAAACTGTCCAGTCCCTCACTAGAGGGGATCTGTAGAGACTTCGTCTGACTAGATACTCTGCTGATGGATTCTGAGCTCTAAACATCCTCCATAGCCTCCTACAAATTGATTGTTCACAATTGAAGCTCTGATACTTTCCCTTCATCATATTTCTGTTGTGTTATCATCATCTTTGTGTTTCTTCCGTGTGGACTTAGTTGATGCCTCACTTAGATCACTGCTTGTTTGAATACAAGCCTTTAAGACCCCAGACACTATTCCGATTGATAGCCGTATGCCAGAAAATTTGGTCGACAGCTACTTGGCCAACTGATTGGGGAAGATCCATAGTTGTACCCATTGCAAAGAAGCAGAAAGCCAAATTATGGGACAATAGCACTGATATCACATGCAAGGAACATTTTGCTGAAGATCATCCAGCAATGGTGGCAGCAGTACACGGACAATGAACTGGCAGAGGTTCAGGCCAGATTCAGGAGTGGACGTGGAAAGAGTTGTTGGTTTAAAGATCTAGTGGCACCACTCAAAAAGATTTGGTCATCGGCTCTTATAAAGATTGCAGCCAAGATAACACTATTTAGCTTTTCTACTCTCTCCCAATGGGTTTGGGGTGTTTTTGGTTTGCCTGAGGTAAAGATGCTCGACTGGGGCCCAGCTGTCCCTAGGCACCACTTTGGTCTGGAGCCCCCAGAATTGCCCACCACCAATATGCTCATCTGATGCGTGTTAAGCGATCTTTGGAGGATCACCTTCCTGGAAATTTTAGCCCAAAACTCTTTTTTTGGAGGTTCAATTAATTTTAGTCATTTGAAAGGAGGCCCTCTCAATGTTGATAAATACTTTGGCAAAGGCATGAGTCTGTGGTAAATGTAATTGGATGATTCAGCTTCCTTAGGTCTTCCAATTGGGACACATGGACAAGACTCAGGACCAACTAAGAACTGAATACTGGGCCTTTACCTGTGAACAGTCAACCTTGGGCCTCCTGGTAAAACTTTAAATCATCAGCATCTCATTTCAGCATTGATCGAAGTGAGTCAGAGGAAAAACGAACAATCATCAGCAAGATGCACTTTGACTGGAACCATTCCACCTGCAGGTGGTGTGTGAAAAGGGCTCAGATGTCACTGGGGCAGGCCTCCCAGAGATAAGGCTGAAGGTGGGGCCATATGAGCTTGGGAGGGTATCTGGGACTGCCCAGGGCATGTGTCTGAAAATCACCACCTTCCCTACTCCGTTAATAGTTGGCGGGATCTAGGTATCTGTCTGATAGTATGGTATACTGTGTTTGGTGCTTTAAAAATGCTTTTGCTTTCAGATGTCTGAGAATGGGTTGGTTGAGACAGGCTTTGCGGAAATGGTTCTATTTACATCTCCTACCCCTTCCAGTTCCACACCCAGACTGATTCTGTTCAGGAGAACTTTCTACTTCATTTGAGAATGGGAGTGGGCATGTAACTTGGCTATAGGTGGTCCTGGGAATTAATTCTGTGTCTACACTGAGCAGATACAGACTGTAAACGAGGCTCTTATTCTTTCAGTCAGATGACTCAGGCTGCACAGCTTCGGAGGCTAACAGAGGGAAACAAAAGTACTTTGCAAAGAGTTTGGAACAGCATTTACCCACAAATAAAGCTTAGAAAGTGGAAAGGGGTGGGAAAGACAAAGGAATGGAAATGGAAAACACAGAGAGGAGGTAGGATGAGTAGTATTACTTTACGGGAATTACAATTAATGCCACAAAAATGTATATGAATTGTCGAGTGGAAAGTTAATTTATTCTGAAAACTTTCATTTAAATTGCAATAAAAGGCTTTAGAAATAGTTTGGAAAATTACACATTTTGTTTTATCCTTATTGCAGATTCAAAACTTGGAATCTGAAAATGGAACTCTTGCTAGAGTGCTGGCTGCCCTGTGTTGTCATGTTGATGCTCAGTCATAGGGCTTTGAGATTGGTTGGTGCCTCTGATATAGAGCTGAGAGTGCGGGTGCTTCTATTGTGGAATTGATTAACTGTGGATTTTCAGGTTCTATTAGTGTGTGACATTTTAAAGAAAGTAAAAACATGCCCTGCTGATGTTGGCTACAGTTTAATTGTTTTTCTTACATTAAAAAATCTTTTTATTGGGGGGTTCATACAGCTCTTATCACAATTCATACATACATACATTGTGTCAAGCACATCTGTGCAATGTTGCCATCATCATTTTCTTAATTTTTTTTGCCATCATTATTTTCAAAACATTTTCTTTTTACTTGAGCCCTTGGTATCAGTTCATTTTCTCTCTCCCTCATGAATCCTTGATAATTTATAAAGTTTTATTTTCATATCTTACACTGTCCTCTGTCTCCCTTCACTTATTTTTCTGTTGTCTTTCCACCTGGGGTGGGGGTTATATATAGATCATTGTGATCAGATCCATGGTGGCGTGGTGGTGAACTCCTTGGGCTGTGAACCACAAGGTCAACTGTTCAAAGACTGGAGCTGCTCCAGGGAAGCAAGATGAACCTTTTGAACCTTGAATCAAAATTTATACCAGGAGGGTAGGGGGTAGAAAGGGTGACATGATTACAGTTTAATTTCCTGGTGAGTATTCTAATTAGATAGCCATTTGTAAGCAAAGGTTCTCTGTCTTGGTATAACTGCCTGGATTTCTCTTTCAAATCTGTCTTGGAGAGTAATATCATTGGCTGATTTAAACTTATCATAGTGCCTTTCACATGTTCAGGTGCAATTTGTGGGGATGGGACCTCTGGCGGATGGCTCCTCAGTGTCCTATTGAATAGAGCTTTCTGGGCTCGAGGGCTTGGAGATCATGGCTCCAGAGGACTCTAGTGTTGCTTCCCAAATACTTGTTCAGTTCCTGACCCTTTCTAGTTAGAGTGGGGAGAAAAGGAAACCAAACATCATTGTGGTCTGTGCCCCTCTAGTTTCAGGCAGCTTTGCTACAACAACCCTTTTCTAGACCCGGAGTTGTCAGGGTCACACCCCACAAGCCCCCGGAGGTTTAGGCTGAATCCCCCTGACCTGGTGAGCACTGTTCCACGATGGTGAGGACCTCTAGAATCTTTGTAGCTGGGCCACTGGGCTGTATTTCAGAGGCCCCCTCGCAGCCATCCATTGTATTTGGCCCACCTCACTAGCCGTTAGCCAGACTTTGGCCAGGACTCGGGAGGTGGTTGCCTTCATCTCAACTCTGACACCAGAGTGGTAGCAGGTCCTTCTCTTGCTCTTGGACTTTGCACATGGCTGCCAGACCCCATTCACTCTGCTCCTGACAGGTCAAGGGAACAAGATTAAAATTTTGAGAGGGACTCTTATTTGATTTAAGGTGAAGGAGAACATAACCTATACTCTTTCTCATTGAGGGTGATTAGTTTCCTAGGGATGCCATGACAAAACACTACCAACTGGGTGACTTTAACCAACAGATATTTGCTCTGGAGACCAGAAGCCTGAATTCAGGGCTTTACAGTGTCATGCTCTCTCTGGTCCCCCATGGGACGATCCTTCCTAGTTTCTCCCAGCTTCTAGTAGGCTCAGTTTGTCTTTGGAGTTCCTTCGTTGTAGAAGTATATTCACATGACTGCCTTCTTCCTCTGACTGCCTCTCTGTGTCTCTTCTATGAGGATTCCACTCATGGGATTAGGCTATTCCAGTCTGACCTAATGATAATTGATAGCTTTTAAAAAGACTATTTCCAAACAAGAAGCCCTGGTGGCACAGTGGGTTAAGCGTGGGTTGTTAACTTCAACGCTGACATATCAGACCCACCAGCCATTCCTGGAGAGATTTACAGCCTTGGGAACACTGTGGAGCAGTTCTACTTTGTCCCGTTGGGTTGCTATGAGCAAGAATCAACTCAATGGCAGTGTGTCTTGGAATTAAGACTTTATCTTTTTTGGGTAAAAATAGTCATAGCAAACCCCACTCCTATTATACACTGGTACTTTTTTTACATCGTGTCAGCATTCTCATTATTTATCTCCTGTTTGCTTCATTTCAAATATTTCATCTTCCTCTCTCCTAACCTATCCTCTATACCTTTGGTATAGACCATTTCTTATTAAAAATTTCACATTCTGGGATGAGAATACTTTACTCATTGGCTTAAACTGCTACTCAATTTAAAGGAGAAGTAAGGGGTAATTTCAATTCAAGATGTGAAGACACAAAGTCTAGGGGACTTTATAAGTCAGGACTTTTTCAGAATTTGAAGTTATATTCCACAGCTTCTCTCTTTTTATCAGGATCCATCTATCATGCTTTTGATCAGAAAATTCAACTCATTGTATCTTTTGTGGGTATACACTTTAGGGGTAGAAGTGCTATTCATAGGCCATTAATAGTTGTTTCTAAAAATCCCTTTCTTCATCCCAACAGCCCCTCAACTTGAGTGAGGGGTAAGAACATTCAGGATTTCAGTCTGGAATATAGAATATAGTCTTGGTGCATCGAAGGATACTTCCAGAATATTTGTACATACCAGACACTTGGTACTTAGTAGGTTGATTCTGGGCAGTTCTGGAGGCCCTGGAAGGTATCCCTGGAGCCTCTCCCACCCTCCCTTTCTGCCCTTGCCCCTCAGTGAGATCTTGTTCACCCTCGGGTATCCAAATTGCCTGGAATGGATGTGTTCCATCTGCAGGCCTTGGCATAAATATTCATCGCTGGACAGCTGCAGATTCTGGCCCGATGCCTGTGGGCTGTGAGTGCTCAAATCTGTCCGGCTTCCCTTGGCATGGAGCTCAGCTGGTAGAATGATGACAAAGCTGTGAGACAGGCCTGTCTGTAGGACACACCAAGTAAGGAGCCCGGGGCCCATGCCAGACGAATGGGAGGCTGCACCACCACCAGTGTCCCTGGTGCCGATGTTGGCCTCATGGGGACCTTGTCGCCCTGCTAACAAGTGTGACCATTTAGTCTGAGGAGACAGTAGTGCTTGGTCCCCCATTAGTGGCTAAGCCAGTAGGGATTGAGAGGACTTGCAGCTCTCCAGCTGCTGAGCTGCCCTCTCTGCCTCTTGGGGAAGCTGTGCCAAGCCCAGCTACAGTTCCTGATGCCATCCACTCAGAAAGGAACATTGCAAAGCTAGGGCCTGGCATAAGGGGGAGAAAGAGTCCAGTTTTCTTTTTGGAAGTTCAAATCGGGCTTGTTGAAGCAATTCATTGAATCCCATGAGAAAGGCACTTTCAGCCAGCCAGGAGTACAGGGCTGTTTCATGTACATTTTATTCCCAGGGTGTGTGGAGAGGAGCCTGGATTTGGGGTCTGCCTGATGCTCTCCAGGAAGTAAGAAAGGGTAAGACATTTAACCCACCGAGCCCGTTTTCTTGTTTGCAAACTAGGATAACGGGATGCCAAGGCACGTTGAACAATTTCTAGGTGTCAGTCACTGCATCTCTGATGGCTACCAACAGGTAGTGAATAGTCTCCTGAACAGCTATCTAGGGCTAATTTAAGAAATTTCTACAATTATGGTGGCATATAAGAACAGACCTTTTTTGTCCCATGGTTCTGGGAACTAGAAGTACAAGTTGGCAGAGCTAAGCTTCCTCTAAAAGCACTAGGGGAAGATGAGTCCTGGTCTTTTGTAGCTTCTGTTAGCCTCAAGTGTTCCTGGATAGAAGATACATCTTCATATGGGTCCTTCCTCCATCTGCCTCTCTGTGTCTGGTATTGGATTATATCAGATTAAAACTCATATTGGATTAGGTCTCACACCATTACAGAATGAACTCATGTTTAATAATAACTCTTCAAAGACCCTATTTCCAAGCAAAAGAACACTTACAGCTACAGGACTTCAACATACCTTTCGGGAGACGCAATTCAACCCATTACATTGACTTTCTCTGTTTACTCTTTTGCAAGACCCCCAGCCTCTCAATTGCATACATTGCTTTTTCATTCCTGGGACTCAGCTACCTGACCACACATGAAAGGTTCTAGACTGCATGCTGCATGCATGGACGCCAACCAGGAGAGACCAAACTTCTTGGCTTTCACACATGAAGTTCAAGTTTCATGGCATCAATCAACAAGGGTAGAAGAGAAAATGTAAAAGATTACATTTCATTGAATACCTTGTATGTGCTAGATGATGTAGACATACTCTTGTTTATTCTGCTGGTTGTCCTATGAGACAACAATGTCTTTCTCAATTTGCAGTTAAGGAAATTGAGGAGACTTAGAACTTGCCAAGAGCATCAGCCCTTAGGAGGAGAAGCGGGATTCGAATCTGAGCCTAACTCTCAGACATGGTATATGTAGTCTGCTCTGCTGCCAGTTAGTTTTTAGGACCTTGTATGTGTCCACCTTCTGGGTGATGGTTCTTCAAAACCAAACTCACTACCATGGAGTCCATTTCGATTCCTAGCGACCCTACATGACAGTGTAAAACCGCCCTGTGGATTTCTAAGACTGTAACCTTTTACAGAAGTGAAATCCTCCTCTTTCTCCAGAGAAGCGGCTTGTGATTTTGAACTGCTGGGTTAGTAGCGCAGGGTGTAACCCACTACATGATCAAAGTTCCCCGAGAATGTTGAGCAGCCTATGTCTGAAGACAGTGTTAGCAGAAGGTTGTCTCCTTGGCACAGTGAGGAGCTAGAGATGGCCAGGGGACTGGAGAAAATCTACATCCTTCACTTCCAATCTTCCCATTTCCCTCATGTCCTCAGTTGCCACATTCTTCCTTATCTCTAGTCGCCACCTGGCTGGTGGTGTTAATGAACAGTGCTGGGCTGTTAATTGAAAGGTTGGCAATTCAAATCCACTAGCCACTTCTCAGGAGAAAGATGATGCAGTCTGCTAATGTAAAATTTACAACCTCAGAATCCCTAGGGAACAATTTTTCTCTGTACTAGGGAGCCCTGCTGGTGAGTGGCTATACAGTGGGTTGCTAACTGCAAGGTCAACAGTTCTAAACCAGCAGGCACTCCAGGGGAGAAAGATGAGGCTTCAGTCTGGGAAGCCCACAGGGCAGTTCTACCCTTTCCTATGGGGTTACTGTGACTTGGAGATGACCAGATGGCAGGGTTGTGTTGTAGCACTGCAGCCAGCTCAGAGCTACCTGAGACACGCGATGGAGTCATGAGGGGAAGAGAGAGATGCTTAAGGGAGAGAAGACCTCCTGAGTTTCTCCACTTTCCACTTGTTTTATCATGCCAAAGGAGGAAGTTTACAAAGTTGCAAATGCGGGAGCTATAGGGCACAGCAACTTCAGGCTGAAGATGTTCTTAAACTATCAAGACATTCTGGCACACAAACACCTTCCTACCTCAGGGAGGATTCTCATTGCACGCAACGAGGAATTGCCTTTTCACTCAGCGCTTGCACCAAATTCCTGGCACATTCAAGTCGCTCATTCAAGGTCTAATCAAAGTCTTTCCACCCAAGTCATACTCCGAGGGGGAATAGGGCAATGTTACCATACATTATGGCTTTTTTTTACCTCCTCTTAAACCAAAACACGGGTTCCTTGGCTACCATGGTGATTCCATCACTCTCCCCTCCCCATTCCTTGTCGGTCCACGCTCCCTCTCTTACTCAGTTCCCCTGTAGACAAATGCTTCCCATGTTCCTCACTTATTGAGGCTTGCGAGTGAGTTCAAGCAGAGCATCACAGCCCTATGAGACTAGAATTGGAGATGGGAGAGACCAGGCTGAGCAGAACATGTTGGTGGAAGCTCAGGAGGAAGGAGCCCAACTAGGCTCCCGCTTTGCCTTGATGAGACACTTCAGCCCCAATGGTCAACAGAAGGAGCCTGGAACCCTGGCTCTCCTAGGAAAATATTTCATGGAGAATTATCTGATCTTTTGAATCAGGGAGTCTTGGTGTCTTAGAATTATCTGATCTTTTGAATCAGGGAGTCTTGGTGTCTTAGACTTGGTTCTCAAGAGAAGCAAGACCAATGAAGCGAATCAAGAAATGTATGACAAGGAAATGTTTCAAACGGTTGTAGAGGCCAGCAGTTTCAAGTGCAGGAGTCAGAGATCAGGCTACAGGCTTCTCCTGACACACATAGCTAAAGGGGCTGATGAATCCGAAGTGGGCAGGTCAGATGGCAGGCTGCTGACTCGTGGGGCTGCTGAGGCTAATGATTCCCATAACCAGGAGGGAATCAATATTGCAGGCTGCTGGCTCAAGTCCAAAAAAAAAAAAATCAGAGGTAAAATGATGACAAGTCAGATGTAGGCTCTAGATATAGGGAAAAGCAAGATAATTTTATTCATGTTCATATATATTGGAGGCAAGCCTTACCCTGCAAGAAACCCTTTAATCGAAAGTTCTTTCAATTCAAAAGGCTTTCTCACATTAAAGATGTCTTAACTTGCAATATAGAGTACATATGGCCACTGCAGCTGAACATGGGTGAAGAACTTTATGCTTTGAGTCCACTTTTGCAGAGAGTTACTCTAAACATTTGTTTTCAGGAGCACGTTGTAACCAGTTCAGCGAGAACCATGAAGAGAAGTTTTGGATGCTGTGAGGGCTCCTGCCTGGCTCTGCTGCTTTAGGTCATTTTCAAGTGTTAGCAAGTCTTGGAGCAGCATTTTAAAGAGCCTATTTGGTCCAGGCTTTTTAAAAACCAAACCAAAACAGACCTGCCCACCCCCACCACACAACTTGTTCCCAGGCTTCCAGTGCTGTGGCCAGGTTTCCCCTGGTGACACGAGTTGGTTTGGCTGTGCGCAGGATGGCAGGGTGGGAGGAAGTCAGGGTTGTTTCTGGATCCAATTTCTGGGAGGCCAAGCTCACCCCTTGGTCTGGCATCGTACAAGAAGCATAAAGATGTCTGTGTTTTGAGGTCTCTGGGTCCTCTTGCCTGGAAACTGATAATCTAGTGGTCGGTGAAGGTCCAGTGGAAGTGAAGCGACCACCCGTGGCACTAGCTGCACCTAACTATTTGGGCTCCAAGGTAGGAGTACTTGTCCAGGCTACCCAACCCATGCACAGAGCCCATGTACACGACATAAGGTTCCACTAGCCCTGTTTTCCACTGCTCAGGAGTCAGCGCAGCAGATAGAGGAGAGATCTCCATCAGCAGTGCTCAGAGCCGATGCCCGGGCCAAGAACCAGGGAACAAAGGAAGGATCTGTTTTCCTTCTGGCTTTCTTATTTTCCAGTGGTAGCAGGCTGTTATGCTAGCCCATGACTCCTGAGCCCTCTTCACCCATCAGGCCCAGGAGCACTGAGGGAGCCTGGCTAATCATCCCTGAAGCTTGGCCAATGTGAATGACCAGCTCTTGGGCTCCTCTCAGGCCATGGGAGAAATGGATCAGGTTGCTACCAGGAAGGCCTGCCAATTGTTGTTCCTTGTGTTCACAGTTAAGCTGCCCCATGAGAGGCAGTAACTGTAACCCCGGAGCTTGAGTGTTTTCCAAACGGCCCATGGCCTTAAAGCTTCATTGAAAATGAAATGAGCAGGAAGCTTGATTGACACAGCTTTCTGAACCCCTTCCTTGTTGTTGTTTAACAAACGATCCCAAACTTCTTGTTGTTCGGTGCCATCCAGTGAGTGCCAACCAATCGCGTAGGCAGAACAGACAGAAACACTGCCCCGCTCTGCACGACCCTTGCCATTGCTCCATGCCTGGGCCCATTGTTGCAGGTGTGGTGTCAATTCATGTCGTTAAGGGCCGTCCCCCCACTTTATAAAACACCATGTCCTTCTCCAGGGACTGGCCTCTCCTGTCAACATGTCCGAAGTGTTTAAGAGGGAGGAAGTCTCACCTTCCTTGCCTCTAAAGAACACTCGGGTCTTATTTATTCCAAGACAGATCAGCTTGTCCCTTTAGCAGTTCATGATACTTTCAATGTTCTTCTCCAGCCCCACAATTCAAATGCATCCATTCTTCTTCAATCTTCTTTATTCAATGTCCAGCTTTCACATGCATAGGAGGCACCTGAAAATATCATAGTTTGGGTCAGGCATACTTTAGGAATTTGAATGGTCTCCTTAATAAAGGAAGCAATGAGATACAGAGACAGACTCATAGATAGATAATGGTCACCTGAAGATGTATCCCCCAAGAAACACCTGGGGTAACCAGGAGTGGGGAGAAGCAAGGTGGGATCTTTGCACACAGAGAGGGCATGACCCTAAGTCACTGAATTTGGGCGTCTAGTCTCTGACTATGAAGCAATGTTTTTGTTCCTATAAGTCACATACTTTGTGATACCTTGTTTTGGTAGTCCTATGACATGAATACAAGTAACTTTCCTCCACCAAATGCTGTCTGAGACCTTAGCTGCAGAGACTCCAGGGTTGAGAATCACAAAATAGCTGGGACCACACCTGGATCTGTTGGCCACAACCCCTCTGCATGTTGCTTGGGCTTCCTCACAATATGGCAGCCTCATCACTAACAGACTTCTTGCCTGGTGGCTGCAAAGATGAGGAGCCAGCCAATAAGGCTTCACTACTGTGTTGGTCCGGGTAGACTAGAGAAACAAATTCATAGACACTCATATGTATATAAGAGAGAGTTTTATATAAAGGGTAATTGTACATTAAGAAAGCTTCTCAACCCAGTCCTGATCAAGTCCGTAAGTCCAATATGGGACCTCTTCAGACATACGAAACACATGCAATGACACCAAATTCAGGAAGATCACAGGCCAGTGGGTTGAAAGTCTTTGGATCCAGTGGTGTTGTAAGCATCTCAGCGTTGGCAGGGGGCTCTGTGTGACTTCTTCAGGTCAGGGTACTAGCATAGTTCCATGTGTCTTTTCAGCTGCAATGTCTCCCAGGGAGTGAGCAGATAGTCTCTCCTGCCTCCAAGGAGGAAAAACCAGATTTTCCAGAATTCTCAGGAGAAATCCATGCCCACACAGAGGCCTCATTGACTATGATCTGATTGTAAGACTAGACTCAACCCTTTCATTCTTAATCCTCTCAAGTCCCAAATTGACAGCAGATTATCTAACTACCACAACTGCTTTTTATGACTAAACTTTGAAAACATACATTGTACCATTCCCACCTCATTATCTTGGTTAAAAGAAAGCCATTAGCTCCCATCTTCTAGACTCAAGGGGAGAGTGTAGGCTCCATCTGATGGGAGGAGTGCAAAGGTTCCCTAAAATGAAAATACAATATAACATACCACCTCTTGGACTTTCATCCCAATCCACTCCAGCCAGGCTTCTCTCCAGTGCCTCTTCCCTCTCTAACATCCGGGCACTTCTCCAATAGGCCCTAGTCATAGGCAATGCGGAGACCTCTGTCTCTGCTGCTTTTGCTTGGTGTGGGCTGAAGATCAAGTTCATGGTTAACTGAGACTGCCATGCCTCATTTGTGTGGCTTTGAGTGTAGTGTAGTTTGGTTCTTTACTTGTGGTTCTGGATTAAGGCAATCCAGGCAAAGTCTTACCCTCGGCAGCATTCTGAGAGCCACTCCAGATGCCCAAAGGTTCCTTGGATGGAGTCCACTCTGTGACTGTGGTTTAGGTTCCTTGAGAAATAATCCTCCACAACCCGTCTAATTTCTACAAGGAGAACCTTGTTCTTTGTGGAATATAGTCTCTGTGGGGCTAAGATAAAAGCAAGTGCAGACATGCACCTTGCTGCCTTTGATGGCTAAGATGTTTCGCTGAGAACAGAGCAAGGATTAGTAAGTCCCAGCTGTGAGAATCGTGCCTTTATAAATTCAGAACCTCCTCTAATTGAGAGACTCTGGCAAGGAAAGTGTTCTCTGGGTTTTCCAGGGCCCCTCTTTACTCTTTCTTCTGCTTCCAGCGTACTACTGCATCCCCAGGTCTCCAGGCAGAGTGGACCCAGGACTCTGCCTGGGCCTGCACCTGGCTGTGGAGCTAAATGTGGAGACAAGCCAAGTTAAATTGAAAGAAATGTTCTATTTCACCAAGAATGCAAGCTGTTAATAGGAAAGTTGAGAAACTCATGAAGAAAACTAGTCCATCTCGCTCCCTTTTCCCTCAGGTCTGAAGCCCTCACCTGGTCTCAGTCTGCTGTAGCAGCTGGGGTGTCTATATTTTATGTACATATGTAGCCACAAGGACTCTTTCCTTCCCCAGAGGGATCGCACTTGGGAAAGTTTGGTAAAATAAACTCATCAACCTCAGACTCTTTCCAAAGGGCCCAATGGAACAGAGGAATCCATGTCTCATCCAGCTGGGGCAGGCAGCCTGAAAGGCCAGCTCTTACTGTGCTCTTGGGAGCCAGCTCACCCTCTGCCCCCGAAACTGCTTATAAGCAGGTCAGATGGGTAGGGGTGCTAGGGATAATCAGGTACCATGGGGAGGGGTGGGTGTTGTGTATCTGGGGACGGGGCTCAAGAGATGGTGAGGAGCGAGTTTAGACCTTCCAACTCCCACGGTTAGCTGGAGCTCATCCACGTCTTCCTACAGTGGCCCGTTCTTATTTTCTGAGAAACAGAGCATCTCTTTGGGTCAAGCTGTTTGCCATCATAATTGGGCCAAGCTCTTTTCTATGTTTATGGAAAGGCAGGGTCCAGTCCAGGGTGTTACCAATCAAGACACCATCATTGTCTGGAGTGACTGGTGGCAAGGGAGAGGGGCCACCTCTGGGTCCTCTGGGAGAGGGGCCAACAAGGTGTCTGAATCCACCTTGCGCTCATGCTTAGAGCCATTGCCTGTCTTCCTCTTCTTGTAGGTCTTCCAGAGAAGGATTGCACAGTGTGACCCAGTCCAGGCCCTGACCTTGCTGAATTCCTTCCTGAAGATAGTATTAGGACAGGCCATGCCTGCCAATGTTTGCTGCAGCCAGTCCTGCCTTAAGCAATTAGAGTTCCATGCTTCTTGCCTTGGGTGCACCAAGCCCTGGTATTGGTCCCTGTGGTGTGAAAAGGGATTTGGTTGCAAGTGAAGTAGGAGACCCTTGGCCAAGGCTTGAGATTAGAGTCCTCCTAGCTTGAGCAAAAGCTCCAAGAGGCTAGAATGACCTCTCCCACCAGGGGTGACAAGAAGAGTCAGTGGGAAAGGTTGTAAGGCTGCCTGCATGTATCCAAGATACGTACCCAGGGTTAGGGTGGGGGCCAGGGCATCTCCCCTCATCTTGGACCTCCCAGAGGTTTTGACCCCTGGAGGGGTTGATCCCTATGCTGTTCTTTCCATGGCCAGAAGCCAATCCATTCTCGCCCATGTATTCTGCAGGTACCAACCTGTTAGTTCTCTTGGTAGCTGTGCACACCTGCATGTCGGAGGCATGGAGGTGAAGAGCTGCTCACGGCCCTGTGTGGTGGAGTCATAAAGCTGTTTGGGAATCGCATCATAGACTAATGTGTGCTTAGAGACCTGGGGCACTGGCTGGTGCCGAATTTACCTTCCAGAAATCCTGACATGTGCTTGTTGCATCTTGATTGTTTCCCCAGTAAAGATACGTTGAAGTCCTAATCCCTGTGCCCTTGAATATGACCTCATTTGGAAAGAGGCAACCAGTTTCTAGATGGGTCCCATTTCACAGCAATAGTGCATGACTTCATATGAGTGTCTCCTGTCTCGTGTTCTCTTTTAGAATCAGACTTCTTTGTCTATTAAGCATTCTCTTTGCTTTCCCTTCCCTTAAGAAGCTCCCAGCCTGTGGAAGACGAAGTCCTTTCTACAACAGAGTAGACAGCACCACAAGACCGTGGCTCCAAAGGTGTGCGACCTGGAGTGAGTTCTGGGGCTGGTGTAGGAGGGCTGCTAGGGCAATATGTACCGCATACCATTCAGGATGGGCCAACCGGGCTCAAGTGACACAACCTGGAAGGCTCAGTGTTCCACAGTCACGAAGTCTATTTCTTACTCTCACTACATGTCCACCACAGGTTATCTGGGCATTCTGGGCCACTTCTCCGGGAGCCAGTTCAATGTTGCAGGCCACAGGGGGCCCCTTGTCTTGTTTTGTCGGATAATATTGGGCTTCTCCACCAACTCTTCCCACAGAGATAGTCTATGTGATTCCTATAGTCCATCTCCTGAAGCTGATGTGTATAGTCCCCATGTATGTCATGGAAAAAAAGATATTTGCAGTAAAGAAGTCATTGATCTTGCAAAATTCTGTCATAGAATTTCCAGCTTCATTTCTCTCATGAAGGACATATTTTCAAACTTCTCATAGCTCGTCCCCGGCCCCCAATTTCACATTGCCATCAACAATAATTATCAAGATATCTTGATCGTGGCCGACACTGCCTGCCTTGCATGATACATGAGGCTGCTCCTTACCACTCAGGCCAATACCATGAAGATCAAAGGTGCCAAGAAACCCTCTTTTCCATGGTTTGGTCTAGCTATTGGGAAACACTAGTAAAACTTTCATATTTTGATCCTATTGATATCATGGCAGAGGAAGAACAAGAAGAAATTTAGAGTTTAAAAAGCAATCAGAAGTGTAAATGAGGGTGAGTACAGAGTGGAGACCCAAACCCATCTGTAGGCAACTGGACACCCCCTTACAGAAGGGTTGTGGGGAGGAGATGAGCCAGTCAGGGTGCAGTGTAGCAACGATGAAACATACAACTTTCCTCTAGTTCTTTAATGCTTCGTCCCCCCCCAATCCCACACTATCATGATCCCAATTCTACCTTACAAATCTGACTAGACCAGAAGATGTATACTGGTACAGATAGGAACTGGAAACAGGGAATCAAGGACAGATGATCCCTTCAGTTCTAGTGGTGAAAGTGGCTATATCAGGAGGGTGGAGGCAAGGTGGGTTAGAGAAGGGGAACCAATTACAAGGATCTACATATAACTTCCTCCCTGGGAGACAGACAACAGAAAAGTGGGTGAAGGGAGATGTCAGACAGGGAAGATATGGCAAAATAATAATAATTTAGAAATTTTCAAGGGTTCATGAGGGAGATGGGAACAGGAGGGAGGAGGGAAATGAGGACCTGATACCAAGGGCTCAAGTAGAAAGCAAATGTTTTGGGAATGATGATGGCAACAAATCTAAAAATGTGCTTTACACAATGTATGTATGTATTGTGATAAGAGTGGTATGAACCCCCAATAAAATGATTTTTAAAAGTAATCAGAAATATTTTACTTCTAATGTGGCATATGGATTCACTGGCATCCAAGATAGGCACCTGGAACTAAAGAATCTAAAGCTTGTTGGACAAAGAGGAAGCTTGTACTTTATCAGATTCCCAACCCAGGACCTGCCTACTTTTATCCAAATGGGAAGAAATGAGAACGTCTCAACATTATACATGGTGCTATGTGCCACATGGTGGGATACTTAGATGTCTGGAAAAGATTTTCCCACAATGGGAAACCTCACCTGCACAAAGTTGATGACCTTGCAAAGGGCCTGCTCTATATAGATTCTGTTAGCTTCGATGGAGAGGCAGAGTGGTCCTATTTTGCTAATGCCTCTGAACCTGAGTGATGCCAAAAGATGCCTTTTAATTTGGCTGACCCTTACCCACTACTGATCATGAGCACTGGCTTGGGGGTCAATCTCTTAACAGTCCATTCCAAAGAGAGCTCTAAGTGAGCGACTGGCACAAACCTTGGAGGAGGTATCTTTCCGTGATCGTGTAACTTATTGACTGGCTGTGACAACTTTGAAGAGGCGCCGGAAATGGCATCCAAAGGGGTCAGCACCGAGCAGACAAATTTGTCTGTGAGATTTGCGGAGCAGAATGAAAGGCTTGGGCTGCTGGGAAGGGCTGTAGGATCTCATTCTAGGAATATGACTCACGAGGCCACGCAAAAAGCAGTCAGTAAAGAAGCTCTGGCCAGAGCAACTTTCATTGTGATCACCAATAACATTGATTCTGTCACATGGGTGTCACATGAACAGAGAGTGGTCTCTTTAGGGGTCAGTATGCTCTGAAGGAAACTTTTGGCATATCCACTGGATTACTGGTTAAAGCATTGTTTCTAGGACATGAGGGTATATTGGAGCAGTTGGTGAACTTCTTGGACTGCCATATTTCAACTAGATTATCAGATTTCTCTCTGCTAGTGAATGCCATCCAAGAAGAATTGAAAAGCAGAGGCATCATTCCTTTTTTGTTTATCTCTGGAAGTCAAAGAATAAAGAGTTGTGCTCCTGTTGATTTTTTTCCCTCCCATGTAACATCCTTTAAAAAAACACCATTTTATTAGGGACTCTTACAGGTCTTAGCACAATCCATATATTCATCCATTGTATCAAGCACATGTGTACACATGTTGCCATCATCATTTTCAAAACATGCTCTTTCTACTTGAGCCCTTGATATCAACTTCTCATTACCCCCTCCCCGAGACTCCCTCCCTCAAGAACCCTCAATTTATAATTTTCCCCCATGTCTTACACTGACCGCTGTCTCCCTTTACCCACTCTTCTGTTGTCCAACCCCCTATGAAGGGGTTATATGTAGATCATTGTAATTTGTTCCCCCTTTCTCCCCTCACCTTCCCCCTATCCTCCTAGTATCTCTATTCTCATTATTGGTCCTGAGGGGTTTATTTGTCCTGGATTTCCTGTGTTGCAAACTCTTATCTGTAGCAGTATACATGCACTGGTTTAACCATATTTGTAAGGTAGAATTGAGATCATGATAATGGGGGGTGGGAGGTGAGAAGCATTAAAGAACTAGAGGAAAGTTATATGTTTCATTGATGCTATACTGCTCCCTGACAGACTCATCTCTTCCCTGTGACCCTTCTGTAAGGGGATATCCAATTATCTACAGATGGGCTTTGGGCCCACACTCCATGCTCCCCCTCATTCGCATTGATATGATGTTTTTTCTGGGTCTTTGATGCCTGATACCTGATTCCATCAACACCTCATGACCACACAGGCTGGTGTGCTTCCTCCATGGGGGACTTTGTTGCTTCTCAGCTAGATGATCGCTCATTTATCTTCAATCCTTTAAAACCCCAGACACTATATCTTTTGATAGCCGGGCACCATCAGCTTTCTTCACTACATTTGCTTATGCACTCATTTTTGTCTTAAGTGATCATGTTGGTAAAGTGAGCATCACAGAATGCCGGGTTATTAAAACAAAGTGTTCTTGCATTGAGGGAGTACTTGAGTAAAGGACCAATGTCCAACTGCTACCGTAATATGTAACATATAAATATATGTACATAGATCTATTTCCCTATTGTTATATATAAGTATCTTTACATACGTACATGCCAATACTTAGACCTCAATGAATGTCATTTGCTTCCTAGTTCTTTCCTTTATTTTATTTTTTTTAAAACGTTTTATTAGGGGCTCATACAACTCTTATCACAATCCATGCATCCATCAATTGTGTAAAGCACATCTGTACATTCAGTGCCCTCATCATTTTCAAAGCATTTGCTCTCCACTTAAGCCCTTTGCATCAGGTCCTCTTTTTTACCCCTCCCTCATGAACCCTTGATAATTTATAAATTATTATTTAGTCATATCTTGCCCTGTCCAACATCTCCCTTCACCCCCTTTTCTGTTGTCCATCCCCCAGGGAGGAGGTCACATGTAGATCCTTGTAATCGGTTCCCTCTTTCCAACCCACTCTCCCTCTACCCTCCCAGTATCGCCACTCACACCCCTGGTCCTGAAGGTATCATCCACTTTGGATTCCCTGTGCCTCCAGCTCCTATCTGCATGTATCTAACAGTACATCCTCTGTTCTATCCAGACTTGCAAGGTAGAATTCGGATCATGATAGTGAGGGGTGGAGGGGGGGGGGGGGTTAGGAAGCATTCAGGAACTAGAGGAAAGCTGTATTCTTCACCGGTGCTACATCACACCCTGACTGACTCTCTCCTCCCCTATACCCCTCTGCAAGGGGATCTCCAGTGGCTGAAAAATGGGCTTTGGGCCTCCACTCTGCACTTCCCCCTTCATTCACTATGGTAAGATTTTTTTGTTCTGATGATGCCTTATACCTGATCCCTTCGACACCTGGTGATCGCACAGGCTGGTGTGCTCTTTCCTTTATTTTCTTTGACTTTCCTTTGTCCAACTATTATGTTTGGCCTTAATTTGGGTTTCTCTAATTCCTCTCAGTTACATTGCCCTTGATTAATCCCCACAAGGCATCCTACACTCTTCTCACCATCGATTTTAGATCACTTGTTTCATTGTCCCTGGGTTTGCTAACACCCACTTCATTTCCCCCACCTCCCCCTCTCCCATGTCCCCCCCTGTTGATTTTTTAAATGTTCAAATAGTCATCTAGTGGTTAATGAGAGAGCCCTCGGAAACCTTGCATTTCTAGCAAAGTGCTTACTCTTCAGTGTATAGCCAATGTTCAAACCTTCATGCAATATATCCTCTGATGGTTGAACTTCCCTCAAAAAAAGATTTTCTATTTTATATAGTCAACATTGCAGTACTCTATGCTCAAACCCAAACTGTTCAAATCTCAGAAATGTTTGGCTTATGAAAAGAACCAATTTTGAATATTTATTAGTATTATTTATGTGTGTTTGCTTATTGTTGAGCAGATAGTAATATACCTAGCATCAGAAATTATTCAAAGATGATGAAAAATGATGGGTTTATGCAATTTTTATCAATGTTAAGGCATTATTAATTATTACCATTTTTCTAACATCTTCCCTCCCTGAAAGCACGTTTATATGCTCTTTCCCCATGCTCTTCTTATTAAAGTATAACTTTAGTAAATCTCAATAATTTCAGAAAAAAAATAGAATTCTACCACTCAATCACTCTCATGCAGGGATGCTGATGGGGAAAGAATCACTAACTCCATTGCAAAAAGAAGAAGCCAGAGCTCACAGAGGCAAGGCAGTTTCCCCAGATCTAAGGTTTAAACTTGCAGAACAGTGAAACCACCACATGCTAAACATTGCCGTTGGTGGGGGAGAGGAAGGGCTGGGGCCCTCTGCATAACTATGGTTTGGTGTGAAAGGACGACTTGTTGCTCTGCAGAAAAGAACTGTGGCTAAACCACACTTAGTGCTCATGGTCCAAAGGAAGCCCAGGAACACACTAAGCTCAGACATTCAAGGCCATTGTTGCAACAGGCCCTTTGCCTGAACTTGAACCAGAAGTCTGTGAGCCAGAATTCCGTGCCTGCCAGCTCGAGAATGTCAGCTCTTAAAACTCAGTGCTCTAAAACTTGTGCTGACGGAAAGTGCACCTGAACACTCAAGAATTGCATTTGGCTGCTAGTAGTAAAGGCTTGTGAACTTGGTTTCCATTTCATGATGTCATGAGGAGATTGGAGGGTGGAAATAGGCTGTTGTGGGGGTGCTCAGGCTGGCACAGACTCTGGAAACTCCTGGCAGTCCCAGTTTGACTTCCTGCCTCAGCTATGAAGAGAGAAGAAAAGATCCAGGCCAAGGGCCTCCTTGCTGAGTCAGCCCCTTCCCTGAAGCCCTACCAACCATATTCTTGGCTAGATCTTGTCCCAAGGCCACCTCCTACTTGCAAGGGAGTCAGGAAACTGTGAAAACAGAATCAGGGTTCTCTAGGGAGAAGGGAGAAGACACCTAGCTGTTTGTGCCATAGTGATTGTCCAAAGAACCACTGTACCTAAGTAACTCAGGCTAGCATAATCATAGTGATCACCTCTTCCCTAATTCTTCTACAGGCTGTTTGATTCTGCCCAAGGCTGGAAACATTTCTAATGCATTGGTAGTGTCGGGTTCCAGACCTGTCCCTGCCAGGAAGAGGCATTTCCCAGAGATGTCTTATGGTTGCTGATTTCCAGGAACTATTGGGGATTTCTAAGTCACTGTTTCTCCTTTGGGGCTATTTTTTTTTTTTCATGAAAAAGTCAAGGAAGGTAGGAAAGCATGATATACTTCCTAACCGGGGGCCTTTTCAGGCCATCAAATCTGGCATGTTCTTGGGGAGGGTTATCTCAGGGGGTCTACAAATTGGAGCAATCAAATGACCTAGTGAGCAGTGGTGGCAGTTCTACAGTGACCCAAATGGGTACTGCCTTCCTGTTGGCGGCTGAAGAACATGAAGGCTGAGCTCTTTAGTTGGCGGCACGTCCTCTTAGGGTCAGTGGACTAGTTGACTATTCCAAACATTTTAAACCACTCCACATCTTCAGGTCGACCTCACCTGAGAGCCACCCAGATAGTTTTGTTTGGCAATGAGCACTGGGTCAGAGGGCCATGATGGGAGCCCAAGACCAGAGACCCCTTCCTAGTGGCCTAGGGGCAGAGGCCCTCCACAGCCTGCACTACCTTCATGAAGCTCACACTGCACAGCAACCCACTGCCATCGAGTTTCATCGTGGCCCTGTAGGACAGGGCAGAACTGTGTCTGTGAGTTTCTCAGATGGGAACTCTTTAAGGGAGTAGAAAATCCCACTTTTTGCCCCTCGAGTGGCTAGTGGTTTCAAACCTGTGGGATTACAGCCCAACATGTAACCATTACCCCAACAGGGCTTCTGTGCAGGAAGAACAAACAAAATAGAAGAAAAAGGGCACACGGCTCTATCCTGGCCCTCAATTATGCTCCTAGAGAGAAACCAGGTCTTTCTGACCCTGTGTGCCCTTCTGGGTATTTTCCATGTGCAGAACTTGTGGTACAACCATTTAACTCTCTTCACACACAGCACTTTAAGTTGCATAAAAATGGCATAATGCAGAGACAAAGGAATATAGCCACCACATAACAAGCCAGGAAAGCTCTCCTCAGCAAATAGCGGCGGGATATCCTGCACTTCCTGACAGTGCGAAGTAGACTCGTGTATCTTAAAGTGGGAATGTAGCAATGCCTATTGACAGACTTACCTTTCTTTACCTTTGACCAGCAGCATGAACTCCTTTTGTGACCCCTGCTCCTCCCAGCACAACGATTTTTTTTGACTCCTGAGGAAACCTACTAAGCCAAAACTCTCATCTTGCTGGCCTTTGGGAGCTCTAGTGAATAGCAGATTATGTAGGCAGCTTAGTACAGACTGAATCAATAGCCAAGCTTCACTTTTCACCATTTTTTTCTCCTTCCTCACTCTTTTAAATTTTGTTTTCTGGTGCTCTCCCACCTTACATGTCCCACTTCTCCTACATAGCATACATGTACAAAGGAGCAGGGATTCTTGCCCATAAGGTGATTTCATTTTGTACTTTATTTTTTTCTTTTTCTGTACTTTTCTTCTACTATAATACAATTATTATTCTCTAGATCTCTCCCATTCCACCATCCTCTTCAGGATGAGTTCACCTTCCTGAGAATACACATTCCTCTCAGATAAAAACTGGCAGGCCTTTAGATTCCTCCACACTTATGCTTCCCACACTTCAAAGTCACACCAACATTCACATTATTATAGCAATGGAACTTCAGCAACCATATCTAAGCTTTGCTCATCTTTTGTCTCTTTTGCCACTCTTTTTGCCTGTACATCCGCCCATTATCTCTGTATGCACTCTATGATTTCATAGTGAAATGTATTTTCATGAAACATATTAATTCTGATTATCCCTCCTAAAATACACTTTCCCGTTATTTTTAACAAATCTTTGTCATATGCAGACAGTTGTTTATCGTTGCTGTCATTGCTTTTATTCTATTCTCTTCTTACCCCTCACTGTCCACACTTAACCATTTATCACCATTTTTCCATTTAACCACTGTATGTTTTTCAGCTCCTATTAGACCTCTCTCACATCATTAACCAGAGCCAACTACCTCTCACGCCACTAACAGCAGCTCACATACCACTAACACCTGTACCACTATGTGAAGGAAATAGCAGTCAACCACAGTAAACCCAACAAATGAAGAAAAACATATATAAACAGCTGAAAACCACCATAACTCCAATGGTGTCCTTTGAAGAAGAGACCCTGGAACGGTCAGAAATAGAATTCAGAAGAATGATGTTTAGTCCCTTTCAAGAGTTGTGGGGAACACTCATGAAAATAATGGAAGAAATTGAAAAACTAAAATCTTTAAACCAAATGGAATCCCAGAAGATAAACAATGAGATAACAGAATTAGACAACACAGGATTAGACAATGAGACAACAGAATTAGACAACCTGAGCAACAGAATGGAAGAAAAGGGAAATCAAATCAGTGAGCTCAAAGAGAACCACTTTGACTACAATTGATGGGACAAGAAACCAAAAATAAAGCAAGGGATCAGAAGAAAGCAGGAGAATTCTGTGGGTCAAAGCAGCCTAGGGACATTTATTTCGGCTCTAGCCCCCACTCCAGGGACTGAAACTTCTCACCACTGTTGGCCACTAAACCATCGAGGAACTCTGCCTACATGGCAGTCTGACCCATCTCTATAGTAGGGCACAGGCAGCCCCCTGAAAGCATCCTTAATAGTAACACAGAGAAGGACCTAAGGGCCTCCTGGTCTCCCAGAAACATGGGGCCTACGAAAAGATTGAGGAAAAATCAACAGACCACATCACTCCCAACAACAACAACAACAACAACAACAACAAAAACCCAGAGAGACAAAACACAGTAGCAGATTAACAACTTGCATAGACGAGTCAGACACAGATCTGTCACAGAAGAAAATCTTCAGAAGTCTGCTCAGAGTAATATAGGAGCTGAGGGAAGCAGAATAAGGATGCAATGATAGAGGGCATGAAGTCCACAATAGAGGGGATGAAGTCCATACACCAAAAGGAAATACAGGTACTAATGGAGGAGGTAGCAGAAGCCACACATAAGAATTTACGATTAGGCTTGAGGAGGCAGAGAACTCTATCAGTGATCTTGAAGACACTCAAACAGACCTCAGCAAGCAGGAATGACAGTCAGATAGGAAAATTAAAGGAGCAGACAATAACCTGAGATCAATGACAGATGCTATGAAAAGAAATAATATTTGAATAATTGGTCTACCTGAGCAGAACATATCACACCAGTCGACAGCCAAGCTAGCAAAGGAATTTCTGGAAGAAAACTTTCCCACTCTAATGAGTGAGAACCAGGCACTCACACAGGAAGCAGAAAGGACACCAGCTAGACTACACCTCAAGAAAAACTTGCCAAGACATAAAATAGTAAAAATATTCAACTTTGAGGAGACAGAGAAAAATTTAAGAGCAGAAAGAGAAATGAAGAGTCACATGCAAAGGAGCTCAGTAAGAATATCAGCAGATATCATGAAGAGGAAGAGAGAGTGGAACAACATCTTCCAAAAGCTGAAAGAAAAAAATGCCTCCCCAGAATACTTTACCCTGCCAAATTATCCATTAAGATAGATGGGGAGATAGGCTCTTCCAGGACAGGGAAAGACTCAAAGAATATGCTGCAAGACACCTGATCCTGTGGAGGATGCTGGCTGACTCACTATGACCAGAGGATCAACCTCCACCAAGTACAAGCAGGTTACCACCATATAGCCCATCTCCATCCAGAAGCCAATGTGCCAGCAATAATTACCAAGACAACAGGGCGTCAGAGGGAAAAGAAGACAAGATAGAATCTCCCCACACAAACACAACACGCTTATATGAAGGGAGATAGAAAAAACACCCCAAACACAAGACTATGAACTCACAGATTGTGATAATAACTGAATTCCAATGGACTGAATGCTTACATTAAAAGAAAAATAGCTGGAGGACTGGCTCAGAAAACACAATCCATCAATCTGTTGCCTGCAAGAGGCACATCTTAAGCGCACTGACAAAAGTAAATTAAGAATAAAAGGCTGGCAGAAAGTATACCAGGCAAATGGCAACTTACAAAAAGAAGGGGTGGCCATCTTAATCTCCAACAAAATGGACCTCAAGGTTCAAACCATAAAAAGGGACAAGGAGGGGCACTACATAATGCTCAAAGGCTCAGTAAACCAAGAACCAGTTAGCATATTGAATATTTACACACCCAACAATGAAGCAGCGAATTTCGTCAAACTATTAAAAAGATGAAAACAAACTATTAAAAAAAAGATATCATGGATTCAACAATCATAGTGGGTGACTTTAACACTCCACTATCAAAGGAAGACAGATCACTGGGAAAGACGCTCAGCAAAGAGGATATAGAGCTAAACAATGTAATTAGGCAACTGGGCCTGATAGACATTTATAGAGCTTTCCAAATGCCAAAAAACCACATTCTTTTCAAATCCACATGGATCATTTTCAATAATAGACCACATGCTGGAACACAAGTCAAGCCTGAGTAAATTCAAACACATAGATATTCAGACGTCTTTCTCAGATCACCATGCTATAAAGCTAGAGATCAATAAAAGGACGTTCAGAAAAGCAAGGGCTATCAAGTGGAGGATGAACAATGATGATATCCTGCAACATGAATGGACACAGGCCCAGATTAGAGAGGCTATTAGGAAGTTTCTAGAAACCAATGAGAACAAGAATACAATGTATCAAAACTTATGGGATACTGAGAAGGCAATTATCAGAGGTAGCTTGATAACATTAAATGCATATATGAAAAAATAAGAGAGGCTTATGACAGATACGTTATCACAAAACTTCCAACAACTAGAACAGAGTCAGCAGAAAAACCCCTCCAATAGCAAGAGAAAAGAAATAATAAAAATCAGGACAGAGTTAAGCCATTGGGAAGACAAGAAAATGATGCGAAAGATAAATGTAGCTGGTTCTAGAAAAGGATCAATAGAATTGGTAGACCGCTGGCAAATATGACCAAAGATACAAAGGAGCAAACATCAATAGCCAGGATGAGGGATGAAACAGGGGCAATTAAAACAGACCCCATTGAGATTAAAAGGATAATCACAAAGTACTACGAAGGTCTGTATTCTAATGAATTCAGAAACGTGGAAGACATGGATAGATTCCTGGAAAAACAGTCCCTCCCTAGATTATCTCAGACAGAGGTCAAGGAACTCAACAAACCTATAGTGAAAGTAGAAATAGAGAGGGCCAGATGACTTCACGGCAGAATTCTACCAAGCATTCAGGGAAGAGTTGACCCAATCCTCCACAAAGTATCCCATAGCATAGAAAGGATGGCAGCAAACTCCCCAACTCATTCTATGAAGCCAGTATAACTTTGGTATTTAATAAGAATAAAACATCTGTGCACCTTGAAAGACAACCCACAAACTGGGAGAGGAATTTTAGTAATGACACAACGGACAAAGGGCTCATTACTAAAATCTATAACACCCTTATGACCTGCAAAAAGAGGAAATCAGTTAATCCCCTAAGGAAGTGGGCAAAAGAACTGAAAAGAACTTTCACTAGGGAGGAGACTGATATGACCAACAAGCATATGAGAAAGTGTTCCTGGTCACTAGCCATAAGAGAAATGCAAATTAAAAGAACCATGAGCTACCACCTATCACCACTGAGGCTAGCCTGATTCAGTAAATCAGAGAGCAACAAGTGTTGGAGGGGTTGTGATGAAGTAGAAACCCTCCTCCACTGCTGGTGGCTGTGTAGATTTGTACAGCCACTGTGGAAAGCAATCTGGAAATACTTAAAGAAAATGGAAATTTATCTACCTTATGACCCAGGCATGCCTCTACTGGGCATATACCCAGAGTAAGTAACAAATAAAACACAACCAGTCATCTGTGCTCCACTGTTTATTGTGGCGCAATTCACAACCGCAAGGACTTGGACACAGCTTACGTTTACATCGATAGACGAGTGGATTAGTAAACTCTGGCACATACACACAATGGAGTACTATGCAGCACTGTAAACCATAGACGACCACATGAAACACGTCATTTCATGGAAAGAGTTGGAAGGAATCATGTTAAGCGAGGTAAGCCAATCTCCAAAGGACAGGTATGACATGAGTCCCCTGAGTTAAGTACAATCAGCACAGCAGAAATAGAAGAATAGACACTTATCTCGCAATAGACGGGTGGAAGCATAGGTAGTCAGGGGGAGGTCAGACCAAACCCAGGTGGGTACATGTGAGTCCAACATAATGAAGTGGAAAGGGGGAAGGAGGAGAGAGAATGGAGGTGGGGAGAAACAGATGATGACATGGGGGGGAACAGGGCACTAACCCACCCAAGGGTGGAGTATTGTTTGTGGCCCCACAGAATTGGAATGTGCATACAGACCCCACCATGACGCATCAAGCCAGGAGGACAACGTAACATGTGGAGGAATCCATAAAAAGACTGGACTATGGGGCAGCCCCAATCAGAACCAGCCTGACCCCACCATGGAAGGGTGTGCCACAGAGAATGACAATGGAGCTTCTGGTGGGGGGAAGGAACCGATCTACCATACTCAGCTGGAAGTGGAAGCAAATGAAGGGGGAGGAAGGGAGCGGAGGACACCCTGGCCCACCAAGCCCTGAGGACAATAGCCCTGCTCAGAGCAGTCAGTGCACAGAGAGGACCATATGGCTGGCCCCATTATGAGACGCGACATCCCGCACTGACCTATAGCCCTACATATGGTACAACTCTGGAGACACAGTGTGGAATGTGTGACTGAGCTGACCCCAACACACCGAGGCAAAACACTAAGGCGTGCAATAGAACAGCAAGGGGAGCAGAACAAGGACGTTCTGGGGGAGTATAAAAAAGAATTTGAGGCTAGGGTACGGCACCCCATCAGACCAGACTGGAAAACACTCCTAAAGGTCAACAAACAGACCTTGAACTATTTATAGGGTTTCTTTTATTTTTTTTCCTTTTTGATTTTGTTTGTCATTGACTTTTTTGTTGTTGTCATCGTTTCATTTTTCTGTGTCGCCTTGACACTGTCGTGTTTTTATGTGAATATTATCTCCAGGTATATCTAGATGAGATAGACTGGATAAACAATGTGGAGAAGAAAACAACAGGACCGATGGTTCCGGAGGGACATGGGAGAGAGGTAGGTGGGGGAAAGGAAGTGGTGTTAATTAACCCAGGGACAAGGGAACAATGAGTGATTGTTCAAAACATGGTAGGGAGTGATCAAGGGTAATGCATCCAAGAGGAATTACTGAAACCCAAATGAAGGCTGAGCATGATAGTGGGACAAGAGGAAAGTAAAAAGAAATAGAGGAAAGAAGTAGGAGGCAAAGGGCATATATAGAGGCCTAAATACAGGCATGTACATATGTAAATATATTTATAAGTTTAGTATTAAGGTAGCAGATGGGCATTAGGCCTGCACTCAATGCAAGAATACTTTGCTCTATTGAACTGAAATTCCATGATGCCAGCCTTCCCAACACGATCTCTGAAGACAAAGTGGGTGCATAAGCAAATGTGCTTGGCTATCAAAAGATATAACCCACAATAAAGTGATTTGAGGAAAAATACCACAGCCCAGCAATCCGCTGCCAGCAGGCGACACATCTCAAGACTACAGACAGAAATAGGCTGAGAATCAAAGGCTGGAGAAAGGCAGACCAAGCAAAGTGAAATTCAAAAGAAGCAGGGGTTGCAATCCTAATCTCAGATAAAATTGACTTCAAAGTGCAAACCATAAAAAGAGATAAGGAGGGATACTATATAATGCTCAAGGGACCGGCAGACAAAAAAACCACTAAGCAATGTAAACATATATTCCCTGAATGAGAGATCCGCTGAATACATCAAACAAACACTACAAAAGATGAAAAACGAAATCACGGCCTTAACAATCATAGTGGGTGACTTCAATACACTGCTCTCTGAGAAAGAGAGATCGCAGGGAAAGAGACTCAACAAGGAGGCTAGAGATCTAAACAATACAATTAGACAATATGACCTGATAGACATTTACAGAGCTTTTCATCCAAATTTTAAAAAATTTCACATTCTTTTCAAGCCTGCATGACATATATTCGAAGACAGACCACATGCTGGGGCATAAGGCGAATCTGCATAATTTTAAGCACATTGATACCATACAGACCTCTCTCTCTGACCGCTGTGCCATAAGGCTGGAAATCAACAAAAGGAAGATGAAGGAAAATAAGAGCAAACAGTTGGAGGATTAGTAACTCTATTACAAAAGGAGTGCATACTGACGCAGATTAGAGATAAAATTAGGAAATTTTTAGAAACCAATGAGAATGAGAACACGACATACCAAAACTTATGGGACACAGCAAAGGCAGTTATCAGAGGAAGTTTCATAGCATGCACACCTTAAAAAGGAAGAGAGATTCATGATTTATATGCTGGCACGGAACTTACACCAATTAGAGCAGTGTCAGCAGGACAAACCTACTAATAGCAAAAGAAAAGAAATAGTAAAAATCAGGGCTGAGATCCAGGAGAGGGAAAATAAGAAAACTATGAGAAAAATTAATGCTGCTAAAAGTTGGATCTTTGAAAGGATAAAAAAAATTGACAGACCACTGGAAAACCTAGCCAGAGAAAGAAGGGAACAAATTTCAATAGCAAGAATGAGGGATGAAAGAGGGGACATTACAACAGACCCTAATGAAATAAGGTAATGACACAGTACTATGAAGGATTGTACATCTATATATAACCTCCTTCTTGGGAGATTGACAACAGAAATGTGTGTTAAGGGAGATATCGGGCAGTGTAAGATATGACAAAATAAGAAATTATCAAGGGTACATGAGGGAGAGGGGAGCGGGGAGGGAAGGCAAAAACGATGAGCTGATACCAAGGGCTAAAGTAGAGGCAAATGTTTTGAGAATGATGATGACAACAAATGTACAAATGTGCTTGACACAATGGGTGTATGTATGGATTGTGATAAGAGTTGTACGAGCTCTAAATAAAATGATTTTTAAAAAAAGAATAAGATCAGACTTCACAGTAGAGAGTACTCAGGCAAGAAGATAATGGAATGAGATATATACATTTCTGAGAGAACCGTCCCCCACCCCAAACTGCCAACTAAAAATCCTATATTGAGCAAAACCATCCCTCAACTAAAGAGAGAAATAAAGGTTTTCCAGACAAGGAAAAATGAAAAGAATTCATAAAAATCAGACCAACATTACATAAATTATTACCCATATCACTATGGACAGAGAACCACCAACAGCAGATGAACCTGAGAGCATCAGACAGAACAACAACACCTAAATGTGAACCACAGAGATATAGAAGTATTATGAATGAGAAAATTAGGACAAAGCATCCTAATACAGAGCATACCCAGACTACCCAATACAATATAGGAAGCACACAGGGGAAAACAAAATAAATAAGTGGGACCTATTAAAAATAAAACATATATTTCAAAAATTTTCCTCAAAAGAGTAAGGCAAGAGTCCATGGATTAGAAAAAAAATCTTTAGCAATGCCACAACCAACATGTGACTAATTACTAAAATCTATAGATTTTCAATAAGAAAAAACAAAATAATCTAATTAAAAGTGTGTAAAGAATATGAACAGTCAATTCACTAAGTATGACACTTGAATGGCTAACAAACACATGACAAAATGCTCATGATCACTAGTCATCTGGGACATGCAAATCAAAAATAAATGAATTATGTCACCTTGCACCCACAATGATAACTGAATTAAACAAACAAAGAAACAAACATACCAAAAACAGAGAATAACAAATGCTGGAGAGGGTGTAGAGAGATTGGAACTCATACACTGCTGGTGGATTTGCAAATATGTACAACCATTGTGAAAAGTGACATGGGGCTACCTAAAACTGGAAATAGAAAGATCATATGACACAGCAATACCTTTGCTGGCCAGATACCCCAAAGAAATAAGAGACAGAAATATGAACTGACATTGTGTTAGACAGGGTTCTCTAGAGAGACAAAACCAGATTGCTAATAATTATATATATATATATATATATATATATATATATATATACACATATATATACATATACAGATAGATATAGAACACAAGAAATAAGCAGTTAAATTATAAAGCAGTACAAATGGCTCAGTGCAACTCACTCCCATGAGACAATTGTGAGACACTGGCAGTCCTTCGTCCTGAGGGCCTCCAGGTAGTCCTCTGTAGAGCAATTCAGGCTATCTGGGCACAGGCAAGTCACCAACAGTCAGCCAGTTGACAGGGTCTGACAGTCCCCAGCTCAAGAGATGTAAATTCCAATTGTGTGGCGAAGCAGGTCTTGAAGGAACCTCAAATTACAGCGACACAGTCCACGGCTTAGGTGTCCCACAGGTAGTGTAGCTTGCAAATTGAGGCACAGAACAAGCAAGGCAGATGCACACTGATCCGGTGATCAAAGAGCAAGAGAAAAGAAAGGTGAGGCTCACTGAGCCATTTATCTCTTTGCCCTTCAATTAATCCCACTTGTGTTTATCAGCCAGGTTGGCACAATAAACTAACTACCTCAGACATATATTCTTTCATGTTCATTGCAGCACAGTTCAAAATATCAAGAAGCTGGAAATAGCCCAAATGCCCATCAATAGAAAATGGATAAAGAAACTCGGATACATACACACAATGGAATGCTATGCATTCCTGAAAAGCAGTGACACAACTCATGGCATGGAGGGACCTGGAAACGATAATGCTGCGTGAAGGCGGACAGTAACAAGAGGACAAATACTATATGAGTCTATAAGGATAAATACTAAAAAGACAGGCTTCTGCTCTCAGGTCATGTAGTCTTCTCATATGGTCTCCCAGGCAACAAGGGAGAGAGTCTGCCTAGTGCCCATGAACCATATATCACCCACTTTATATGCACATCTTTAAAACAACTTTGACAGTGTACATCTCACCTCACCTTGGGTCAATTTTTCAAGATGTGGGAAGAGGAAATACCATTCAATTGCTGCCATACAGCAATATGCTAAGGTCACCCCAAATCCACAAACACTCCAACAATTGTGACAAGTGTATCTCACTGGAAATTCAAGTCAAGATGGGGGAAGAAAGGGATGTATGTCTCAGAGAAGGCAATTACATTTCTGTTTGTGTGTAAATAGGGAGGAACAACCTCCCATTGCCTAACAATACTTATATAGAACCCAAGGAGATAATATACCTGGTATTGTTTTTCTAATTGGACTCTTTTGACCTAGATTCTATCCAGCCCTGGATGATCCAGTCCATAATGCTGTAGACTACTGGTCCTTTCAAGGTGCACAACATCCTTCATAGATCATATTAGAAAGATTTGATGTAGAAACCCCACTATGTGAACTGGGCTTTACATCAAACCCAGATTTAAGGAACCAACATACTCCCTTGGATTTAATGCTGAAGTGCTTTTGAGAAGAAGCAGATGGCTGCTTCCAAGGTTGTGGAATTGGTGGTGCTTGCACTTTGCTTCGGATTGCTTGCTTTGAGAGTGCCCAGTGTGTGGTGGCCTAGGACTGCTATATATTTATTATTTTAATGCATTTCTTGCTTTCTTATGATATGTGTTAACCTAGTAAGCCTGTTTCTGCCCTTGTGAATGAGTGATACTGAAAGTTTTGCCTTATCATCAATCCTTAATTTTTGTATAGTTTCCAGTCACTTAAGAGTTTATGAGTAATCTACACATCAACAATTCATGTGTTGTGGTCTAAAGCTGGTCTATACTTGTATAATTTCCATTTCTCAATAATATTTTAAATTCCATACCATTGACTAAATTAATGACACTATCTTATGCTCCAGGGGAATAATTCATAATGTCTGTCATTAAATGATAACAATGTCTCTAAAGTGAACTGTACACATACATAAACCATAGATATATGATAGGATTTTTTGGCTTACACTTAATTTTAACCCAATAAAGACACTTAGTTATTAAAAAACTTAAACTTAAGTAATAGTTTTTTTATTGGTCAGGTATTATTTCATGTTTTTTCAATAATATTTTAAAACTTAAAATTTAACTTTGTGTATCTTTTTATTGTTCTGATTTAAGTATTAACTGTAGGAAATAATGAACTCCTTTTTGAGATATCTTTTAAAAATACATTTAAAATTATTATTAGGGTAGGGAATCTGTTGTTAAATTATTTGAATCCCAACATTGCTCATAGTGACCCTCTGCTTCAAGGGGCTCTAAATGGTTATTTTTCATAAATAAATCGCCAAGTCTTTCTTCCAAATTGCCTCTGGGAACACTGTCATGTCCAAACTTTTGGTGGTAGACTAGTAGCAAGTACATGAGCCGTATGTAACACCCAAGGATTTGCTCTACAAACTAGTCGTTCTATGCTTTGTTTTCTCTCAACGATTGTTTTTCCATTTTACTGACATTCTTTGCTAGGACACGTAGTTCTTATGACATGGACCTGCTTGGTGCTCACCTTCATGAAGAGGTCACTGAAGATACAAGTGCTATAACAAAGTGTGATGAAGAAACCAGATGGTGCATAGTTTTCAGATAAAAATAATGCCTGGGGGCATAAAGGTTTGTCTTAAAACAGCAGCCCTCTAAGTGAATTATGGTCCCTCCCTCCCATAAGTGGTGAGTAGCTTATCAAACTAAGCACTCTTCATTCTTTGTCATCGCCATACAGACCTCTCAGCTCTGGGACCAACACCAGTGTTACCCTATTTGAGCTGGTCATCCTTGCCTCTGTGCTTCCCTCATATCCCATATCCAACCCACAGCTCCGCCTGTTTTAGTCCACTCTCCACTCAGTCATACAAGTGAACTTTATTTAAAAAAATTATTCTCCCTATTTAAAGCTAAATTTATGCATATAAAAATCATAAAAAATATATAACAACATTTTGCCATACTGGCCATATTGAGTATACAATTCACTGAGTTTAATTACATTCATCCTGTTGTGCAACTGTTACCACTATTTCCAAATGTTTTTCACCATCTTTAACAGAAACTCAGTGCACTTAAGCAATACCGTCTTACTTCCTCCTCTCCCCAGCCCTTGGTAACCACTAATAAGCCTTGGTCTCTATGCACTTATTTATTTTAGATATTTTATGTCATTGCTCTCATATAATATTTATCTTTTTGTGGTTGAACTGTTTCACTCAACATAATGTTTTGCTTTATTTATTTGTTATTTATTTATTTATTATCTCACCCCTGTTTTTTAAGTTTTTAAAATTGTGTATTAGGTCATATAATCATTGTGCTCAACAATTTAGACACCTTATCAAGCTTCCCAATAGTTTGCCTTGCCTCCTCTTTTTGCCTCTTCTCCTTCTCATTGGCTATTATCTTCCCTTCACCCAAGCGAACGCGTCTGTTCTCTAGCCTACTGCTCGCCCTTGCCTCTGTTTCTCTGGTAGTCCCTGGTAACCATCAAACTCTGTTTCTTTCTTTCTTTTTTTTTTTTTTTACATTTTATTAGGGGCTAAACTGTTTCTTGTTGTATGAAAATATTTGTCCTGATTTTTTCTTTTACAACAATGATCTCATACAATGCTTGTCCCTTTGTAATTGACTAACTTCACTCAGCATAATGGTTTTCAAACCTATCCATGTCATGACGTGTTCCACGGCTTCATTATTACTCTTTAGCACAGCAAGGTATCCCTTTGTCAACACAATATGTTAGAGTTTCATCTGTGTTGTGTGGAATGTATCAGGAATTAATGTTTCTTTATGGCTGCATAATATCACCTTATCGCCAAGAAAGTCTCATGGGGCAATTATACCATAACACATGGGGTCTCTATGAGTCAGAGGCCCACTTGATCATAGCTAACAACAAAAATAAGCATGTGGACACATCAACTCATCTGTTTTATGGACATTTTAGTTGCTTCTACCTTTTGACTACTGTGAATGAGAAAGAACACTCCAAAATTAGAGCACTCAGGTTGTATAATAATAGAGTTAAGAAGGCCATAAACTCAGGAAGATGGTGGCTAACTAATCAAGGAGCTGATGTGTGGAAGGCTGGGGGAAGGCCCAGAGGGCGCATAGAGGCCCACTGGGTGGTGAGAAGGAGGCGTTTGCATGGAGGTTAAAGAAAAGGCATACCAGTGCAAGAGATGGTGGCTAGGCTAACAGCAGAGGGCAAATCTCCAATTGTGCATCCATTAGTTGAAACATTTCAATTGGTATTCTGTCAGTTCCTAGAACCCTGTTTTTCACCAATGTCTTTAACAAAGCTTGGATTTTTCCTTTAATACTGCCAGTTCTTGATTCCATGCTACCTTTGAAAAGGGCAAACACGTAGTAGTTCTTTTGTGTATTTCTTTTCTTTTTATGCTTCTGATGTTGCTCAATATTTTGTCCATAGAATCATTCAATGTTGCAACTCAAGGTTTGAATTTTTTTCTTCTCTGCTTTCCTCTTTTGAGAAATGCCAAGAATGCTCTTTCCTTTTGGTTTCGTAATTCCAGGTTTTAGGTATTTCATTGTACTTTGTCTTCTTGAGTTGCTCTTTGAAATAAAATCTGTTAAGCTCTTTTACTTAATCATCTCCTTTTGTTGCAGCTTCTCTATATTCAAGTATAGGTTTCAGAATCTCTTCTGATCTTTATTTTGGTGTTTCCTTTCTGTACTGTATTTTAGATTTTTTTGTTGTTTTCGTCATGTATGATGTCCTTTATTCCATCGCACAACTTGTCTTGTATGTGTCACTGGTGTTCAATGTGTTAAATTTATTTTGGAGAGCGTTTCTAAATTCAAGTGTGGCATGCTCAATGGTATGTTCTTAGGGGCTTATATTAATTTTATTCAGCTTTACTTTGAACATGAAAATGAGCAATTAGTGGTGTGTTCTACAGTTGTTTCCTGGCCTTGTCCTAATGATGAAACGAAAATTCTCCAAACTCCTGCTTAATATTGCCAGTAGCTTTAGCTGAGAACATACTTACAGTGTTGTGCCTGGCTGGTCCCACTCCCCCCTTCCTCACAATGCTCCAGAAACCTCAGCTTCTCACTTGTGTCACGAATGCAAGATTCAGTCCTATCTCAGGGCTTATTCATATGTGGGCTCTTCCACCAGCATGCCCTTACTTTAGACCTCCATACCAGTGCTCTCTTCTGATGGTGACCCAGTGCACCTCTGGGTGCAGGCCTTCGCTCAGCCTTCCAAACATCTGCTTCTTGATAGTTAGCTCCATCTTCCAGAATTTATGGCACTCCGAGCACTATTTTTATACAACATGGAGTACACATTTTGAATACATCTCAAGAACTGATTTCACATGTTGAACACTAATTATTGAAGACCTGCTGAGCTCTGGGAAGGCATTGAGTATCAGGGGAAGCCAGCCCCTAACACATCATGACGGGTCCAGTAGGCGCAATTGTACAGCGATAATAAGTAAAGATCATAGTAAAGTTATAGAGAGCATGAGAGATAGAAGTGACGTATTGAAATAAATGGAGTCATACGCGATTCATAGTAGCATGCTCACCTCAGCCCCACTTGATGGTCCACGTGGAGGGAGAGAGAGAGATCTTTAATGCTAGCCCAGGATTTTTATATTCTCTGGGGACATGCAAGCCCCTTAATTACAGGCGAGTAAATACATCACCGGGAGGGGTTGTGCTATAGGTCATAGATATAGGATGGCAACTTAACTTTGGATGTCACAGAGCCAGTTTGGCCTGTTCCCTGACTCAACTGATAGAGATCATTATTGGTAGGGTGAGAACACTTGGTTGCAGGCCTCAAGTAGGAATAGTTTATTGTTCCCAGTAGCAGGGAGTGAGGACTGCCATATAATCTGGTTGACTGACTGCCCTCAGGGAGGATATCTGTAAGCCTCTGACCTCCCCCCACAAGTGAGAACATCATTCATGAAGAAAGTGAAAAGTCATTAAAAAGAAAAGATAAATTGGATGTTTGAAGTGACTCTGAAATTTACTCCTAATCATAAAGTAGCCAAGGCAACTAGAAAGCGTGATGAGATTAAAGAGCTGAACATAAAATTTGGAAGGGCAGCTCAAAAAGACAAAGTAAAACACTTAAATTAAATGCACAAAGACCTAGAGTTAAAAAAACTAAAAAGGAAGAACATGTTCAGCCTATCTCAAACTGAAAGAGCTCAAGAAAAATGTCAAGTCTTGAACTGCAATCTTGAAAGACTGAATGGTGCAGGAAGCATCAAAAGAAGATGGGAAGAAGACACCGAGTCACTGTGCCAAAAGGACTCGTCACCATCGCACCATTTCAAGAATATGAGCAAGATCAAGGGTGCTGAAGAAAGAAGTCCATGCTGCACTGAATGCATTAGCTACGAACAAGGCTCCAGGAATCGATGGAATAGCCACTGAAATATGTGACAAGCTGATGAATCACCGGAAGCACTCACTTGTTTGTGTCAGGCAATTTGGAAGATAGCTACTACTTGGCTAACTGATTGGAAGAGATTCATATTTGTGACCATTCCAAAGAAAAGTAACTCAAAAGAATGCTCAAATTTCAGAATAATATCACATGCAAGTGAAATTTTGCTAAAAATAACCTAACAAAAGTTGCAGCAATAAACTGACAGGGGGTTGTCAGAGGTTCAGGCCAGATTCAGAAGAGGATGCGGAACGAGGGCGATCACTGCTGATATCAGCTGGCTCTTGGCTCAAAGCAGAGAATACCAGAAAGATGTTTCTTGGTCTCCCAGCGGGGATGGGCAACTGTAATGTCGCACAGGAAGTTCCCGGGGCCCAGGGATGGGTCTTTGGGTGTCCTGTCCACGAAGCACAGCTGCCAGCATCATTGGAAGGTGAAGAGCTTCCCCAAGGATGACTCCTCCAAGCTGGTCCCCCTCATGGCCTTCCTTGGCTACAAGTCTGGCATGGCCCACTTCGTGCATGAAGTCAGCAGGCCAGGGTCCAAGGTGAACAAGAAGAAAGTGGCCCACCTGATGGGAGATCCAAGTGAATGGGGCTACCTGGAAGAGAAGCTGCACTAGGCACATGAGGAGCTGGAGCAGCAGGTGCCAGTGAATCGGGCATTTGGGTAGGATGAGATGATTGATATCATTGGAGGGACCAAGGACAAGGGCTACACAGGGGTCACCAGTTGCTGGCGCACCAAGAAGCTGCATCGAAGACTGTGCAAGGTAGCTAGTATCGGGGCTTGGCATTCCACCCGTGTGGCCTTTTCAGGTGGCCCGCGCTGGGTGGAAGGGCTACCACCACTGCATGGATCTACAAGCTCAGCCAGGTTTATTTCATCAAGGATGGCAACTGAAAAAGAATAACATCTTCACAGACTACGATCTCTCTGACAAGAGCATCAATCCCTTGGGCAGCTTTGTCCACTATGGTGAACTGACAAGTGACTTCGTCATGCTGAAGGGCTGCGTGGTGGGGACCAAGAAGCAAATGCTCACTCTGCGCAAGTCCCTGCTGGTGCAGACCAAACACCATGCCATGAAGAAGATTGACCTCACCTTCATCGCTATCATCTCCCAAGTTTGGTCACGGCTGCTTTTGGACGCTTGAGAAGAAGAAAGCTTTCATGGGACCACTCAAGAAAGACCGATTGTCAAGGAGAAGGTGCACCACAGATGGTGCGGTTGGTGGAATCACAGTAAGACTTATTTTCCAGCGGGGTGGGTGTGGGGGGAGATGTTTCCTTGTATGTTCTTGACAATGCCAAGATCTGACTGTGTGGATCATAACAAACTATGGATAATCTTCAGAATGGGAATTCAAGAGCACTTAATTGTGTTCACATGGAACTTGTACATGGGCCAAGAAGCCGTTGTGCAAATGGAACAAGAGAATATTGCATGATTTAAAATCAGAAAAGGTGTGCAACAGGGTTATTTCATCTCATTATACTTGTTCAATCTGTATGCTGACCAAATCATCAGAGGAGCTGGCTTATATAAAGAAGAATGCAGCATCAGGTTTGGAGAAAGACGTACTAACTGCTGTGTGCTGAAAGTTGATGTTGCTGGGCTTTTTTTCCTTGGAGAAAAGCTAGCAGGTTTCTGCCAAGTGATCTGTCACCACAACAGGGGGAGTCACATATGCAAGACATCAAGACAACACAGTGTGGCAAGACAGTAAGAGGAGCAAAGATTTAATAAGTGAAGTATGCTTCCGTCATGAAGCTGGTTGCTTCTCGATTTGAGGAAGATGATGACATCTAAGGGTACAACATCTGATTTTATAGGGGCCACATGGCGAGACACCATTGGCTTCCCTCAGTCCCTATCCTGCTCAGTGTTGGGATGAGTCATTCAGACAGGACTGAAGGAATGGATCATGTGAAGCAGTGTGGGATGGGTCATTCAGACCTCTAGCTGACCCTGACATGACTGGTGGAATGGATTGTGTGAGGCAGTTTGGAATAGGTCATCCAGACCTCTAGCTGACCCTAACATTCCCTCCTGAACAGAACGGGAATCTGAATTCATGGGCAATGACTGAGCTGCCTACTTCCGGATGAGATGGTACACAGGACCGTATACTTTCTCGAGTCCACTCTCTCCACTTGCCCTAAACCTGTGAGCTGCCTGGTCCACTGTCAGAGTGGTATGAGACTGTATCCATTCACCACCATCACTTTTACATGGAGCTGCTTCCATCTGGAAAAGACAAACCTGACTAACATGTTAATGATACACTGGCTGAACAATAACGGAAGCAGATAAATTGCTACTGGCTTAAGGAAGTCAAGCAACTAGGTGGCTAATTCTAAACTTGGGACCATGAGCTCCAAGATTCCAACAAAAGGACACCTGGATTTTCTGAGGACCAACTGGTATTTTCGCATCTTTGAGTTGGAAAGCTACTTACTTTCCCTGGCTCAAAGGCAGGGGGTTTGATGAGTGTGACGCTCTGACAGTAATCTTCCTAGTTTGTATTAGCTTTTGAGACTTTTCTACTAATGTGGTGGCAGCTGCTACCACTCTTGGGCACAGGGGCTACTTGGCTGCTCCTGTATTCAGATTTGGGGACAGATATGTTACTGGCCATGTCTCATATTCCAAAAATTGAAACAGAACTCTTACTGCCACCTTGGTTTTTTTCTGACACATACAGGAACGAGGGATTTTCTAGATTAGGAAGTCGTAAGGCTGGGGGGTTAATTAAGACTTTTTTAAAAGGTGATTTTAAGGCCTTTTCTTGGGCTTTGTGTCAAGAGGTCTGTTGTTGTTAAGTGCCATGGAGCTGGCTCCTGCTCATAGCAACCCTGTGCACAAAGGAAGGAAACATTGCCCTATCAGCATCCTCACAATTGTTCCTGTGCCGGAGCCCATTGTTGCAGCCACTGTGTCCACCCATCTCCTTGAGGGTCTTCCTCTTTTTTACTCCCCTCCCACTTTACCACACAGGATGTCCTTCTCCAGAAATGGGTGTCTCCTGACACCATGTCCAAAGAATGTAAAATGAAGGCTGGCCATCTTTGCCTTAAGGAGCACTCTGGCCATACTTCTTCCAAGACAGATTGGGTTGTCCTTTTGTCCTTGGCACTTTCAATATTCTTCTCCAGCTCTGTAATTCAAATGCATCGATTCTTCTTTATTCAATGTCCAACTTTCACATGCACACGAAGGACTTGAAAATACCCTGGTGAACCTTAGTCCTCAAAGTAAAATCCTTGCTCTTCAATATTCTCAAGAGGTCTGTGCAGCAGATTGACCTAATGCAACTCGTCTTCTGACTTCTTTTTCTTTTCTTTTTGTAATGAGGGAGCAACCTTGGTGGCCAACTTCTGTTTCTTTGTTTTGTTCATCATTTTATTGGGAATTCTTACAGATATCATAACATCTCATAATTCAAATAGATCACTTATACTTGTATAATTGCTACTACAATCAGTTTCAAAATATTTCATTTCTTCTTGAACTTTTTCATATCAGTTCCCTTTTATACCGTCCCTCCCTTCCCCTTCACCCCAGGAACTCTTATTGTTGTTGGTATATATCATTATTGTTATTGTTCTATTAGTCTTGATTTCTTGATTGCTGCTTCCATCAGCATTGCTTGTCAATCCAAGCAAGACAAAATTCTTGACAATTTCAATCTTTTCTTCGTTTATCATGATGTTACTTAATGGTCCAGTTGTAAGGATTTGGGTCTTCTTTATATTGATTTGTAATCCATTCTGAAGACTGCAATCCTTGATATCTATCAAGTCCTTCTCACTTTCAGCAAGCAAGGTGGTATCATCTGGATTTGGGAGGTTGTTAATAAGCATTCATCCAATCCTGAGACCAAATTCATTTTCATATAATCCAGCTCCTCTGATTATTTGTTCAGCATACAGATTGAACAAATATGGTGAGAGGACACAATGCTGACACATACCTTTCCTGATTTTAGTTATGCAGTGTTCCCTTGTTCTGTTTGCACAGCTGCCTCATGTACAAGTTCCATGTGAGCACAATGAAGGGCTCTGGAATTCCCATTCTTCTTAAGATTTTCCATAGTTTACTATGGTCCAAAGAGTCAAATGCCTGATATAGTCAATAAAACAGAAGTAAACATCTCTGCTTGGAGAAGCTCATTCACAGAGAGAACTGCAGGGATGGCCTCAGCTCAAGACATGACACCCCCCCCCCTTAGATGACAGTGCTACAGAGAACACACTGAAGATACAGTTTGAGGAGAGTGGCCAGTCTGACTCACCCACATGGGGGCAAACCAAGAGGGAAGTGCAACAGACCAGCAATGGGAGCAAAGTCACAAAGTCCCAGAGGAGTCCCAATGGTAGACATCTGACTCAGGGGACAGCACTTGTCATCTCATCTGAACTGGTTGGGGATGCTCAAAAGGGGGCCACACTGAAAGTCTAAAGGTATAACGTGGTGTGTGTGGGAGCACTAGACCGGTCCATCCTTGACTGCAGAAGAGCAATGGGTCTTGTAGAAGGCGGGCCTCTTGATCACAAATGCTGAGGAATAAAAGGGTGTAACTGCTGCCAGGTAAGGGGGTCCTGGGATATGGAACCCTAAAAGAAAAGGGTGGATTATCACAGGCCCTGCTCGCTATTTAACATAGATAGCCATCTACTCTGAGATAACAGAACAGCTAGGCTTGGAACTATGTATTTGTATGGTCTTCCTTTCTCTCCACCCCCATCTTTTGGTGTCTATCTGTATAAGATAAGCAGGATAAGCAATCCCAAGGAGATAGCAAAGGGATTGATGGTTCCCAGGGGAGTGTGAAATGGGAAAAGGAGGAAGCAGGGTCAGGGGCAGGAGGTAAGTGGTGAGCCAATAATGACAGGGACAGGAATAGCAAGGATCTAAATATGACAGTGAGGAAAACGTAGCATTCCTGGTCATGTTTGATCAATGAAATGTATCTGAGAGGAATTACTGAGAGGTGAGTGATGGGTAAAAATGGTAGGGCAGGAGGAAAGAAAACAGAAAAAGAGGAAAGAAGAAAGTAAAACTTATATATAGGTATAAATATAGATATGTATATATGCAATTATATAAAGATAGGTGTATTTGTCTATGTGTGTGTGTAGATGAACTTTGGGCCTCTACTTAAATCTTACCTCAGTACAAGAATGGTTCATTCCAATAATGTGGCACTGTATGATGCTCACCTTCCTGACACGATTGCTAAAGACAAAATGGGTGCATAAGCAAATGTGGTGAAGAAAGCTGATGGTGCCTGGCTATAAAAAATAGAGTGTCTGAGTCTTAAAGGACTGAAGTTAAACAAGCAGCCATCTAGCAGGGAAGAAACAAACTCACATGGAAGAAGCACACCAGTCTGTGTGATCATGAAGTATGGGTGGGAATAGGTATCAGAAGTTCGAAAACAAGCTATAAAATTGACCAAAGGAGTGTGGACAAAGTGGAGACCCAAAACCCACCTGTAAGATAATCGGACAGTCCCTCAGAGAAGGGCCACACAAAAGGGATGGTAAATCTAGGGAGCAGTATAGCACTGATGAAACACATAACTATCATCTAGTTCTTTAATATTTCCTCCTCTTACTATTATGGTCTTTGTTTTACCTCATTAATCTTGTTAGACCTATGTCTGTTCGTTTGTATAATTAAGAGCATTAGATACATGAAAACTAAGATAGATAATCCTATAGAAGCAGTAATGGGAGTAATGATTTCCTGAGGATATGGGAAGAGAGAGAGGGGAAAGAGGGCACTGATAGCAATGATGACTGTATAACCCCTCTCAAGGGGAATGAATAACAGAGTTGCAGGCGAATGGATACATTGGATGGTGTAAGATATGGACTATACACATATATTAAGGGTTCCTGGGATGTAGGGGAGGGGAAGGAGGGGATAGAGGGGAGCTGATATCAAAGAGCTCAAGAAGAAATAAAATGTTTGGAAACAGATGATGGTAGCCATTGTAAAATTATGCTTGATATGACTGAATTATGGATTATTATATCTGTAAGAGCCCCAATAAAATGATTAATAATAAAAGTAAATAAGTACAAAAAAAGAAAAAGGAAAAAAGAAGTAAACCTCTTTCTGGTACTTGACAGAGTGGTTGCATCGATGGATTCAGGCATAGGGACAATTGTGAGGATCGCACAGACTATGCAGTGCTTCCTTCTATTATGCATAGGATTGTTTTGGCCAACTATATGGCACTTAACACCAACAGAAACTGCTTTGAGGCAAGATCCATCTGAAATCAGCAATAATATTCCTCATTCCTCTTTTGAATCTGGCCTGAACATTTGGAAGTTCCCTGTCAATGTACTGCTGCAACTATTGTTGAATTATGTTCAGAACAATTCTACTTAGGTGTGATATCAATGTTATTCTATAGTTACTCTTTTGGGTGATCTTTCTTTGGAATGGTCACAAATATGGATCTCTTCCAGTCAGATGGCCAAGTAGCTGTCTTCCAAATTGCATAGAAGAGCAAGTTCTTCTAGTACTTCATCAGCTTGTGGAAATGTTTCCATTGCTATTCCATTGATTCCTAGAGCCTCTTTTTGGCTAATGCATTCAGTGCAGCTTGAACTTCTGTCAGCATCACTGGTGAGTCTCGCCTTTCTAGTTCTCAGGTCTCTTGCTTTGTGATGGTCGCACCAGGGTGAAGCTGCCTTAGCCAATTCCCTACTTCAGCTGGCAAGGCTCACTTCCTGTAAGACATCCCTGAGGAGAAGCCACATGGACCTACCCTGATGCAGCCCTGGGTGCTGGAGCACCCATGTGGAGACCCCTGCCAGCGCTGAGATGTTTACACGTTCACTGACTCAGCTTTCCCCCTGCAGTCGGTGAGATGGAGGACTTTGTGGATTGGTGTTGGACATATGGGTTAATGTTGGATTTGTGGGCTTGGGCAGCACTGGGTTGGGATGTTTTCTTGATGCGCACTTACCCTTTATATAAAACTCTCTCTTATACAGGAGTTTCTGTAGATTTGTTTCTTTAAAGTACCCAGACTAACACAGTGCCATGCCAATAGAGAAAAGGTTAAAAATTTCTTGCCCTTGGCTGGGGTTTCCGTGTTGATTTGTAATGGAATGAGGACTTCTCTGGATGTGACTCTTGAATCTGACCACCTCCATCTTCGTGTCTCAGAATTTATTCTGCCCTCAAGGATGAGATACATGGGCTAACTGTGTCAAGACCCCTGGATATGCTTTTCCTCTCCAAGAGTAGATGGATTCATAAGGAATTTTTTCTAATGAGTGAGTCACCCTCATTAGCCACTGAACAGCTAAGTCAGTCACTTAGCCACCTCATAAAAAGGGAAGCTGTGCTCCCTGTTCTTGGTCCGGAGAGAATACCTCTCAGACTCATAAAACACAACTAATCCTAAAAATCCAAAAGAGAACAAAGAAAAGGGACACGTTGGAAAAAGGCAAACTTTAAAAGGCCCAGAGCTCGCAGCATTATTTACCTGTGGCATAGGACTACCCAGAGGAAAGGCAGGATCTCAGACGAGCCCTTAAAGGTTATGTATCGAAAGTCAATGTTCCTGGGCTTTTCTTCCTCAGAGAAAAGCTCTAAAATTTCTCCTGATTGGTTTGCTGCCACACCCAGGCGAAACATCAAGACAGTACAATAAGACACTAAGCAGAGCGAAGATTTAATAAGCAAAGTACACTTCAGTCATGAAGTGGGTTGTCTCACAATTTGAGGAAGATGATGATGTCTAGGGATACAACATTGGATTTTATAGAGGTTGGGTGGTGGGACCCCATTGGCTTACCTCAGTCCAAAACCTGCTCTGTGTTGGGAATGAGTCAATCGGGCCGGCCAGGGAATGGATTATGTGAGGCAAGTTTGGATAGGTCATCAAGACCTCTAGCTGACCCTGACTTGACTGGTGGAATGGATCATGTCAGGAAGTTTGGGATAAGTTATCCAAACCTGAAGCTGACCCTAACATTAACAATCTGCGATGCAGATGATATGACCTTGCTCTCTGAACATGAGGAGGACTTGAAGCATTGGTGATGAAGATCAAGGATTGCAACCTTCAGTCTGTATTCTAACTTGATGAAAAGAAGACCCAAATCCTCAAAATTGGACCGAAGGGTAACATCACGATAAACAGTAAGACTGAAGTTGTCAAAGATTTTGCCTTGGTTGGATTCACAATCAATGCTTATTGAAGCAGCAGTCAAGAGATCAAAAGATGCATTGCAATGGGTAATCTGCTGCATAAGAGCTCTTTAAAGTACTGAATAGCAAGGAGGTTACTTTGAGGATTAAAATGTGCCTGCCCCAAGGCACGGTTTCAATGGCCTCATCTGCATGTGAAGGTTGGACTTTGAACAAGGAAGGCTGAAGAAGAATCAATACCTTTCCATTATGGGGCTGGTGAAGGCTATGGAAAGCTCCATAAACTTCCAAAAGAATAAACAGGTCTGTCTTGGAAGAAGGCAGCCAGATGTTCCTTAGAGGCAGGAATGGTAAGACTTTGTCCCATATACTTTGGACATTAAAAATTTTTTTTATTATGGGTTCATACAACTCTTATCATAATCCATACATACATCAATTTGTAAAGCACATTTGTACATTCATTGCCCTCATCATTCTCAAAACACTTGCTCTCCACTTAAACCCCTGGCATCAGGTCCTCATTTTTGCTCTTCCCTCCCCGCTCACCCCTTGATAATTTATAAATTATTATTTGTCCTATCTTTCCCTGTCCGATGTCTCCCTTCATCCTCTTTTGTTGTCCATCCCCAAGGGAGGAGGTCACATATAGATCTTTGTAATCGGTTTCCTGTTTCCAGCCCACCTTTGCTCTATGTTCCCAATATCGCCACTCATACCACTGGTCCTGAAGGGATCATCCACCCTGGATTCCCTGTTTCTGGTTCCTATCTGTACCAGGGTCCATCCTCTGGTCTAGCCAGACTTGCAAGGTGGAATTGGGATCATGATAGTGGGGGGGGGTACAGGGGGTGGAGGGAAGCATTTAGGAACTAGAGGAAAGTTGGATTTTTCGTTGCTATATTGCACCCTGTCTGGCTCATCTCCTCCCCGAGACCCCTATGCAAGGGGATCTCCAGTGGTCTACAAGTGGGCTTTGGGTCTCCACTCCACACTCCCCGCCTCATTCACTATGGTAAGATTTTTTGTTCTGATGATGCCTGATACCTGATTCCTTCGACACCTCGTGATCAGACAGGCTGGTGCGCTTCCTCCATGTGGGCTTTGTTGCTTTGTCTTCAGCGATTGTGTCGGGAAGGTGAGCATCATAGAATGCCAATTTAATAGAAGCAAGGTGGACTTTGGGGCCAGGGCATGGTTGTTGTTGTTTCGTTGTATATTGTTGCTTGGTTTTTCTGTTTTGTTTTTGTGCATGTTATTATCTCCGCATGTCTGTCTAAATAAGATAGACTGGGTGAACAATCTAGAGGAGAAAACAATGGGACCGACAGTTTCAGGGGGACATGGGAGAGGGGGAGGCAGGGGCAAAGAAAGTGGTTTTAACTAACCCAGGGACAAGGGAACAAGTGATCCAAATTGGTGGTGAGGATGGTATGGGAGGCCTGAGAGGGCATGATCAAGGGTAATGTAACAAAGAAGAATTGCTGAAACCCTGGTGGGGACCGAGCATGATAGTGGGACAGGAGGAAGGTCAAGGGAAATAGAGGAAAGTGCTGGGAGGCAGAGGGCATTTATACTTTGGACATTTTGTCAGGAGAGATTAGCCAGTCCCTGGAGAAAGGCATCATGTGTGGTACAGTAGAGGGGCATTGAAAACGAAGAAGGCCCAAAGTCAACAAAATGGATTGACATAGTGGCTGCAACAATCGGCTCAAACATGCAAACAATTGTGAGGATGAGGCAAGACTGGGTGGGTTTTCATTATGTTCTCCGTGGGGCCACTCTGTGTCGGAACTGACTTGATGGCACCTCATCACAACTCGTTTGATTGACTTTTGTGTTTGTGGTCATCTCCACTTAATACCAATGAGTTCCTTAAAGCAGAAATGCTCGCATGTTTGATTAGTACTGTCTGTGTCCAGTGGCGGTTTTCAGCCATTTCTCTCTGGTTTGGCGGAACTGATAGGTAAGTTTTTGTTGAGTTCAATGAACTGGCTGTTAAAATGGCACTTGTAATCAGGGTTCTCTCTAAGGTGGGAAGCTGCTCACTGTGGAAATCACACATTTACATGCCTTACTCTTCTGTAGCATCCATCTGCATAACAGTGTATTTAAGTGCCCATAGTAATGTTTATTCTTTAAAATATGTTAGACAGAACTATCCTTATAATATTTTATTCATTTCATAAAACTCATTATGAAGTTTTGATGAGAGACCACATTTTTATTCCCTTATATTTATCATTTAAGTAAATAAACATATAACATAAAAAGAAAACATGCCAAATGACCAGAGGGCGACATGGTATTATTCATTTCAGTTTTGTGTTAACCCCCAAATTCTTAAACCTCAAAGCCTTTCATAAATGAGATAATTATGAGAGAATTATGCAATTCCTTAAAGTGTTCAAAGAGATAAAAATGTTGTGAGAACAACTGCTATAAATTCAGCAGAAGCAGAAAGGAGCTTTTCAAAGATAAACATCATATGTTCAGAGAAGAGAAGTTGCCTGTTCTAATATATAAAACATAAGGACTATTTTTTAATTGGCCTGCCTCTAAAGGAATGGGATCCAACTCCTACAGTGAAGAGATGGTTAAGGAGAAATCCCGCAGCCAATGATGCTCAAATAAAAGCAAAGACTATTCCAAGTAAGGACACCAATCAAGAAGCAATATGGAAATATCTTAAATAACTGTTTCAGTGACCTTTTCAGGTATTATTTAACATTATTTCATTAACATTTTAAAACTCTTATAACATAGTCTAGTTTTGTGTATCACTTTTATTATTATTCTTTAAGTACTAACTGTATGAAATAATAAACTACCATTTGGTATATCTCTTTTGATACTTAAAACAATTGTTAGGGCAGTGAACTGGTTCTTATTTGATTTCAACCACTGACAGTCTCTAGGGCACAGACACAAACAAACAAACTTGCTTCTTCATTTTGCCAATTCAAGGCTAGTAAGCAATATTTTATCACTGTTTTCCTTACTGTATTGATAGGCCCATGTGCTTTTGCAATTAAGTTGCCTGCCCCTGCCCCTTATGTGTTTTCTTTCAGGGTTTCTTCTTAAGGTAGGCATGAGTCAAATAACTAAATATGGTTTTTCATCTTTGGATTTTGTAACAGCCTGAGGAATTAAGGTACCTCCTCCATGTTACACTTGCACATATTGTGATTGTCGGGTTTATTGTGCCAACTAGGCCCATGTGAACATGTGGGAGAGGTTTGGTTGGGTTCCAGGTTGATTGGAAGAGAACAGAAATAAATAGACACAGCTGGCATCTCTTGCTCCTGCTTTAACTAGTTCTCTGCCTCAGTGTGTGAGCTACACTACCAATGGGCCAAGACGACCTGTGGATCCTGCCATGTGGCTAGAGCTTGAGGCTCCTTTGAGACCTGCTTCGCCATGCTACTGGTACGTACATTACTTGAGTTTGAGGCTGGTGGACCCTGTCTCTGTGCTTGAATTCGAGATCCCATCAGGGCCTGCTTCGCTAAGCTCCCACCTACTGACTGTTGCTGACCCACCCTGCTGTCTGCTGCCTTTGGGCAGACTCTTCCAGCCTTGCCTGAGGGAAAACCCCACTGTCTACTTTCTTGACCTTGGACCCAGCAGCCCACAAGAGTTGAAAGGCTTCCAGGATAAAGTGAGCTGAGCTGAGCTTTGTTGGCTAATTAGCTGTTATTTTTCTTCTCACTTTAAATCTATCTATCTAAAATCATAAGTGTCCTGGTTTTGTTTCTGTAGGGAACCCTGCCTCACACACATATATAAATTAATACGGTACCACACAAGCTCGACTCTGGCAACAAGCCTCAGGAAAAGGGAGCATGTGTGGTAAATCATGCATTTCCTTTTCTTTTTTCTTAAATACTTTTATTGGGGGCTTTTACATCTTTCATCACAATCCATACATTCATCCATGTGTCAAGCACATTTGTACATATGCTGCCATCATTTTCAAACCATTTTCTTTCTACTTGAGCCCTTGATGTCAGCTCCTCGTTTTCCCCCCTCCTTCCCCCGCCCTCCATCCCTCATGAACCCTTGATAAGTTATAGATTATTATTTTCATATCTTACATTGTCCTCTGTCACCCTTCACCCACTTTTCTGTTGTTTGTCCCCCTAGGAGGAGGTTATAGATTGATCCTTGTGATCAATTCCCTCTTTCTCCCCCCACCTTCCCCTTATCCTCCTGGTATCTCTATTCTCATTGTTGGTCCTGAGGCGTTTATCTATCCTGGATTCCCTTTGTTGTGGGCTCTGATCTGTAGCAGTGTGCATGTTCTGGTCTAATCTGATTTGTAAGGTAGAATTGAGGTCATGATAGTGCAGAGGAGGAAGCATTAAAGACTTGAGGAAAGTTGTGTGTTTCATCAGTGCTGTAATGCACCCTGACTGCTCATCTCTTCCTTGTGACCCTCTATGAGGAGATGTCCCATTGCCTACAGATGGACTTTGGGTCTCTACTCCATGCTACACCCCCCACCCACCCACCCATTCACATTGGGTATGATTTTGTTCTGGGTCTTAGATGCCTGATAGTGATACCTGATCCCATCGACACTTCATGATCACACAGGCTGGTGTCCTTTTTCCATGTGGGTTTTGTTGCTTCTCAGCTAGAGGGCCACTTTTTACCTTCAAGAAAAGTAAAAGAAAATAGAGGAAAGAACCAGGAGGCAAAGGACATTTATAGAGGTCTAAATACAGGCATGTACACATGTAAATATATTTATATATAATGAGAGGGTAATAAATATATGTACTTATTTCTATATGTTAAGAATTATGGTTGTAGATGGTCATTGGGCCTCGACTCAAGCACTCCCTCAAGACAAGAACACTTTGCTATAATAATCTGGCATTCTGCGATGCTCACCTCCTCAGACACAATCGCTGAAGACAAAATGGGTGTATAAGCAAATGTGGTGAAGAAAGCTGATGGTATCCGGCTATCAAAAGCTATAACATCTGAGGTCTTTAAGTCTTGAAGATACATGATCATGCATGTTCACACACTGGATTGATAAAATTATGCATTAAGGCCTCAATCCTGCATGCTCATGGAGGCCCCAACAACTAAGTGTCTCTAGACCTTGGAACATTCTTTGGGGCTTGAGTAGTAAGAACATCAATGCATAGGAGAGAGTGCAGATCTTGCCTGATGAGCATCTTTACTTATATGCTTTCTGTTTATAAAAGGGTAAATGTTAAGTGTAGGTGATGATCTTGGTGAAGTCGATGAGTTGATATAGAAAAATAATTAACCCACAGGGACAATGAACCAGCAAGGGCTAGTGGGTTAAAGTTGATTTGTGTAGACCTAGCTCTGTGTGACCAGGAAAGGCAGCAGGGACAGTTGACTGAACTTGCGTACTGTTCTTAGGGGATGAGAAAGACAGAGGGAGACAGAGACCCATGGGTCTGAAGTACAGGGAATAGCAGAATTCTGAGTCTATAACTGGTCCCCAGTGACCTGACTCTGGGTGAGATGAAGTATGACTTTAGGTGGCTAGGATCAGAAAGAGAAAGTGCTACAGAAGTGGTGGGCAGAGAGGAATACAGATGTGGGAAGGTGAAGCCTGGGTTCTCCTCCAGATGGAAAGCAAATTCATGTTGATTCTTACAGAGCAGTTAGAATTAGGTAGGGCTTTGCCACCTGTCACCCTTTCTACATATAACAGGCAGCACCACGGTGGACTGCTTAACCCCAAGGTCAGGAAAAAGATAAGGCTTTCTACTCCTATCACAATTTAGTCTCAGAAACCTATAGGGACAGATCTATATTGTCCTATAAGGTTTCTGTGAATCAGAATTGACTAAGTGGCAGCAAGTTAACATTTTTGATTTTACATGTACTACACACAAGGTCTTTCTATACAAGATAAATAAGCTACTTGTTTCTCATTTGTAGTGCAAGTTTATTTTACCAGCCAATCTCCCCTTACACTTAGTTATTTTTCCATGAGTCTCTAATTTGTATGTAGCCAAGTTCATGAACTGGTTCAAGTATGGTTGGCAATCTTTGAATGAAGATGGTGAGCTGGATTGTTGGCACTCAAGGGCTGACAAAGGGGTCTGGCCCACTGGTGTCCTGAAATCAGGTGACTGGCACAGGGAAGGACAGGACCTGGTAACGGAGGTGGTCATCCTGACCTTCCTCGGCCCATGGTTTATGGCTCTGTTGATGGAAATGGCTAGAAGCTGCATGCTAAAGCAGCGGGCTTTCTAGTGCCACTGTCTTCTACCTACTGGCCCAGCCCTGGTCATGGGGCTGTCCTGATGATGGTGGCTGTCCTCCGATCTTGTCAGTCATGGACCTGGGGAAGAAGCTGGGGTCTGAGAAGGATGAGTCTGTGCCATTCTCACAAACAGCCGTGACTTCACTCTTGTGAGGTCTGCTGACTTTTCAGGTAAGTGGAATGACGTGTGAAGTTGGATTTTTATATTTAAATTTTAGATGATGGTCAATAACTTGAACTAGAGTGTAATTTTACACTCAAGTTCCTGTTCTGGGCTACCAGGTGTCAGAGTTCAATCTAAGTCATGGTAGCAATTTTTAATGGCTGACTTTTCAGAAATAAATTGCCAGACCAGTCTTCTGAGGTGCTTTTTGGATAGACTCACCTATCTGTTAGCAGCTCAGTGTACAAACTGTAGTTCCATCCAAGAACTCTTTGCTAAGAGCATCAATCGGTGATCTTTGGTAATAACAGCTGTGGGCACGAGTGTGTATCTGTATGATTCACAAAACTCTTTAGTACCATATGCAAAAGTCCTCATTAACTTTTTATACTCTGCTGCACATGTGCACAGTAAGTCTTCAGCAAATGCATATTTGGTCGAAGTTCCTTACAATATGATTTAACTATCAGCAGCCTCAGTGCTGAGATATTACTTGATTTCTTAAAGTGATAAATAAGAGTATTATGGGAAAATAAAAGAACTTGTGTTCTTGCTGCATCGGAGTTTATTTTACAAAGCTATAAATACAGGCTGGAACCCTACTGCTTGAGGTACCGCTCCTTTCTGTGGCTGGAGAAGAATGGAAAGGGCCTAAAGGGGACTCTGGCCCTGGTTCTTCTGGGTTTCCCAGCTGTGTCACTCAAAGGAATTCATTCATCAATGAGTTGGGCAATGGTCCTGTCAAGGGTCCTTGAGGGCTCTCTCACATAAGCCTCTCTGAATCTGGGGACATTTGGATATCAGCCTGCCAAGTCAGGGCGTGGGCCCTGGGGAAGCAGAAGCCTGTAAACTGTGCTGGCAGCTTGGGGGCATGAGGGAGAGGGGCTGGGGGTGGGGGGGAGACTGATCTTCCTTTTGTTCTACCCTGAGTGCTACCAACTGAGGGCCTTTAGTGTAATTGACTGGGGCAAGATGGCTAATCCAGGAAGGCCCATCCCACTTCTGCAGAGACCCAGCTCTGAAGGGGCTCCTCCTATGTCTTTGGATGGAGGAGATGATGGAAGCAGCTCCCAGGCAGTTCCTCCTTCCCTTAAGGACTTAAAACCAACATGGGAAGCCGGGAGTGTCCCAAAGACTGTTCCCTAGAGAAATGGATTACCCTGAGCACCTGCCTAGTCAGTAACTTCCCAGCAGTTTTCAGCAGCAGGCAGTTTGGGAGCACTCAGTCCATCTTCTGGGCCTGGAGTCCCATCTTCCGGCAGGTTTTGTGGCTGGAGCAGTCGGCCACGTGTGCACCTTCCCCATTTGCTACCTTCTCTTGCGCGTACAGCTTTCCAGGCGGCTTAGCTCCTCAGAGGAGTGGTAAAAAGTGTCAAACTCTCTGGCACCCCAACCCCTCCAGACAGCCAGGCACCACTCTGAGTTTTCGTTTTCAAAGCCACACACCACGATGTCTTTGGCCACCACAGCTGCGTCCACAAGTACCCTGCAGAGAGAGAGAGAGGCTCTACATGAATTTGAAAGGTCTCTCCAGCCAGGACCTCCCTGAACCACATGGAGATGAAATTGCATATATAAGGGACATGCATGCAGCCTAGCTGGGCACTGTGGACAAGCTCGTGAAGTCTAAGGATGGACTGAGGGTGTCACATCATGCATCCTTGACTGTAGGAACTCTGAAGCCACTAGCAAAGGCATTCTCTGTGACCAAGTGCCCATAAGTCATCATCTTGAACATCTGTTCATGTCCTGCCCCATGCCTGTCACCACCACTGTGGAAACCCTGTCCAGTGGCAGGGACTGACCTCCGAACTTTAGCATCTCTATGTAGACACATGTTATACAAACCAAACTAAGTCCACTTCCACCAAATTGACTCTGACTCACGGAGACCCCATGTGTCACAGAGTAGGAGCGCCCTAGGGTTATTGGCTACAATCCTTACAGAAGCAGAGTGGTAGCCTATTTCCCATTCCATACACCAAACCTTTGGGTTAGGAGTTGTGTGGAAACTCTGTGTACCACACAGGGACCTTTCCCTGGTGGATTTGCTACCACAATTAGCTGAGGGCATGGAGTTCTCAAAAAGCTGGTGGTAGCCTCTTACTGTACCTATTTAAGTTTGCCCAGGTCTTTGTGAAACCCAGTGCTGGGGTGAATAGAAAATACCCCACGGGACAATTCAGGGTCATGAATGGCAGGCAGGGTTATCTCAACAGAGCTGGGCTGGGCAAAGCATTTGCTCCTAGATACCCACCTGCAAGCCAGAACGATGTCATTCCCAGGCTGCCTTCCACAAACTCAGCTGGGCTCTGAAGCAAACCTGAACCTGTTCCTACAAGCTCACCCTGAGCATGAGTCACTGGCCTTGGAAACAGCCTTAGAAGGCTACTTTCAGGCAGACAAGGAGGCAGAACTGCTCTGGCTATCCCCTTTGTCATTGTCTTTCTCTGGAGGAAATAGCCACAGCTGTAAGAGCAAACCAACTGATTTGCCAGCAGACATTGTGATAAATCAAGCTACAAAGAAACAGGCCAAGGGTTACATCGAAGTGCTCCGTCATGCCCACACATACATGCACACAGATCTATACATGCATGCACGCACGCACAGAAACACAGATTTGCACGGATGGGCTTTTTACCAGGAAGATTTACTGCAAGTTGTCTGGCAGTTGGGGCCTGGGGCGAAACACTACTAGTTGCTGAGGATATTAGAACTCCTGCCAGTGGTTGTCCATCACCCTACCTTATACATCCCCAGCCATGCATGTGTCCTGGACAGGCTGTCCTGGTCCCACCTAACCCTCAAATTGTTGTCTAGGCATCCCAGGAAGGACTCCCCTGCTTGGCAGGAGGGCACGTGAATCATTTAGCTTCCCACTTCAATTGCGGCTGGCATGTCCACAGGTAGCATTTGCTGAATCCTTAGCAGCAGCCCAGTTGACCCCAGCTTGCTTCTTTGTTGCCTTTGGGTCAAGTTGGTAGCTGCTGACATTTAGTTGTGGGGATGAGTGGGGCCAAAAAAAAAGGAAGAAAGAAAAAAAACAACAACAACCCCCCCCCCATAAAAAGGAAGAAAGAAAACAACAACCCCCAAAAATAAATGCCCCCCAAACCATTCTGTAGGGATTCCCGAAGTTTCAACTTACCCATGCAGAGCCAGTTCTCGGGCCTTCAGCACAGCAATAACTCGGCCCTGCTGGACACCTGACTCCTTCTGCAGGCCGATTATGAGAATATCGCCACCATGCCTAGAAAACCCAAACCCTGTACTGAACATGAGGTCTCGGCTCCCGGATGAAGTTAGCAAGAAAGCACAGAAGTTGAGGCTGGGAAGAACTTTCCCATGAAGACATTTAATCAGGAGAGGTCATGGTTCACAATATGCTATACTCGGGGGCTCTATCATGAGGAGATCATGGAGGATCTGGGTGCTATAGCAAAATGTGGCAAAGAAATCTCATGGCTCCTGGTTGTCAGAAAGAATAGTGTCTGGGGTCTTCAAGGGTCTTTAAAGTGAGACATCAACTAAGTCAATGTGGAAGAAGTGCGTCATTAGCCTGTGTGAGGCAAGGGCTGTGAGGTCTGCAGAGGGCTAAGGACGCCCGGAGAAGCCCCAAATCCATTTGCAGGGTTCTCACGTAGATGAAGCTTCCAGGGAATCCCCTCTGACCATCAGTGAGGAATGTGAACAGCCATGCGATCAGACAGCATGCACTGGAAAGCCAATGATGGCAGATACAGTCAGGTTAACATGTAATATTTTATCATTTGATTTCCCTTTTGACTCCTTTTAAAGTTGCTTCAGCTTTTAATATTTTTGCTTTTTCAGACTGAGGTTTTTCTATGTTTTGTCTAGTCATTGTTGTTGTTTTTAAGGTTGTCTGCTTCCTGCTTATGTTTCATATGGTTTTCTCTGTATGAAATCCATGATAGGTAGATCTACAGAGAAAATAGCCGGACTGATAATTACCTAGGGGTATGGCAGAGGAGGATAAGGGGGGACTGGGGAACTAACAACATGAACATGAGAAGAAAACGTTTTGAATTGATTGGGGTGATGATTAAATTGTATGATATGAGGGATATGCTAATAAAACTATTAAACAACAGAAACAGAAAGAACGTGAGCATTAGTACAGTCTTATCAAAGGTGCTTAAGTGATTGCTCCAGAGTCCGAACGAGGAAGTGTCTGGGGTGAGGGATGGGGTCGGGTGGAGAAGAGAGTTCTGGGTAGATCTCGATGTTATCTTTAAAGATGTCTTCCCAGCTACTGTCAAATCAACGCTGACTCCTGGTGACCATGAGTGTCAGGGTAGAACTGTGCTCCAAAGGACTTAGGATGCCTGGGTTTCAAAAGTAGATCACCAGACGTTTCTTTTGAGTTGCCTCTGGGTGGACTCGAACCTCCAACCTTTCAGTTAGCAACCAAGTGCTTAACTGTTTGTACCACCCAGGGACGCCAAAGAAATCAAAGTGCCTCTCGTCCTGCCCCACTGTTCAGTGCGACCTCTGCAGGTGTGTCCAAGTTTGGCAACTTACCTAGGAACCCAAATGAGGTCTTTCACAGCGAGAATTTTCGTGGCCTGTAGGTGCTGGCTAAAGGTAGCCCGGATCACGGTGTTCAGGTCCTGCTCAGATGGGTCTGAGTAAGCACCAGGATCACGCTGCCTCTCTGGGTCCTCATAGTCACTGGAGAATGGCATGTTGTAAGAGCTTACTGGGGAGCTGGGCAGGCTTGTGGGGGACCAGGCAGCCTGGTGGGGTGGGGAGGACGAGGGAGAGGACATGGAGCAGTAGTCCGTCATTGAATCCTGGTGGGCCAGAATCTGTGTACCAAGCTCTTTACTGTACATGATGCTCACATCTGCCAGACCATCTCCCTTGGGCTTCTGTAGGCTGGCTTCTAGGTGGCCTGCTGGTTCCAGGCCTACTGGGTGCACCAGGAACTTGTCCTGCAAGGGGGTGGGGTCTCCGCAGAAGTACCGGGCACACAGCTGGTAAGTGCCTGAGTGGTACATGACCAAAGAGTTGGCTTTGTCATCCAGGCACCAGACCACCTCCTCGCCCCCGCAGTCAGAGCTGCATGTAATTGAAGTGACCACCGAAGGGGCTAGGTAGGGCTCTAGCCGCTGGCAGATCTCCAGGGTGAAGCAGTTGACTATCAGCAGGCCTGGCCCATTGGTGTACCAGACCTCAGAGCCACTGTTGACCACCTCCATGGCCCACACAGGGTAGGGGTTCTGCCTCGCGTCCTCATCTGAGATGCTGAACTTGGACCTGTTGGCTGTGTGGGAACATAGGTAGGAGCAGCTGTCATCTGGGACACCTCGTGCCAAAGGAAACACAGCCACAAGCCCATCTGCCAGGCCGGCCAACACTAGGTAGGAGTTCTGTGGAGAGACAAAAGGATCGTGGCACGGCAGAACAAGGCGGACTTGAGATGGGCTTCCACAGGTAAGCCCGATTTTATTTTTAACCACTTCTTGGAATTTTCCTTTTTTGAAAAAAATATTAATTGGAGTTAATGCATACAGTATTCCATAGTTCAATCATATCAAGACGATTATACAATCGCTACCACAGTTTCCTAACCTTCTTTTTCTTCCTGGACTTCTTGACATTGCCTCCTTTTTGCTGCATCCCACCACTATATATCCCCTCTTACTCTGAAACCCTTATTCTGCTTGCTGTCTCGATAGGTTCATCAATCCTGGGTTTCATACATTGAAACCCAGAACAACATATAACACAACTTCACGAGGGTGTGTTTTAAATACCTTTAAATGCTTTAAGATACCATTTAAAGGTATTTTCCTTTGAAAAATAAAAAACCATTTTAATTGCTTTTTAATCTCCCATTTGTCCTTCCCCCACCCCTGATGACCACTAATGAACTTTTGGTTTCTAGCTTTTGCCTTTTCTAGATATTTAGTGTAAGTGAAATCATACAGTATTTGTCCTTCTGTGTCTGACTTAGAAATAATTCTCCACATTGCTTTCAAGGTTTAGTTCTGTCATAGTAGGTATCAGTACTTCATTTCTCTCTACGGCTGAATAATATCCCATTGGATGTGTATGCTATTTTATTCATCCATTCACTTGGTGATGAACATTTGGGTCATTTCTACCTTCAGGCTATTGTGACTAAGTGTTGAGTGCTAGTCAGTTCTGACTCATATTGACCTTATCCAATGAAACACTGCCCAGTCCTGGGCCAGCCTCACAATCGTTGCTATGGTTAAAGGGCTTCTTTTTGCCTTTTGCTAACCCTCTACTTTTCCAAATCTGATGATCCCGGGGCTGGTCCTTCCTGCTATCAGGGCCAAAGTGAGGGGAAGTCGTGTGATCCTTGCTTCTAAGGACGATCCTGGCAGTACTTCCCCTGGCAGTCTAAGGTGAATGCCACGTTCTTCAGCAACATCAGAATTCAAAACCAACAATTCTTCTTCAGTCTTCCCTATTGTTCAGCGTTCAAGTACATATGAAGTGACCAGAACTGCCATAGCTTGGCCAGGCACACTAATGTCCTCAAAGACGAGACATCTTTGCTCTGAATATTTTAAACAAGTCTTAGAGCAGATTTGTCCAGTGCAACGACACAAGCTATTTGATTTCTTCACTGCTGTTTCCACGTGCTTGGGAATAATGCTGTCACAGACGCTGGTGTACCAATAGCCGTGTGAGCAGCAGATTTTAATTTGGGGGTGGGGTGGTTATATACCTAGATGCGGACTTGCTGAGTCATATGGCAATTCAATGTTTACTGTTTGAAGGATGACCACACCGGCTTGGCTGGGTTATAACCCCACCGCCAAGGCACGGCGTAGCAAGTCTCTGCATCTCCTCAACAGAACTGCAGGCTTCTTGTTAAAGTCGTGGGTGCCTAGGAAGTGCTCTGGATGAGTTGCCCAAAGAGGCGCAGCAGGCCCAGAAGAGTAACACTCGGCTTCTCTCTTGGGAGCAGAAAAGGACCAGGAGATGGACGAGCTCAGCGCTGGCTGGCCCCAGAGAGAGTGTGTCTGTCTCCTGGCCCTAAGCCACTTTTGCTCAGGCCAAACTTAGCTTCCTAGCAGTGTAAGCACTAACTAGCTGCCTTCTACTCCAGGGATGCAGGCCTGTCACCCACTCACAATGGGTTTTCTCTTCTGTCCGTTTTTTTTTTTGCAGCTCACATGCCACATGGGCACAGCCTGAGCAGAGCTGACTCTGAAGGCCTTGCCGTCAAGGGCTCGGGCCCCAGCGATGCTTTGATGGGAGTCCGTATTCCTAGCTCATGTACCTCCATCTAGGGGTGCCTCGTGGAGACCTTCACCCTGTTCTCAGCATCCAGCAGACAGACATGTTTGCTAGCCTCATTTAAGAAGGAAGTCCTTGCACCTTTTAGAAGTACATGTAGGCACTTCTAACCCCCTATGCACCTGCTCCCAGTGGCCTGCACCAGTTCTGATCTGCCGGTTGACAAGCTGACATTGACGGGACCCTTGGAGGATCCTTCTGATCTCCATGAAACCTGAGCTCTCAACAGCCACCAGAGGTCATGAGCAGAGGCTGAGGGACCAAGGACAATGCACAGTACTTGTCTTTATACCAAGGACCCCCTTCCCACGCCCCCCCACCCCCATGTGGTGCACGGTACAGAGTTCACGTTCCCAACTTAGCAGCCACATTGGGTGGGAGGTGTGGAAGCAAGCAAGAGCTCCCCAGGAACAGAGCTGGAGCCAGGATGTGAGCAGGGAGCCAGGCCCCATGCCAGCAAGGGTGAGCAACAGAAAGCCGCCTTGTTGGGAACTCAGGAGGCGGCACTACCAGGGTAATGGGGCGCCTGGCCTCCTGCTCAACACTAAGGTCAACAAACCTGAAGAGTTTTCGAAATCCATCGCTGGGATTTCAGGGAAAGAAAGCCAAGGAAAACAGAGCCCAGTTTCTGCTGGGGTCCCCAGCTCTAGGTCCGGGCCCTGTGTGAACGTGTGCAGGCCAGCGTGCCGAGGGTGGGGCAGCTGAGCACCGGGCCCTGTTCAGGTGGGCCTGGACAGTGCCGGCTTTATCCCCTTGGGCATGGGGAGGAGGTGCCCTGGCCCCGGCTCTCATTAGCAATGGCTTTAAACACTACTTCGTGTGTGTGTTCTGTGCTTGGGTGCAGACCGTGTCCAGAGCTGCCCGCGTCACCCGTGGGGCAGACAGAAATCACTCTAAGACTAACTTCATAAGCTGCTCTTTCTTTTTTCTTTCTTCTTTTTCTTTTTTAAGTAAGAAATGAAACTGGAGAAGGGTGGAGAGAAGAGCACATATATTTTGCTACTGTCATGAAGAAATAAAGCTCACATTTATAAGGCTGGCTCTGGGTAGGCTCCAGCTCCAGGCCCAAGGCCTTGTGTGTGTAAGGCCTTATGACCCTCCCCACAGCCCCATGCCATCTCCACGGGACAGACAGAGACCCTGGAGGTGGGGGTGGTAGTCAGAATGTTTTAACAAAGCAGCAGCGTATCCCTTTAGAGGTCTCAGAGTCAACGGACGTTCACCATCCATTCGCCACCCACGAGCACGCAGCAGGCACCAGAGGTACGAAGCTGCAGTGAGGAGAGTGTGAGCAGGGTCTGTGTAGTTGAGGCTATGGCGAGGTCGGGGAGGGGACCGGGGGGTCTCTGGTAGAGGGGCTAGGTTCCTGTAGCTGACCTTGAGAACTGAGTGGAGATGGTCGGGGCAGGGTGTGTGCGGTGATGGGAAGGGCTACGGGCCCAGTGCAGAGGCGGATGCAGTATGTAGAGGGGTGAAGTTCTGCATCAGGGAAGCATCTAGGCCTTGGGTCTAATCTCAGGTTGCAGAACTGGCCCACCCCGGGCTTGGGCAGCACCATGAGGCTTTTCCCTGTGAGAGAGACAGGTCAAGGTTAAGAGGTGGGAAGGAAGTGGGTGCAGGGACACCCAGGACAAAGAGATGGTTCTCGGGAGTGATGGTGAACCGTCAGAGGAGGCAGCGCCAGTCGGCGAGAAGGCCCAGCTGCCAGGCTGTCTGGTTACCACAGCAGGTACTTGGCCTGCCAGAACCTAGATAAGAATGGGGTGTGGAGAGAAGAGTGCCCGGGCAGGGGGCGGGGGGCTGATAGGCCCTGGTACAAGAGGGTTCGTACTCATTTGTCCCTTTTGGCTCTCCAGGGGAAAGCTGGTTCATGAGAACCAGGCCTGCGGCATTTGCATGTTGTAAATAAGCAATCCTGGAAGGCCTTAGTTGTAAGAATCATGTCTGTTTCCACAAGGAGGAAGAGGGGCCATGTCTGCTATGACTCTTTCTCTGTCCAAGAACACGTGGTCCAGCTGTCCCCTCTCCTTGTCTCCCCTCCCAGCAGCAAGTTGTTCCCACCCAGTCTAGAACACTGCTCCCCTCCCACATGTCCCCTGAGCTCACCTTTTTTATAACAGGCACGGCCAGGAAACAGGTGACAATGGCTGGAATGTCCAGAGCCCTCTGAGGCATGTTTAAAGGACACATGCCTTTGAGGCTGTAGATGTAGATCTTCTGGTCCTGTACAGAGATGAGCATTGGCATGAGCCCAGGTTTGGGAACACCCGGAACATGCCTAGAGGAATTTCCCAGGGGGATCTTTGTGCATTAAAAAGCAACCCGTTTTGAGGGTTTCTAGATTGTCATTTATGGTTATTTTCATTTTTATAGACAATTTGCTAACCTATCACCCAGAGCAGGTTTTGGGGCGAGGGGAATATTCTCCCCAGAGTTTCTTGGGGTATTAGTGTGCATGCATTACAGACAAAAGTAGATCACACGCCACACCATGGCTTTCTGTTTTTCTTGTCATGTCATGGCACACAGGAGGCAGAACTCCTAATCTGCACCCAGTCTAGGGCCCAACAGTGTTTCAACTCTTCCAATTTCTACCTGGCTAATCATTTGGCTAATCTGTTGCCATCAAGTTTCACTGCTACATATTATACTGGAAGGAACAGTCCTACAGACAAGTTTTTCTCTGTGTGTATCTTGGCCGTTAGAACCAATTCTGAAGACTGACATTACTGAGGCTCAAGTGAGTAGGTTTAAGATTTAGGAAAAATGCTTGAGCTGTATTTTCAAATTGCCATCTAGAAAGGCTGTGCCCATTTGTGTGCCACCATCAGCTCTGGCATTTCTCCGAGATTCCTCTCTAGATTGCCCAGGAGACAGCTCCCTGGGCCTTCCGGCGACTTCCCTCATATAAGCGCACGAGCCCTTCCATTTGGAATGGGGTTGTGTTATTGGAAACTAATCATTTCACCAACCGACTGGGTTTTCTTCTTTTGCGAGATTCTACCCCTGATTGGAGGCGGCCCAGTGAATGAGTGAAATGAATGGCATTACTTCCGGATCTCACAGATAATGAGCTGGCGTGAGAAAAAAAATATTCACTTATTTATCTGAAAGTCGAATTTACTTGGGCGTGCAGTATTTTTGTTTGTGAAGTCTGGCCACTCCGGGAATGGCACTCGGGCGATGCTCAGACATTACCTCTGTTGCTATCCACAGAGAACTCTGGAACTTGAGTTGACAGCTCAGCTTCATCCCCATACAGCTCATCCTCTGTACTTCCAGAAGGCCCTTCTCTGTGTTCACCACGGTGTAGTTCCTGCAGTTAGTGACAGTTGAGTGGTCAGTTCATGGTCGCCAGAACTGCTTCACAGGATAGCACGCATTCTTCATATCTGGGCCCCAGGCCACAGAGAGCACCTTGGCTATGTGCTGAGAGAATCATGGTTACGGGCAAAGAAAAGTAATTTCCACGAGGAAAAATAGAAGCCTCCTCTCTCTGTAATCTGGCAGGGTTCCGTTGCCCCCACGCTCCTCACGTTGGGGTTTTCTTTCCTACTTTTCCTTACTCCACGCACACAAGGGGCTCCGCATCAGAAAATTAGATAAAGCCAGAGCTAAAAACAGTGTGGGCTGACGTTAAGGCAGGAGGTGCCTCACAACATTGGCACTCTAGAGTTCACAGGGAGCTGCAGGGTCCCCAGAGTCAGCTGTAGACTCACTGGTGTGGACCTGGCCCGACTCCATCGCTTTCTCTGGGCAGGAGCTCGGTGGCCATTGTACAGAAGGTGACGGAAGCTTGGGGAGGGGCAAGTCACCCACCAAACGAGAGGTTTAAGTTTTCAGAGAGTATTCCACAGTTTACATTTTCTCTGGTCTTCACATTTTGGAAACTTTTGCCATCACTGACTGGCAGTATAGCTGTCTTTACAAATAACAGAAATTAGTGGGGGGAGAAAACCCCCAAACAGCAAATGCAACCTTAAAAAAAAAGTAATTATGCCCCCTACATTTTTCGGTCTTTTCCCTATGCATTTAAAAATCCATAATTAAGATTTTTCAAACAGCTTTGAAATTTACTTTGAATGTCACTTATGTTTCTTGCTTGAATATGATAATGATAATTTAAGTGATAATTTATAACAAGAAATAATGTGAAATGATCATTTATAACAAGAAATAATGTTGTTAGCTGTCACTGAGTCAGCCCAATGGAACAGAATGCAGCTCCGTCCTGCACCATCCCCGCAGTGGGTGGGCACATCAGATGTCTATGATCCAAAGTTTTCCCTGGCTGGTTTTGGAAGTGAATCACCAGGACTTTCTTCCTAGTCCTATGAGTCTAAAAGCTACGCTGACACTGGCTTCATAGAAACACGAGTCTCTGTTAACAGATGGGTGGTAACTATACTTGAAGTGCATTTGGCCAGAAATTGAACAGGGTCTCCCACCTGGAAGGGAATCCCCAAATGACTTTAAAATGTACTTTGGACAAGGTAAAACACATGGAAAGGCAACGTGTTATATTTGAGTCCCCTTTATCTGCACTCCCATTTTCTTCCTTCTCCTTTCCTTCCTTCATTCGCAGGCAAATCTTGAATACCCCTTTTCGATGACCTTGGTGCCATAGTCTCCCTGCCCCTCAATGACAGGGTGGAGCCACCATTGTGAATTTGCTCTTCTTCAAGCTGGTGGAAACTTTTAAAAAACCCTCGCGGGTCCCAGAAAGAGGCTTCTCTTTTCCCTTGCAGACGAACTTTCCCACCACCGAACAGGCTATTTTAGATTTCCTGCAGAAGTCTGTAAAACTAAAAAGGTACAGGGTCAGCAGATGGGTGGAGCCCCACCGGTAGCCCTAGGTCCGGAGGGAAGATTCCTTCACCTCGGATTACTGGGTCAAAGAGTATCAGTATCTTTAAGGAACTGATTGATAACAAACAAACAAAGAATAGCTTTTTAAATTTGTTAATAATGAACCACTTGCTTTGATTTGAGTGCAACTCATAGCAACCCCAAGCGTGTCCGAATAGACTGCTCAGCAGCATTTTCAATGGCCGGCCAGAATTAGAGGGTCAGGTCTTTATTCTGAGGTGCCTCTTGGTAAACCTGAACCTCCAACCCAACGTGTTAGCAGCAGCTGTGTGCCCTAGCCAGGGATTGAATGGCACTCATTAATCACCACTGAAAATTTGTTTTTAGACATATGTGCAAAAGTGCAAACTCAGTGTGGTATACTATCAACAGCATCCATTGTCATCTGAAAAAAAATCCTTGTCGATACAATAGGGCCAAAATACAAAAGGGAGGGGCATCTTGTAGGCTGAGTTCATGCTTCTTTGATTACTAGGGAGCCTGAATGTTACTGTTTCTGCTCTGCTCTTCCTCAAATTGCTCATGGTCCTTACCTATATGGCTATCGAGATTGCTGCCTTTTTTTCTATTGAGCTTATAAATTAAAATACAATAACTTCCCGAATAAACCGGATAAGGAGAGTCAAGAATAAAAGGAAGGAATTTTTGACTAAGTGTCTCCCTGAACAAAGCTGCCGCCGCTGCTGTGAGACCAGAAGCAATGAGAAGGACCGGGCTGTCCTCACTGAACATTTTGAGGAAATATTCTCTAGAATCTTGATCAAGGAGGGAAAATGCACCATAGGACTTTCAATCTCATTGGAGCTGGGCTTTCTGGAGCCGTGCAAGCTGGACGAAGTCCCCCAACAATCGCTTTAAGATACTCTTGACTCTTAAATCAGAATACTCCTGAAGTCTTCTTAAAACAAACCAAAACAATAGCTTAGCTGAGCTGGCAACAAAGTATCCCTTGTGCTTTGCGCTCCTTTAAGATCTATCAATATGGGATCAAAGTTACAACAGCCAATGAAAACGTTAAGTAGCAAACTTATCGGGCAGCGACATTACATAAGCCAGGGAGGAACAATTTGGAAAAGGGGTGGGAGAATTATTGTACAATTATAAGGGTGTAATTAGTGCCATTGAATTGTATATGTAGAAACTGTTTAACTGGTATATGTACTGTTGTGTATATTGTTAACAACAACAAAAAAATAAAATGAGTTGTTTTTTAAAAGTCTATATTATAGTAGATATCAAACAATAAGGACCAGAGGAGACTCCCAGATATAAGCCTTCCTGTTTGAGTTTAAACCCGTTGACATTTTGAGGCGCTTCAATTCACATGATAAAATGCACTATAATTTAATCAAAACATGGACTCAGTGGCAATTTTGACTTGAACTAAAATTTTTGTCCGTTTAAAAAGAAAATAACTTTTTCTTTTTTAATATTTGTTTAAAACACTTTACATAGTTGTTGAAGAAATAAGCATTGATAGAGAACACATATTATATTCAGTTTTGCTTTTATGTGCACTGGTAGGCATCTTCATTTTTGTTTTTTACATTTTATTAGGGGTTCATACAACTCGTATCACAATCTACACATATACATACATCAATTGTATAAAGCACATCCGCACATTCTTTGCCCTAATCATTTTCGAAGCATTTGCTCTCCACTTAAGCCCTTTGCATCAGGTCCTCTTCCCCCCCCCTCCCTCCCCGCTCCCCACTCCCTCATGAGCCCTTGATAATTTATAGATTGTCATTTTGTCATCTCTTGCCCTATCTGGAGTCTCCCTTCACCCCATTCTCTGTCGTCCGTCTCCCAGGGAGGAGGTCACATGTGGATCCTTGTAATCAGTTCTCCCTTTCCAACCCACTCACCCTCTACTCTCCAAGTATCGCCCCTCACACCCCTGGTCCTGAAGGTATCGTCCACCCTGGATTCCCTGTGCCTCCAGCTCCCATATGCACCAGTGTACAACCTCTGCTCTATCCAGACTTGCAAGATAGAATTTGGATCATGGTAGTTGGGGGGAGGAAGCATCCAGGATCTGGGGGAAATCTGTGTTCTTCATCGGTACTACATCGCACCACCCTGACTGACCCATCTCCTCTCCTAAACCCCTCTGTGAGGGGATCTCCAGTGGCCGACAAATGGGCTTCGGGTCTCCACTCTGCACTTCCCCCTTCATTCACTATGGTATATATATATATGCATGAGGCATCTTCATTTTGTTTTACATGTATACCTATGCTGTTTATGTGCAAAAGTCATGTATTATCATTACCATAAAAATAATAAAAAATATGGCCATATTTCCTGCTATGCTGAGACTGGGACAGTCTACCCAAAGCATTGTGAGTTTTGTATGCTCTGCCCTAAAGGAGTCTGAAAACCCACGGATTTGTCATTTGAACTAGAAAGCCCAGTTGTGAGAAATCACCCCCTGCCTCCTTTCCCCCCACCCTTCATCTTTCTGAAGCAGAGGATGGCTCAGTACAATGCACAGATCCATCAGCTGACTTCAGTAATTCTACCTCGAGGTAGTCAATTTGGTTTCATTGATATCTCTGCCCAAGTCCCCTCTCCCAGATTACTTGAAGCAAATCCCTTTGAAGCAATCATTTAATCTGCAAGGGTAACATCCATGATGGTGGCTTCTTTATTTCAATTACTTCTTTCTAAGTTATTCGGAAAAGGCTGTCTTTCTAAATTCTGGCCTCTCAATTCCCTGGTCTCCGGTTCTTTCCTCAGTGATTCTCTCTCCATGTTCTGTCAGCTGCCACCATTCAAGGCCACAATCCAGAGTTTGTCTTCACTAATCACCACACCGTACACACACTTAGTGTCATTCAACTACCTAACTACCATCTCCCCTTTTTTGGTATAACAAATGAAAACCAAAGTCACCATCAACAAAAACACTGCCACAGAGTCTTTTCCAAATCAGAGTAACCCTACATGATATTTATGAGATTACACATCTTTATAGGAGCTGATGGTCTCATCTTTCTCCCTTGGAGTAGCTGGTGGGTTTGAACTGCTGACCTCAGGGTTAGCAGTTTAACACCTAACCAACAGTGACATCAGCTGCCTTTTTGTACTCTGTCAAGGCCTAGATCTTTGGTTACTTTTCATTGTTCCTCACTCATTTGCTGCTTTAACTTTTGATTCTATTATTTATTCATCTCTATGTGTAACTTCTTGAAAATACACTTGACCCTTGTATCCTTTCACCATTCTGACAAAGCCTAACGGCTTAACACCACCCTGTTGCCTACGCCACATGGCTGGGGGAATTAAAAAAGAAGCATTAAAAAGTTGGCTATTCTCTCAGCAAACACATTATCCTGGCTGGAAAAAATGGGAAAGCAGTCTATGACACAACTCCCATCTGGGCCACCTCATCAGATATTTTAGGACTAGAACAATCTCTGGTAATGGTGGGTGGGAACTGAGTGTCTCTCTCTCTCTCTCTCTCCCACTTCCTACTTCCTTCTTCCTTTTTGGGGACCTCCTTTCTCTGCTCCAGTGTGTGCATTATGTAGCTCCTGAGCCATCCCCTTTACATATTCGTTCCTGGTGGGGAAGGAAGGAGGTCTCAACTGTGGCACAAGAGGGGTGCATGTAGATCACAAACTCCACAACAGCGTTGAGGTGTGGCCTGCAACCTACAAGGGACTATCGCGTACCACTGAAGCGGACTATTCTGTTTCTTCCTGCTATGAGCAAACCTTGGCCTCATCCAATACCTGTGGGAACGGTGCTTTTGTTAGAGGTCCCCTCCTGCTTGCAAACGGGCTTGACTGTTTGGGGAAGGGAGCACACCTGACAGCCTCTCCTTTCACGTAAGTCCCTCGGGGCCACCCTAGAACCACCAGGCCTTTCCCTCCCTCGCCTTGTTACCTGCCTCACACCTTCCGTTTTCTCTCAAATTCCCAGCACGTCTTGCCATCCACTAGTCCTCCCTGCCACCACACGGAGAAAAAAGAGGCAGTTAAGGGAGTACCCGCAAACTCTTAACGAAGGATGAGTCTCTTACTTTGCACTGGATCCCCGTCCTTTCTCAGCAACTCAGGGACATCATCCCAGTGACTGGCCCTTCTCCTCTGCCACATCATCACCAACCTCCTCTATAATCCAGCTGCAAGTAGCTCTCCTATTAGAACGACGCCCCTCTCATCACACAGGCACCCATTTATATACTTCTCTTAACTGTAACCCTCCAGGAAGTGTAAAACAAAGTTTGCTGAAGAATGGAGTTAAATAATGATGGAACTACCACCTGAGCTTTGTGAAGCCCCACTCATATATAACTGTGGACTCAAGTTCCTCTGTCCCTATTTCTCCTGCGAGTGGACTCTAGTCAGGCTTCCCACCCCAGCCACAGAAAAATTGCTCATCCAGGTTGTTGATTCTACATTGCCAAATTCCATGGTCACTTCCCATTGAAATATGGTCACTTCTCATTGAAATATAAGCAAGGTGCTAGGAGCCTTAAAGATTACCTGGACTCTTCTTTCCCTTCCCAGAACACCACATTGTACTCCTGGCCCTGGGATGCGAAGAATGATGTCTGCTTCCCACAGGGCAGCATGTACATGAAGGCTGCGAAGGTCGGATCCTTCATCTGGCTCACCACGGACAGGGCTATGGGCCGCTGAGGGAGAGATTCCATCAGGATAGGAGCAGAGGTTATCTACCACCTAGTCAGTCCTGATTCTACCCAAGAGACTGGCTTCTTGTGTGAGAGTGAGAGGGCATGAGTAAGTAGCTGGCTCAGGATTTGATCAGCTGCTATGACAAGCCCTTCCAGCCATCTAGGCCATCGCTGGCCACGCCGCTGGAAATCAGCACTCAGCCTAGTGTAACCCCCAAGTTGTCCAATGCTCATGCCAACGGAGATACCATTTCTGTAAAGAACTTTCCTCCATCTCATTTACTCCCAGTACATTAAATTGTTTAACATGATAAATGAGCACAGAAACCACAGGTCTTAAAAAAACCCCACTAACCTTAAAACTACAATGTATCTCAGGAGCAAGCGTTTCTACCCCTCCTCCCATTACGCTTGCATTGCTATCAAAGTGATGGATAGATTCTGCTTGTGTGATGACATACAGAGAAGTGGAGAAGGAAAATTATTTTTTCCGAGAGTGGTATGCACATAAAGAAAATGAGACTAGCTCTTTTAGGAGCAATTGTGGTTGCTGCTAAAGAAGAGGTAAGTAAGCAAACTCAAGAGGCTGCAACTGTCCCAGACCCTTAGTGCAGAGTGTGTCCGTGACCAGTTCACACAGGATGCTCTGCACACTCACATCTTATACAACCTTTCCCAGACCCCGGTCCTCCCAGCTCCGTGCTCCTGGGGTACCTTCTCAGGTTTCGTGTCCCAGCACTCCATCATGAGTGTCTGAAGGCGGTGGAACTGCACTTCCTCTGGCGGTCCCAGCACGGGGCGAATCCCCTTAGATAGCTTTTTGGCGATCTGAAGCTGATGGTGGCCCAGCTCAGGCCGCTGTCCTGACAACAACTCATAGAGCACCATCCCGTAGGAGAACATGTCTACCTGGAGAGAAAGTCAAGCCAAGTTAGGGCCCCGGACTGGGCCCAAGGTTGAGGAAGCAAGGAAAAAAAATGAGAGAAGGAAATGTGGGCCTTGCCCAAAAGGGGACCATTATCAATCTAACCCCCAACGCATCCATCCGTCTCCACCTATTCAAGCATCTGATCAATTCTCTGACTGACCATCTACTGTCCATATGTCCACCTCTTCATTCACTCAGTCATCTATCCACCCATCTCTCCTTCTTTCTGTCCTCTCTCCCATCTGTCCATACATCTCCCCATGACCCATCCACCTACATGCCCATGAATCCAATATCTGTTTTCACTGTCTCTGGCTTTGGATCCAGCTAGTGCCTTGCGGTGAGTGCCTTTGGCTTAGAAGACTTTACCAACCTGATTCTGTCTGCTTCTCACAATAACCCTGTGAGCCTAGTCTATGAGGAGGTACCAACCCCCGCCCCCCCCAAAAAAAACCCAACAACCTGGAATTGCACTGGGCAGAAAGGAGATTTCTTAGTATGCATTTTTCCTTCTAGGTGAACATGGAGCAACTCACTCTGAAATAGTGTGCACCCAGTGGTGTCATCTGGGAAGGTTCATTCTGGTCAGTGAATTTTTTCATGAAAGCAGTTTTACTCGAACCTTGTTTTTTGTGATGGCTAATTTAAGAGAACAGCATGCTGCCGTGAAGTTTTGTTTCCTACTGGTGAAAAATGCTCAGAAACTGCTGTGATGTGGACCACAGCTTACAAGAATAACGCTATGGGAAAACTCAAGTGTGTGAGTGGTTTTCTCATTTCAAAAAGGTTTTCATTTTGGACGTCTGTCATCTTCCCAAATGGACAAGGATCTACATATAACCTCCTCCCTGGGGAATGGACAACAGAAAAGTGGGTGAAGGGAAATGTTGGACAGTGCAAGATATGACAAAATAATAATTTATGAATTATGAAGGGTTCATGAGGGAGGGGTAAATGTGGAGCTAATGTTAAGTGCTCAAGTAAAAAGCAAATGTTTTGAGAATGATGATGGCAACAAATGTACAAATGCGCTTGACACAATGGATGTATGTATGGATTGTGATGAGAGTTGTACGAGCCCCCAATAGAATGATTTAAAAAAAAAGAAAATGTCAACTTGTGGTGCATTTGGAGTTTGTTCTACCAGGTGCGACTGTTAATCAAGCTTTCTATTTAGAGGTTCTGAAAAGATAGCATAACAGTGTGCAACAAAAAGGCCTGTTTTGTGGCAGACGGGGGACTGGTTTGCCGCCATGACAATGCACCTGCTCACGCAGCCATCTCAGCCACCAGTTTTTGGCAAAAAGCAGCACGCCTCTCTTGCCCCACGCACCTGACTCACCTGACTTCACTCCATGTGACTTCTTTTTGCTTCTGGTTATAAAGAGGGTGATGAAAGGACAGCAATTTGATGACGTAGAAGTGATTTGAAAAACAAACAACAACAAAAACAAAGAGGCAGGTGCTAACAGCCATCCAAACAGATGAGTTTGAAAAATGTTTCCAAGAATGGAATCACATGAACAACACAGCTTTCCCCTAGATCCTGGATGCTTCCTCCCCCCAACTACCATGATCTGAATTCTACCTTGCAGGGCTGGATAGGACAGAGGCTGCACACTGGTACATATGAGGGCTGGAGACACAGGGAATCTAGGGTGGATGATACCTTCAAGACCAAGGGTGTGAGGGGCGATGCTGGGAGAGTGGAGGGTGAGTGGGTTGGAAAGGGGGAACTGATTACAAGGATCCACATGTGACCTCTTCCCTGGGAGAGGGACAGCAGAGAAGGGGGGGGAGGGGAGACTCCGGATAGGGCAAGATATGACAAAATAACGATGTATAAATTACCAAGGGCACATGAGGGAGGGGGGAAAGGGGAGGGAGGGGAAAAAAAAGAAGACCTGATGCAAAGGGCTTAAGTGGAGAGCAAATGCTTTGAGAATGATTGGGGCAGGGAATGTATGGATGTGCTTTATACAATTGATGTATGTATATGTATGGATTGCGATAAGAGTTCTATGAGTCCCTAATAAAATGTAAAAAATGAAAAGAGGAGAAAAAATGATTAGGGCAAAGAATGTACAGATGTGCTTTATACAATTGATGTATGTATATGTATGGACTGTGATAAGAGTTGTATGAGCCCCTAATAAATTGTTAAAAAAAAAAAGAATGGAATCACAGATTTGACAGATATATTAAGTGTAATGGAGAGTACATTGAAGGAGATAAGGTTGTCTTATAAAATAATTTTTTAATACATAGTTTTTGGGGAAAAACTTCCAGTTTTTTTGGGGGGGGAGGGTACTGCCTCATATGTCCCCACTTGGCACCTGGAAGTGGCAGAACCATTTACTTCTTACTCTCTCTGTCCACTCTGTTACAGCTTCCATGATATCTCTGAATTAAGGCCCGAGAAGACTGAGGTGAAGTCATATTTTCTGAAGCTAAGAAGATATTAACCCATCACAACCAATCAGACATATACTCCCGTGTCCTGCTTTACTGGAGCCAAAGTACCCTCACTGAGCGTAGGGAGTGGGGGAAGCCTGCTTCGGGGACACTGAAATCAGGACGTGACGATTGCATGACCAGATCCAAATGGCACATGGATTACTGCCTGGTGGGGCTGAGCTGGGTCCACGGGGTTGGGTTGGGGTAGGTACCTTCTCATCATACACAATGCGAGGCCTGACTTCTGGAGCCTGGTAGCCGGGTGTACCCTCTACGCCCAGGGCACCCTCATGGAAGGATTGCCGGGAGATACCATAGTCCGACAATTTGATGTTGATGTGCTCTTTTACATCCAGGGACCAGACCAGGATGTTGTCTGACTTCAAGTCACAGAAGATGATGTTTTTCTTGTGCAGGTAGGCCAGACCAGAGGCAATCTGATAAGCTATTTTGTGGGTGAGCATATGTCCCAGGGGCATAAAGGAGGAGTCTAGGAAGAAAAAGAGGCTTCAAGTTATCATCATAACATCTGTCTTCCTCTGGGAAATCTTTCTCATTGGACTTGTGATTGTTCACACCAGGTGCTCAAAGGGAGAGAGGATGATCATAAATGAGATATTATTTAGGACAAACATGTTGTTATAGCTTCATTCATGATTCTCAAACTCGAAATGACTGGTGTTTTTACTAAAACAGTAGAGATGGACAATTCTTAGAGTCGATCTCAGGCCAATGTTGTTAACTGTCAACAGGTTAAGCTGTTGGTGTAAGAATTGCATTTCTGACCTTCCCTCTTATCAGGGGGAAAATGATTGCTTTTTATAGTATGGCTTCTTCTCTTGGCCAAAAAGGCATATATTTTTCTTGCTGTTAGCTTTTTGGAAGTTATTTTTTTCATTTATCAAGGCAAATTATTTAAAATTTAGTTAAAATTGAAATATGATAAAACTGACCCAGAGTCTCACAGTTTTAATAACTGCCAGCATGTAAGGTATGTTATGATTTTTGTTAGCTACTGGTGAATCAATCCCTGACTCTTGTCAGCCTCATACACAGCAGAATGAAATGTTGCCTGGTCCTGGGCCATTCCCAGGGTTGGCTGAACACCAGATTGTTGTTATCCATAGAATTTTCAATGGTTTTTCAGATTGCCAGGCCTTTCTTGTAAGTTGTCTTACCCTAGAAGTCCCACTGAAGCCTGCTCAACATCAAGGCAACACACAAGCCTCCAATGAGAGACAGGTACTGGTTGTGCTTGTAGGGCATGGACCAGGGTAACTGAGAAGCCCACACAGGATGGCAAACATTCTACCATGTGTTACACATGGAAGAAGCTCACCAGCCTGTGTGATCCAAAGATGATGATAAAATCCAAATACGGTGAAGGGAAAAAACTATCCAAGCTTACACGGTGAGCACCCAATTTCTAGAAGGTTATGGAAGACATTACGAGCCCCAATACACCTTTCTTCCCACACAAGAGATGCCACATGGAGGCCAGGCTTTCCTTGGGCTTGCTTAGATTCTCTGGTCTACACTTGGACTTAGGGCAGCTGGGCCAAGGAAGCAAGGCAGGTTCTTGGTGCCCTTGTGGCCAGCCCTGCCTGTCACAGTTTCTGCTAGGATTTCTGACCTCATAGTGTTTCTGAAGCTACTGAGCTGGGCTCCTGTGGAACACTGTCCGCAGTGGGTACCTTTGGCATTCTCTGATAGCACGGTGTTGAGGCTGCCCAGTGGCGCGAGTTCCAGAGCGAAGCAGAGCGGATGGATGCTGATGCCAATGAGCGAGACGATGCAAGGGTGCTGCAAGGCATGGAGCATGCTGGCCTCCTGCCGGAATTCTGAGAAGTTCTTCATGGCGTCTGTAGCCCGCAGGTGCTGTAGCATGGTGTCTGCCAAGGAAGGCATGTGGTCAGTGTCAGCCAGGGAGAGAGAATGGGGCATGGGGTTGGGAGGGAAAGACCAGGTAGGGGCTATAAAAGGCCTGGGCCCAGGCTCTGACCAGGCAACCCTCTCCCTCATCACAAGGAAGGCCCCCACCAAACTCTAGAGCTACTTCCAGAGATTTAAGAAGTCGGGCAGGGCAAGATATCAAAACCACCTCCTGTTCAAGAGCTTCACATGTCTGTCACATTCAACATTTGTTCAGTACCCACTGGGGTCCTTCACGTCTCCTATGGATTGACCTGTGTCTGCCTAAGATATATGTTGAGTCTTCAGCCCTGCATTAATGAACATGACCTTGTTAACATTAGCGTTTTTCTTTGAAGATCTTATTAGTTAATTTAAGGAGGTCGTGGAAGAAGGCAGGAGTCCTAATCCTAGTCCTTTGTGAGAGGTGTTTCATAAAAGAGGATATGTAAAACAGTCACAAAGGCATGTGAGAATCTACATATAAGCAATGCCTAATGCCACCAAAGCTGAAAGATAAAGGGTGGATCTTTCTTTAGGACCCTCAGAATGCCAACCTAACACTGAACTACCACCAGACACTTCAGACACTGTTTGGGCATCAAAGAATCACAGAAAGTGGATTTGAACTCTTCATTCTGGGCACATGTACTCTGTTGTTAATCTGCATGGGGGGGTTGGTGATCAAATATCCTTAAAGTACTCAGTTTTATAGGCATTCAGCTTCTTTGGTAGTACAATACATTGAAAGTGTCTGCCCCCCCAAGAGAGAGCCCAGGGCTCTTCGACTCAGAAAGATGGTTCCAGGCTCCTCGAAAACAACACGTAAACAGCAACCAGTTCTAACAGCTTCAACGAAAAAGCAGCAGCAAAAGAAGACAATGCCAGAAGAAGTCATGAACCTAATCATAGGCATAGAAAAAGAAGATATTGACCTGCCACAAAAAGAAATTTTCAAAATGCTGCTTGAAGTCATAAAGGATATTAGGGAAGCAATGCAGAAAAAAGATGAAATGATAGAGGAGATAAAGGCAACGCACCAAAAGGAAATACAAGAGTTAAGGGATGAAATAACAGAATCCAGTGACAATTTGACAAACCGTGCCAATAGGCTTGTGGAGGCAGAGAATCGCACCGGTGACCTAGAGGATAACCAAGCAGACCTCGGCAAACTGGAAAAGCAGTCAAATAATAATACAATTAGCTGAAGAAAACTCGAGAGCCATGTCTGATGCTATGAACCCTTCTTAATTCATAAATTATTATTTTGTCATATGTTACACTGTCTGACGTTTCCCCCCGCCCTCTTCTCTGCTGTCCAGCCCCCAGGGAGGAGGCTATACATAGATTCTTGTAATCGGTTCCCCCTTTCTACCCCACATTCCCTCTACCTCCAGGCTTCACCACTCTCACCACTGGTCCTGAAGGAGTCATCTGTCCTGGATTCCCTGTGTTCTCAGTTGCTATCTGTACCAATGTACATCCTCTGGTCTAGCCAGATTTGTAAGGTAGAATTGGGATCATGATAGTGGGAGGGAGGAAGCATTTAAGAATTAGAGGAAAGTTATATGCTTCATTGTTGCTACCCTGCACCCTGACTGGCTCATGTCCTCCCCACACCCCTTCAGTAAGGGGGTGTCCAGTTGCCTACTGATGGGCTTTGAGTCTCCACTCTGCATTTGCCCACATTTACAATGATATGATTTTTGTTCTTTGATGCTTGATACCTGATCCCTTCGACAGCTTGTGGTCCCACAGGCTGGTGTGCTTCTTCCATGTGGGCTTTGTTGCTTCTGAGCTAAATGGCCGCTTGTTTATCTTCAAGCTTTAAGACCCTTTTGATAGCCGGGCACCGTCAGCTTTCTTCACCAGATTTGCTTATGCACTAGTTTGTCTTCAGTGATCATATCAGGAAGGTGGATACCCACTGATATGATTTTTAGTTCTTTGATGTCTGATAACTGGTCCCTTCTACACCTCGTGGTCAGACAGTCTGGTGGATCCACTCAATGTTTTATGCTCCACATAGTCAAATACCTTGGCATAGTTAATAAAACACCAGGAAACATCTTTCTGGTATTCTGTTTTTAGCCAAGATCCAATTGGCATTGGCAATGATATCATCTTCTGAATTCAGCCCGAACCTCTGGCAGCTTCCTGTCAATGTATAGAATGTTGTTCTATAATTGGAACATTCTGTTGAATCACCTTTCTTTAGAAGGGGAACAAATATAGATCTCTTCCAGTCCACTGGCCAAGTAGCTGTCTTCCAAATTTCCTGGCAAGTGCTTCCAGTGTTTCATCAGCTTGTTGAAACATTTCAATTGTTATTCCATCAATTCTGGGAAAGTTGTTTTTGGCTAAAGTTTTAAGTGCAGCTTGAACTTCTTCCTTCAGCATCATTGGTTCTTGCTCAAATGCTGCCTCCTGAGATGGTGGGATGCTGACTAGTTATTTCTGGTACAGTGACTCTGTATATTCTTTCCATCTTTTTTTGATGCTTCCTGCATCACTCACTATTTTGCCCATAGCATCTTTCAAGATTGCAACTCAAGACTTGACTTTTTTCTTGGGTTCTTTCAGTTTCAGATGTGCTGAGCATGTTCTTCCTTTTTGGATTTCTAACTCTAGGTCTCTGCACATTTCATTATACAAGTTTACTTTGTCTTCTCAAGCTGCCCTTTGAAGTTTTCTGCTGAGCTCTTTGACTTTATCATTACTTACATGTGTCTTAGGTACTCTACGGTAAGAGGAAATTTTAGTCTCTCCTGACATCCACTTTGGTCTTTTCTTTCTTGACTGAATTTTTAATGAACTTTTGTTTTTTTTCATGAATGATGTTCGTGATATCCTCCCACAGCTCATCAGGTCTTCTGTCATTAGTGTCCAATACAGCAAATTTGTTCTTGAGATATTCTCAAAATTCAGGTGGGATAGACTCAAGGTTGTACTTTGGTTCTCCTGGACTTGTTTTCATGTTCTTTAGCTTCAACCTGAACTTACATATGAGCAATTGATGGTCTGTTTCACAGTCAATCCTTGGTCTGGTTTTAACTGTTGTTATTGAACTTCTCCATGATCTCTTTCAACACAGATGTAATCAACTTGATTTCTGTGTATTCTGTTTGGAGAAGTTCATGTTTATAGTCATTATTTGTGTTGTTGAAAAAAGGCTTCAACCTCACCCCCACCCCCCACTATCATGATCCCAGTTCTACCTTGCAAGTCTGACTAGACCAGAGGATGTACACTGGTACAGATAGGAACTGGAAACAAAGGGAATCCAGGGTGGATGATCCCTTCAGGACCAGGGGTGTGAGTGGCGATACTGGGAGGGTAGAGGGAAGGTGGGTTGGAAAGGGGGAATGGATTACAAGGATCTACATGTGACCTTCTCTCTGAGGCACGGACAACAGAAAAGTGGGTGAAGGGAGATGTCAGACAGGGCAAAATATGACAAAATAACTTATAAATTATCAAGGGTTCATGAGGGGAGGGGGAGTGGGGAGGGAGGGGGAAAATGAGGAACTGATGCCAGGGGCTTAAGTGGAGAGCAAGTGTTTTGAGAATGATGAGGGCAATGAATTTACAAATGTGCTTTACACAACTGATGTATGTATGGATTGTGATAAGAGCTGTATGAGCTCATAATAAAACAATTTAAAAGAAAAGTAAAAGGTATTTTCTGGACAAGTTGTTGGTCTTGCAAAATTCTATCATGTGATCTCTTGCTTCCTTTCTATTGCCAAGATATTTCCCAACCATTCTTCCTTCTTCTTTGTTTCCAACTTTTGCATTACAATCACCAATAATTATCAGTGAACCTTGATTGCATGCTAGATAAATTTCCAAATGAAAAGATTGGTGGAATTCTTCAATACCATCTTCACTAGCTTTGGTTGTTAGTGCAAATTTGAATGACAGCTGTATTGGTTGGATTTTTTTTTTATTCCAGTGGCCAATACCAGTCCACTTTAGCTCAGTAACACCAGGGATATTGATCTTTATGTGTTCCATTTCACTTCTGGTGATTTCTAATTTCCCTTGATTCATACTTCACACATTTCAAGTTCTGGTTATTAGTAGTTTTTTGTGTTTTTCTTTGGCAGCTGTTTCTTCTCACCTTGAGTTGTCCTCTGTCAGCAAATGAACCCCCAGCAAGCTCCCTGCCACAGGCTTTACTCCCTTCATGTCACCACCGTCAATTCTACTCTGAGAAAGCAGCTCTTCCTCAGTCACATTTCAAGTGCCTTCTGCCCAGTGGGCCCCCTCCACCAGCACTGTCTGACAATGTCCTGCTTCTATTTACTAGGCCTTCAGTAACTGATGATGTTTCCACGTTTAGCATTAGATTTTCAGTGATTACTTCCTCTGAAGTGGACAGACATTATTCTTTGTTGGCTGAACTTAGTCTGGAAGCTCCATTGAAACTTGTTCATGTTGAGTGATCCTGTTGTTGCCATTTGAAATACCAGTGACAGAGCTTCCAGTGTTACAGAACACATAAGCTACCACCATAGGACAAACTGACAGACAAGTCATGGCCTAATGAAGATATTTAGTACCCTTTAATGGAGGACTCTCTCCAGATGTCGCAATTCATCTAGATATTGCTTTCAACATTTTCACCCCACCCACTGCCAGACACAGTGCACTGCATTACTGTACTCCCAGGGTCGCCAGAAATGACCAGGGCTCTCTCATTAGTCAGAGAAAACACTGTCTCTGCCACCGCCTCTGAGCAGTCACCTGAGCTGCCCTGAGAAGTGTCTATCATTGGTGATAGATTCCACTCACCATCGCTTCTCCCAGGGCCTTTGAGACCTCTTCCCAGGAAAGGGCACCTATGTCAGCCTCTTGGCCCTTGAAGTACAGGCAAGCCATACTATTCCTCTGTGTCTGTCTCTCCCGATTGCCAGTTTCTAACACAGGGAGTCATTGAATGTGGAAGTCAAGCCAGGCTGAAGAACTGCTGATTACAGTGCTAATTGTTGTAGTTAGGCATGGAATCATGGCTCCTCCTCATTTAGCCTCTTCCCCCAGCTCTGGTGCTGAAGTCCCTTCTGAGTATGAAGAAATAAAAAGCACCAGACTGGAAACAATTGATAGGGCAAAAAGTATGAATAGCCTCAGAAAGCAAATAACAGCCAATTTGTAATAAGCAAGACGAGCTTTCGACCATAACACAGAAAGGGATCTCAATACTCGATAAGGAGTAGTTCTCTAGCAGGAAAGACCAGTATATAGACCAGTGGTTCTCAACCTTTCTAATGCCTCAACCCTTTAATACAGTTCCTCATGTTGTTTTGACCCTGTGTGTGGGCGTATCTGCTAGTGGGCAGACCCGCCTGGAGACCGACAGAGGATGGTGTCTCGGTTCTTCAGAGCATGGGCACTATGGTCATAGGCGACCCCCGTGAAAGGGTCGCAACCGCAGGTTGCGATTTGCTGATGTTGACAAATAGCAAGCAGAACTGTGAGCAGTGACTGGATGGAGGCCACTTCAAGACGAACAGAAAAGCACAGTGACAATGGTAGCATTCTCGATCTACCAAGCAGACACCGAGAGGCCTGGTGAGGGAGGGGATCTCACAGAGTTTGAGAAACTGTGGAAAGTCTCTCATTTGACTTCAAGTCAGGTCAATATGCACAGTGATCGATCATGTTGCGAATACGTGTCCTGAATAGAACGTGACTTCCCTGGTCTTCTTTCCCCAAACTCATGAAAAATCACAGCAATCCATTTGCCAAGAGTTGATTTTAACTCCTGGAACAGTCCCACGTGTGTAGCGTAGCCTGTGCACCATGACTGTGATCTTTTGGAAGTAGGTGGCCTGGCGCTTCTTCTGAGGTTCCTTGGGGAAGGTTCAAACCCCTTTCTAGTTAGTAGCTGTCATGTTATAGATCAATTTGGCTAGGCTCTCGTGGTTTGTCAGACATTGATTGTATTGACTGCTCTTCCATAATGCAATGTATTATCATCTTGCATGATGTGATGAGCCAGTTGGTTGATAGAGGTTCTTCTTGGAACTGCTTTGAAAGTAGTTTGCCTCAATTATATAAATGGATGTTCTGACAAAACTTTCTTTCTTAGCTGCACTCTTCCAGTTGCCCCGTTCATTCCTAAGTGTGCAGAGCTCCTCAGCTCGCCACCTGACCCATGGGTTTGGGACGTGCCAGCTCCCACAATGGCAGGATCCATTGTGTTAAGTGAGTCTCTCTCCACTTATGTAAACTCCTCACTATTTTGTTCCCTAAAAGGACTCAGACTAAGACAGTAAGTACGCCAGCATTTAACTGATTGTGCCCTAAAGGCAAAAAGGCATTGACTCCAGTTTAATCATAAGAAGAATATCGGACAAATCCAAATTAATGAACAATCTACAAAGACACGTGACCAGGACTCCTCAAAGCTGGCAAGGTCATCAATCTGTGGACACCGTGCAGAGAACATGGTAACTAAATTTAGTGCGGTGTCTCTGCCTACCAAAAAGACTTCAGGAAAATCAGAAAGAATCGGTATTAAAAATGGACTTCAGCTAATAATAATGTATCAACATGTATTCATTACTGAGGCAAGATGGTTAACAGGGGATAGGTGTGTGGGACACAGGAACTCTGTACTATCGTGACATAGACCATAGACGGTAAATCTCAAATTATTTTAGAAATTAAAAAAAACGTATTTAAAGAAAAAAAGTGATGTGGAATGGTTAAATAAATATCATTTGTCACCTAGCTTATTTTCAACCATTCTTGTTATTTTGGGCTCACTCCAAAAACGTTAACGGTTGTGTGCATACACTACACTGAGATCCTTAACCTGGTGGACTTCTGGGAGATTTTCCACACGTAGAAATAACAGAACGTGCTTGTCCCATGTCTTGGAACACATCATGTCCGGGTCAGAGACAGGGCTGATGGGTCTACACATTTTCAGTTTACCAGATACTGTCAAGCCTTGACTCTAAGGGCTAGTACTGTCTCTACTTCACGAGCAGCCTCAGAATGACCTTTCTTCACAGACTCACCGACACTGGCTTTGGCCGGCTGTGCAAAATGGCCAGTATAACAGCTCCCCTTCCAGTGAGGGTCAGCATCGATCCCAATGTTTGTTGGCTAAGGACATTTCCTTCCTGGATTGGGTACGCATTTTCTTACACCCATCAATCATCTTTAAAATATGTTTACTAGGTCATTTATGTGGGCTAAATGGATACATAGGCTTGCAAGAATTAGAAAACAACAACTAAAAATCATGTTTGTTAATTAATTGCAAATTTCTCCTTCTCATCCATTCTCTCACTCTAATGGTACCAGAGCCTGAGTGCACCAAGGCCATATTCATGAGGGTGGGCAGAGGAGAGAATTTCTCCACTCACCTAGAGTGCCCATCTTCCTGCTCCAAGTGAAGATCGCTCAGGGTTCTGCAGGGAGAGGGCCCATCCAAGCTCAGACTGCTACCCGCTGTATGCCAGGTCTGTGGCAGGCCCTTAGTGGGTGGGAATGGTGAGGATGGGTTCTACTTTTAGAGGCTTGAATCCAGGAAGGTACGCTCCTCCTGAGAACTGACCCTTGAACCTGCCACAACCTGCAGACACACAGTGTGGCTGCTGCTGGGTCTGCCTCTCTCTCCTTGTGCTCTGGGGTTACATACTCTTTACACCTCCTGAAAGTGGCATTAGGTTTAGACCAATGGAAGAATGATGATGGGCTGGGGCCATGTTACCTGCTGGGACATTGGTGAGGTTCTTGAATTTCTTGATCTTAAACCGTTTTACAGCCACTGGCTGGCCCTGGTAGTGAGCCTGGTAGATGACAGTGCCGCTCCCACCTTGGCCCAGGATGCTGCTCTCATCCTCACTGTGCTCCAGCTTATTGTTCTCCAGGAAAAGCCTGTTGACAACACAGTTCAGGGGTCAGCACTAAGCTTGCTAAGTGGTCCCTTGCCCCAGGAGAGGGCCACCGAGGCATGGGCCAGGCCCTGCGTGCAGTGGGTGAAAATCTATGCTCGCACCTCGATTTGTTCTCTAGTGAGAGGGGCTCCCAGCGCCACCAGGGATAGTCCTGGTTCAGAGGTACCTGTGGGATTAGACTGATCTGGCTTACCCCCCAGCCCTGCCCCTTGCCAGCTGGACAAACCTGGGTAGGCTGTGCGGCTCCGCAAGCCTTAATCACCTTACCTATTAAACAGTAGTTCCTTGCTCATAGATGATGATGGCGATGGATACATAGTGAAAACTCAGTAAGAAGAGGATGAGGAAAAAGCCTGCTTTGGGGTATTTTCCTCTAAAAGTTCCATGTTTGGAAGGCTAGTGTGGTAAAGTGAAATTACCTGACAACTTCTATCCCTAGTCTTTGTAACTCCCACCAAATGAATGGTTGGAGCACGCAAATATAGAGGACTCCAACGCAGGGCTTGATTGGCTTTGTCACCTCAAAAGTGAGAGCGAGAATCCCACAACAATCAAGGAAGAAGAGCCACCAGAGGAAGCATGCAAGGTCTCTGTGCAAGGGGTGGTGGGGGCAGAGGCACCGGAGGCTGCAGCACTGGAACCATGCGATTGCGTGGTAGGATTGCCAGTCCATGGAGTGAGTTAAACCTGAGTCTCAGGCTGCCTTGCAGAGTGAGGTGTCCTTTAGGCATTTATCAGCACGCAGCGCGCTTTCTACCATGTGCCTGAGGAGGGCAGAGGCCAAGGGCCTACATGGCTGAAAGAGCGACATGACTGTTGGCATGGCTGAGAAGAAGCTCTACTGTGAGCAAGCAACTGTATTTTTAATATGTTCTGATCTTGATTTGTTGGGACCTGCTAACTTCCCTCATAAAGGCTATAATGATTTGCATCATTTTTGAGTTCTGTGTGGCCATTTCAATGGATTATCAAGCCCAGCAGAGAAGTAGAGCATTGTAGGGATGGTTGGTGTCAGAATAAGGTACAGAAGGATGGAAGGTGAAGGCCTTCTGGAGATTGGCCTAGAGCTGGTATGGAGTTAGATTATCTATCCTTTCTTGTGTAGGAGGTCAGGCAAGGTCCTCACACCATTTCCTCAGCTAGGACCCATCAAGAAACTGCATTTGTTTACTGTAGAGTCATCACAGTAAATGACTAGGGGGAGAGTTTAACTGTCTTGCTTGTGTGTACATTTTAAATCCTAGATTAAAATCCAGATTTTGGGTGGGGTCTTGGAAATGAAGGTAGCTCTGGGACACATCAGCCTTCTCTGCAGACCGCCCAAAGGATGGAGGTTATAGATTATGAAGCCTGAATCTGTTTGGGAGGCAGCTGAGGCCTCTGCATCCGGGTACCTTGGAGGCCAGGCACCACAGGGACTGTAGGCCCCTTGGGGCTTTGAACCTGGTGCTCCTTGGGTCAGCATGGAAGGTGACGGCCTTTGTGGATTTCCTCCACTCCTTAAGCTTTTGACGTAGGTAATTTCCACCCCCACCCCCACACAATCCCTGCTTCATCTTCTACCCTATCTCTTCTTCCTTGAGGCTCTTCTTTTCAGAACCAATAAACCAAAAATGGCAAGGCAAGGAGCTGGGGCGCTGTGGGAGAGGGAAGCAAAGAAGACAGGAAGGAAGTCTGGAAAGAGTGCCTGGGAGGAGAGCAGGAAGGAAGGGAGTCTGGGAAGAGTGCCTGGGAGGAGAGCAGGAAGGAAGGGAGCCTGGGAAGAGTGCCTGGGAGGAGAGCAGGAAGGAAGGGAGCCTGGGAAGAGTGCCTGGGAGGAGAGCAGGAAGGGAGCCTGGGAAGAGTGCCTGGGAGGAGAGCAGGAAGGAAGGGAGCCTGGGAAGAGTGCCTGGGAGGAGAGCAGGAAGGAAGGAAGCCTGCAGGAGAGAGATTCTTTTCCTTTCTCCTGATGAGGTAACGGGGGCACTGACACAAAACAGGGGGTTCTTCAGTGTTGGAGACTTGGAAACAGATTCACCCAGAAGCATGTTTGGCATTCCCAACTGTGCACTGTCTAAACCAGTCCACTGCCACTGAGTTGATCCCAACTCGTACGGTCCCTACAAGACCTCGGAGAAATCCCCCTTCTGGTTTCTGAGATTGTAAATCTTACCAGGGGCAGCCAGCCTCTTTTTTAATCCCGCTACAATGCCACAGAATATTCCACATCTACTTTATTAGGGTTAAAGGAGCAATTTAGAAAAAGGAGAATAGAAATATTTTTACAAAAGAAAGTTTATGTTTCCTTAGAGAAACCAAGTATAGCATTTCTTTGAGAGAGAAAATAACAGGACCTCATAACTCTAAAAATGTTGGGAATCACTGATGTCAACTTATCCAGGGTGTTCACAGGATAGATTTTGATTTCTATCAACAAGAAAAGATACCATCTTTTCCCACAGACTTGGTCTTACTGCCTTTAGTACTACAGTACTGACAGGGGTTTACTGTTGGATGGGGCCACAAAGAAGCTTCTGTTTCCTTCAGAACGCCCTCTGGTTAGGAGAGTAGATTCTTATAGGTGAAACAACCTAGAAAAGACATAGGGACCTAACTTCTCCTTAGGGCATGAGCTATGAGTGAGTATGTGCTGCAAAGGGAACATCAAGCTGCCAGATCGAGACACTACTAAAGGGCTGGGGAACTGGAGCTGTCACGTACTTACCTTCTATTGCTTGAGCTCTGGTCAAGCACAACTCAGAGGGAGGGCCAGCTCAGCAGAGAGGAGCAATAGCTACTTCTAGGGAAAGAAAGTGCAGGGGTCCCAGAAGAGCATCTCTTAAACAGTGCAATCAGGGCCTCAAAAATGAAACACCAATATGACCTGGTTCCTTCAGGCAGCCAGGATGGGGATCTCAAAAGTAAACTCACACTATATTGGTGGAAGTAATGGGTGGAGTCGATGCTGGCATTTTGAGATCGGGAGGCCACGGAGAATGGGGCTATAGTTCGGTATTATGGGGGCAGGGCCAGGGGCAGGGAGGTCACTTGCTATCTGCTCAGTAGACAATACATTTGAAAGTACGGCCTCTTTGCCCGCACCTATGTTTTTAAAAGGAAGCGGAGCACTGGAACCTACCTGGCTGGAAAGTCGGTCATGAACAGCTCAGGCACTACTTCCTGCAGGGGCACGGGGAGGTCCGGGTGTCTGGGGCAGGAGATGAAGTCCTGTTCGATGGCTGTCAGCACACAGTCTTCCATGTCAAAGTAGTGCACCCCCTCCTCCATCTCACTTTGGTCCGTGCTCCCAGCCCAGGATGCCTCGCAGACTGGGCAGGGCACATATTGTTCCATGAGGGGCGTCCCATCACTCTCGGTTGCTGTTAGGGCTAAGAGGGACAGAGCAGGAGATCATTCACACCGAAGTACTGCAGAGGTCTCTGAACCCATGTCTCTGAGCCCAGGACTCACAGAGGAGTCTTGCCTCCAGAGAGGACTGATGGTTCTGATTTGGAGAGTGCTATTCATCCTCCAAGGAGCCCTGGTGGTAAACTGGTTCTATGTTGTACTGCTAACTGCCAAGCCAACAGTTTGAAGCTCCCCGTCATTCTGTGGGTCGAAGACGAGGCCTCCTACGTCCACAAACAGTCACAGGCACAGCCACCTGCAGGAGCAATTCTGCCCTGTCCCACAGAGCTGCTGTGAATCAGAATTGCCTGGACGGACTGAGTTTGTTTCAAATGGAGCCACAAGGATCTGCACAGAGGGCTCTCAGGGAGACTTCAGGTCACCCTGGGTGCTCTGGACCCTGAGCAGGCTGACAAGAGGGGGCTGATAGGAGGTGGGTGTCCTGTCTGCACAGCTGAGGCTGCTTGGATATTGTAATTGGGGCTGAACCACGTCATGCCTCAACAATGGAATAATCCCAATGCCTAGGAAGACATTCTTAACCTTTGAAACATAAAGTTCCCATGTTCCCTTCTAGAAAAGTAGCACAGTAGAAGAAATGAGAAATGAGAGCAAATGCAAACAGACAATAGTCATCTTCTAAGGGTTTCATTAGCAGACAGCTTGCATTGTTCTCCACATCTGTGACAGGAGTCGCGGAGGACCCTCCCAGGTGCCCACACAGAGGCACCTGTAGGGCAGGGCAGAGAAGCACCTGGGTTATCACAGCCCCTCTGAGAGCTAGAGGTCCGAGAGTAGCACCTCACACTTGGAGGGGATATGGGCCTTGCCAGGCCTGGACCACCCCTCTTGGTCTGCTCCGTGGAGCCCCCTCACCACCAATTGACAGCTGAACAAGCCAAGTGAGGACAATGCTCTCCAGCAGCTACAGGGAGTCACGGGTAGATGTGGAGTCAGAAAGATGGGTCCAGGGGCCCACTTGCCCCAACAGTTCCCACACGGAACCATATCCTGAGGGTCCCTGTCTGAACCTATTTTCCTTTAGGACATCCTTTTTGCCGAAATCTGAAGACGCCAGCTGTACCCTTCTAATAAAAGACGCCCCGGTCTTTGGAGAAGAGATCCACAGTTTGGGTCCAGGGGTCAGAACTTTCCTGTTGCACTCTCTTCAAGTTCTCCCACTTTGTGTTCTCTGGGTGCTGGTGACCACATGGAGGTGAGGGAATGGGTGTGGAGGATGGGGGCTTGTCTAGAGAGGCCAGTTTAGGGTTCAACCCCAGTTGCCACACAGTCTCTAGCATCAGTAGGTCACTGGCTGTGCTACATACAGCCCCCTTTCATGCTCACTGTTGGCCTTGACCCTTTTCTTCCTCTCCTTTTGCAGGCCTCTCCACCCCCCACCCCCACATGGCCTGTGGTTCATCTCCACCCCTGTACCCAGCAAACGAGAGATGACACTGCTCCACTTCAGAAAGCATTTTGTTGGCGGGGGGTGGGGGGGAGGGCGTGTGAGTGGTCGATGAAGAAGGAAAGGAGCCCTGGGTGCCGGGCAGATAAAGCCCCCTCCCCATCACCCACAATGCTGCCACCTCTAGGTTGTCCCCTCTCCTCACGGTATAGACAAAGCAAGTGTTGAGGTTTACAGCTAGCATCTTTTTGGGCCACACCACGGGACATGGAGCTTTCAATCCCATATGGCGTCAGCAGCCAGGAGGCAAATTTCTTGCCCATTCTCTTTGATTCTATGTCCCCCATCTGTCCTTCACTCAAGCTGGGAGCTGGATTCCTTGGGGACCAGGCCCCTCAACAAAAGGCTGTTAAGACACTTTTGGTTTCCTTGGGCTGAATCCAGTGAGGTTTCTTTCCCTCATAGGAGGAGCCTCTGCTGTATAAAGCAATATCCATGTCCACAAAGGCTTGATTTAACAATGGGCTCTTACCGGGAAACCACTGATCAATCAAGGAGTTGACATGATCCGTGATGAAAGCCATTGCCGAGAAGTCCCTCATTTCTGACTGGCAAATGATTTTGATCCCGCCACTCTTTTTCTTTGTCCAGTTCACATCAGAGGACTCAACACTAGACAGCAGACACAGACAGGAACATATCACAGCATTTGGCGCAAGCCCCTTGGGTTTCTCTGCTTTCAGAACCCAGCTCCAGCCCAGAACTGAGAAGGTTCTTCCTTCCACTGCCCCTGACCTCATCAGGGGCTTAGATGCTTTGGTGAGACAGGCAGAAGTGGGTACTAACCTAGATGTGACCCTGGGGAAGTTTATCTACCTATTTTGAATTCTCGTTTTCTTATCTATTAGGTGGTAACTATGAAGTTTAAGTGAGAAAAAAATATAGATGCACGAGACACCGAGAATGGTCCAAATTAGAGCCTCTCACAACAGTTATTTTCTGAAGAATATGCTGAACAGTCACTGTGGATATTGAATGATATATCTTTTATGTTCATATTTCTATCAAAAAAAAAGAAAGGGAGAGTGTAAAGGGAACTACGTTTGGCATCGTTCTAGCTTTTGCATGGGAACAAGTAAGAGCAGAGTGTGGGAGCAGAGAACCAGATGGATGGTTGTGAGCCTCCCCCTAAGAGTGCCATGGGAGTGGGGGAGGGCACTGGAAAAAAACATGTACCTCACTGCAGAGCCCAGAGCCACCCATTAGCCTCATGTCCTGGAACGTAACCATCACCTTCTCCCTCACTTTCCCATTGGCCAGACACCACTTGCTTCTGTTGCGAAGAGCGTGGGAGGGATGAAGAGACGGGAACCTTGGAATGTTACAGAAGGCTCTCACATGTTTACGAGTGGTCATGGGACAGTATTCTCAAAAGCAGAATTCTGAAAGAGGGCAGGAGTTTCCTGGTGGGTTCCTCACCTTCCATGGAGGAGAACTAGGTTAGATTCCCAGCCCGGGTACCTCATGGGCACCCACCACCTGTCTGGAGAGGCTTGCATGGTGTTATGATGCTTCATCAGAACGTCCAGACTAGGAAGAATGGCTTGGCTAGCTATTCCTGAAAACCAGCCATGAAAAGACTTATGGCTCACAATGGTCTTATCCCAATGTGCGTGGGGTCACATAACTTGTGGTCAATAGTAGCTACCAACTCCCAGAGTGGATGACAAATCCCTTGCTGAAGGCTACCACAGGGACATGACCACGACACCGTCATGCTGACCTAGCCAGGAGGGCTGCGAATGGCCCCACCTGAGGTAGCCTCCATGAAAAGTGACTAAGAGCCCTTCCTGCCAATAGATGGTCTGATTTCTCTTCACTCTGAAGGTGCTGCAGCGGCTCCTCTGGGTCCCTGTAAAGCTGTAAACGGTCACTCTTCGGCTCCTGCTTTTAGTATTCTTCTTGCTTTCAAAAAGCTGAAAGAGAGATCAAAGTTCCTGCTTAAGTCTTCCAAGCTCTGCACAAGCCCGGTAGCTCTCTAAGGAGGCTGGCCTGCCCTCATCTTGATAAATAGCCTTTCCCATCCCCTCGCTTCCACGCTGCGCAGCCTGTGCCAACAAACTCAGCACATCCAAGGGTCTCCTGGATACTCTGGTTGCAAATGTCCTAAGGCATTTCATTTAAATCTTTCGCTTCCATTCACAAGTAAAAATGTATGTGAGACAATGTGAAACATACAGAAAAATGTTTGGAGAAAATAAAATACCAATTTAATAGTAAGCAGAGAGATAGGAAGATTTTGGTATATTTTATTCCAGATTTCCTCCATGCATGTATACATGTATTTTTATAAAATAGCTGAAGCCATAAAACCACGTGCCTTTCAGTCAGCTCTGACTCATGTCAGTGCGGCATTGTGCTCCATACGGTTTTTGATGCAGATTTTTCAGGAGTCTAACAGAACTTTATTGGACTCGAACTTCCAACCTTTCAGATAGCAGTCGAGTATATTAACCATTAGTTTGTGCCACTGTCCTTTTAATTTTATATATTAAAAAAACGATGTTTCCTAGGGCCTTAAAATATTCAAGGAAATCCTTATGGTGTAGTGGCTATATGTTAGGCTTCTAGCTGCAAGGTCCGTAGTTGAAAACTACCAGCCGCTCCTCAGGAAAAAGACGGGACTCTCTACTCTGTTAACCAGCTACAGTGTCAGAAATTCACAGGGACACTCCTATCCTGACCTGTAAGGTCGTCAGTGTTGACTCAATGGCAGTGAGTAAAGACATTCAACTTTCTTGTGCTTAGCAGTATCTTTAACTGCCTAATGATTATTCGCATTACAATAAATGAAGAAGGAAGATTGGAGAAGAATCGATGCATCTGTATTGTCACTGGTAAAGAATGCTGAGTGTGCCATGGGCTGTCAGAGGCTGTGGATGACGTGCAGCGAGGATGCTTGACAGAAGTGCGCTGCCAAGGCTTCTTCTCGCATACCACGAACATGCTATCTGGAGGGTCTAGTCCCTGGTGAAGGACACCAGCTAGCACGGTAGAGGGTCAGCAAGAAAGAGACAGACCTGCAAAGAGATGGATGGGCGCAGTGGCTGCAATAGGGGCTCCAACATAGCAGCGATGGAGAGCAATTGTTGATGCAGGACCAGCTAGCGCGTTGTCCTCTTATTACAAAGCATCACGTGCATTGGAACGAACCTGATAATACCTAATAATTATTATTGCTATTCTCTCCACTTTGGGATGTTTAAGTTGGTTTCAATATTTTGCTTCCAGAGTAAGTCATTATAAACATGAAAAAGCATAAAGCCATTTTCTGATTTCAAATGATGTCTTTAGTTCAGATTTTTAGAGGAAGGCTTATTGGGTCAAAGGACCTAATCGCTTTAATGCTGTGTATATATACGGAGGAATCACTTTGGATGTTGTCCCGCCATTATATCGACTAATCATTTGTTTAGGAAGCATAAAGGGTCTGTGGATAAACCCCCAAACTTTACTGCTGTCAAATCAATTCCGACTCCTAGCTACCTTGTAGGGTTGCCATAAAAGAAAACCTACTGCTTTGAAAAGAAAAGCGCATTTTCGACCATTCAGGGGACATGTGCTTCCAGAGTATCCAGGAGACCTTTTGGATGTGCTGAGTCTCTGGAAGTGAGGCGATGGGAAGACTGTCAAGATGAGGGCAGGCCTGCCTCCTGAAGCTGCACTGCTCCCTAGGATTTCTGAGGCTATCCAGCTTCCCAGGGGCAGACTCCTTCATCTTTCGCTGCAGAGAGGCTGGTGTGCTGGAACGCTGACCTTTAGGGTAGCAGCCTTATTCTCAGCACACTACGCAGCAGGCCTTCTGCTCTCTGCGTATAGTGACGGAAAATTTGGTAATGGCTAAAGGGGATGGCTGTATACCATGTGACTGGTGTGACTGAATTAATTGCCCACACACACACAAACACAATTCAATTGGCAAACATTGCGTTACATATGTTTTACAACAAGGAAAAAAAGTGGACTTTTTTTCTTCTTGAATTTGCATTCATCTGATGACTGTAGCGCCTTCCCTTTGCCAGCCACCTGAATTTCCACAGGTGTCCCCAACGGGCAGCCTGCTTGCAGCCAAGGCCTCACAAGAAGCTGGAGCTCCAGTGGCCTCCCACTCAAAGCTCAGGGCAGAAGGAAGCATTCAAAGGGAGGGCAGGTTGATGGATTTGGAATCCCCAGGATGGTCAGCTCCTGCATCTACCCAATTTCAATCCTCTCTATAAACAAATCTCCTCACTGATAATACATATCACAATATTTACAACTTTTCAGGCTCTTACATATTCTCATTATTTCACCAAAAGGTAAAGATCAAAGAATATCTTTATTTAGCCAAGAAGTTATAATACAAAAAGCACCATCTAATTAGAATGTGGCAAATGTAAATTTATATGGCATACCATGTTAATTATTCAACAGTCAGGGTACTAGGTTAGTGCTTGTCTACATGCAGAATGGTGAGAATCCCCTCATCCATACTCTCCAGGGTTTACTCTTAGTTTTGCTATAGTGGGTGGGTAGTGGGGCTTGATAATTTGCATTTCTAATGACTTTTTAGATGGGGCTGACTGTTGCTGGCTGGGAAATCACACTTTGAGAAACACTAATCTAAGCAAATAATACATGCATAATTATACCTGAAAGAAATCAAGAATACAACACAAACAGAAATATGTACACCTATGATTATTGCAGCTATTTACACAATAGTAAAACCACAGAAACAACCCCAAACCCCAATTATGGAGGAATGGATAAACAAGCTCTGGTTTATTCATACATGGGAATTTTAGGCATCAATCAAAAATAACAACTATCTTAAAACCAAAAGACATGGACAGACCTGGAGAGCATTATGCTTACCAAACTCAATCTAACAAATATAAATATTTAATATCAACCCAATTATAAGGAAAAACAAAGCAGAATAAATGTGGTTTACATACCAATAGACTATATATATATATATATATATATATATATATATATATATATATATATATATATATATATATATAAATAGGCAAGACATCGAAACGACTACAAGGAGGCCAGTGACAATGGTAGAAACAGGGGGAGGGAGGATGGGGAAGTGTAAGAAAATAATGGAGGGCTTAACAGGACATGATTGTTGATTTCATTTCTTGAGATAGGTTGTGTAAAATATATATAATGTTTCTCTTAAAATTTAAAAAAGAATCCCTCCAGATTCCTCATCCCTCAAACCTAAATAATGTTTTAGTGACTTTAGATACATATATATTATTATATAGACTATGTTGTGTGTATATATATATATTAATGTATTAACTCCCAATAAAATGCTTTGTTTTGTTTCTTAAAGAGGAGAAAAAGTAGAAAGTAAATGGGCTTGGAGTCTCTAGCGACAAACAAACAAAACCATGCATAATATTGTCTTGTACAAAATTAACTTTGACAGCTATACCGCTGTACCACACACACTTCAAGAACTCCAGGCCACCACACAGTAAGTCACAGCTTGTGTTAGGTCTTTAAAGACCTCCATGCTGCTCAAAGGGCCTGGGGGATGGTCAGTGCATAGACTGGAATCTCACTCACTGTCACTGAGTTCATCTGACTCATAGTGACCTTATATGAAAAACAAACAAACAAACTCATGTCCTTGAGGGTTTCCAAGACTGGAACTCTTTACAAGAGTAGAAAATCTCATCTTTCTCTGTCAACTCCACTACGCCAGGGCTCCTTGGACTGACTTGTGTCCTCCCCCTTCCCCGAATATGTGTTGTAAGTCCTAACTTCTATGCCAGTGGTTACAATCCCACTGGGCAGTGCTTGTTTTTGTTATGCTAATAGGGCAAGAGTAGTGCAAAATGTGCCTGGACTGAAATCTCTGCAGAAAAGAAAGAAGATTAAACAAACAAGCAAAGCAGAGTTGGGGCAAGGCAGAGGCCGACACCATGGAGGTCTAAAGACATCAGAATGCCGAAGGGGAAGAGACAAGGGTCCCACCAGGAGCAAGCATTCCTTCAAGCAGGGTCACCATTAGAGGAAATGTACTTGATGGCCACGGGGACTCCTAAATGTGAGAAAATCAATTTGTTTGTTAAAGCCAGTCCCTTGCAGTATTTCTGTTACAGCAGTATTAGATCGCTAAGAGTCAGTGTCCGTTAAGTTTAAAAGTGTCTCAGGTGCTGCTAGTGTACAGTCAAGGTCCCTAAACCAGCGATGGTTCTACACCAGTGGCATCACCTGGGAAGTGGCTGGAAGTGAAACTCTTGGGACCCACATACTTCTTGACCCAAAGTCTGCGGAGATGGGCTCAGCCACGTGGGCTTGACCATGCCATCCAGGGGATCCTGGGGAAGGGTAAAGTTCAGAACCACTGTTCTCAAAGGGATGTTCTAGCTTAAGCAAGAGCCCCTGTGATTAGAGACAGCGGCCCGCGCACAGCCTGTCTCATGCTGGTGGCACTGATTAGCCACTGAGAGGACAGCTGATCTTCAGGAGCTGCCACCGGCCCAAAGCGTCTCCTTCAGCAGAAACCTGGCTGGCATCTCTCATGCAGAAACGTACTTACCTGGAGGTCCATCTCTGCCAAACTGATCAGCATCCGAGCTATAAACCTCTGCCAGAAGCCGATGGGAACGAAGCTCATCTTAAACAATCTCTGGATGGTGTTGGCTGTGGGATGCCGCATGCCGTGAGTATCCAGGCCAGGTTTGGAGGGAAGGAGGTGAGGCAGGAGGTAGCTGAAACATATCAAGGGGGATAGGTGAAGAGTGTAACCACAGCTCCCCAAGGGTCCTGATATATGGTGTACCGCATGGTCAGGTATCTGCTTTGCGGATACATCTCAAGACATTCTGAATTTGATTTCCAGAAAATAGAGTAGTTTATGTGCTGAGAATAAATGCCCCTAGGGAAAATGGAGAAGGGCACACTGAATATATTCATGGTTTCCAGGAGAGGGCAGAATAATGCTATGGGAATAAAACGTATCTTTAAAACATCTGTGATCATAAAAAAATCATATAAATAATATTTTAAAATTTTTATTTTTTGTCTCATAAATGAAGTTGTGATTGGGGAAACATTTAAGATAACCTTGGGTTTGTGAAGGAGACAAATACAGTTGCAGAGTCCCAAGGATGATGGGGACGTTGGAGATCAAGCAACGTTTTGGGCCTTCTGAGCTATTTATTGTTTTTGGCCAGTGGAGACAACATGATTGCTTCAAAAGCCAGAATGAGGCCATTTGTGCAAGAGAGGGATGTTTTATGAGAACACTGGTGCTCATCATAAAAATGCCATGTCACTGTGTCAGAGAGGCATTTCTACCTCTTGTCATTTTCAAACAGTTGAAAGCTGGGGCCGGAGAAGTCCCTAGGAGTCCATGAAAGTCAGCTTCTCTGTGTGCTGTGAGCCCCAGGGAGTGGGGGCGAGAAGGTCCCTTTAGCAAGGTCACCAAAGCAACCTGGGTATGTGTAAACACCAGGTTCTTTCCTTAACAAAGGCTTTGCCTTTGGCTCATCAAACTCTTTAAAACAAACCCATTTAGGCTCAATTAAGTGTCTGTAGAACTTTCTGGAAGATACTCCTAAAATTTTTTACAAGGAACATTCAATTATAGTCTGGTTGGCCAAGTGTGGGGCTGGGATCCTGCTCTGGATGTGCACATTCTGTGTCTTCATGCTGCTCAATCGCTTTCCTCTCTTGAGAAACAGGAAGAGAAAAGATAGCATCCGACTCAGCAAGCATAACCGGCGTGGTTTCTTGAGCACACCACGCCAAGCACGGCAACCAATAGTATATGTTCACACCTCTTAGCTGTCAAATACAAAAAAATATTTGAGTTCCCTGGTGTATCCTGGTGTCCCAGGTGAGTTCATGACTATCCCACCCACCAACAATGTTCATGGATCAAAGCCAAGGAAGGTCATGATTTGAGGGATCAGCTCCTCATGGGAGTTTCATTTTCAGGAACCCCTCATGGCTGGTGCAGCAAACAGGACTGGGATTTCCTCCACCTCTAGAGGGCTGACAGGACCTGAGGAGGTGACCAGGAATGACTCTCAGGAGACCAAATCGGTGCAGACAGAATCTGAGTCCACTTCCGCTGACTTGGAGACTGCTGGTCATTTCTATAGGGAGACGTGGCTGAGACAGCAGGATGTTGCTGGGGTCCTATGCAGATGCTTGATAATTATCTGTGAATTTGGGACTGGCACCAGACTCGGGAGTTGGCTAGAACTGAGACTAACACAAAGAATATTGGAATCTGAGCCATGGGCTATACCCTGCCCTTTCAGAGTGCTTTTTAGCCCAGCAGGATGCATCTGACAGTGTGAACAGGAAATTCAACATTAAATATTTGATGTACACCCAGTCTGGACAGTAAGAATTTGAAGGAAGGAAACTTAAGTAAGCACTTCTAGCAAAATAGTGGCCTAAGCAGACATTGCACAGATAATTTACAACAAAGACATTGGAAACCAGAGGAAACAGATACAGAGGACAATCATGGGACACCCCCCCCCCCAAAAAAAAGGGTCACGACCCACAGGTTGAGAACTGCTGCTATAGGGCATAGCAAAATCTGCCTTGTGGGGTTCAGAAACCATAAATCTTTACAAGAGTAGAAAACTTCATCTTTCTCCTGCAGAATGGTTGCTGGTTTTGAACTGCTGACCTTGCAGTGAGCAGCCAATTGTGTAAGCTATTACGCCACCGGGAGTCAGATGGGTGAAGTGTCAGTTGGCCTGATGCAGTGCGGCCATAAGCAGCTCTGCCTGCTTAAAATCAGCTCGCGTGCTCACAGTGGTGGTTGATGGAAAGTGCGATCTAGTCTTGTTTTCCACTCCTGGTGATCACAGGTGTGGCCAGGCCCCAACCCCACCTATCCTGTGGCAGTAATCTCCACGGCCCCTACCTCTGTCTGACAGTTATGACCTGGTGGACCAGCTTCCAGTGCACCCCCCACCCCCCGGAAGTGTGTACCCTATCCTTTGTCAGAACAGCAAACAGAGAAATATCAGCCAGGTGGCCTGTCATTAGTCAGTTTGGATTGGCAAGAACTTCTTCCACACACAACTGCCTTGCTTACAGCTGCCCTCTGAACCCTAAAGAATTCCTTTCCCATAAACACCAAATATGGTCGTGTATCCAGAAGCTCTGTAACATCCTCTCCACGAGAAAAGCAAAAGAAGTGAAGAAGATGAAATAGCTGAGTTTAAACCTCCCTGGGAGAACAGGAACCTGAACTTGACATAACCTGAAAAAGCAGAGGCAGCACAAGGAGCTCGCCAAAGTTACAGAGTCTCAGCTGCCTTTAAAGAGAGATCTCCGCCCGACCTGATCCCACCACACTGACGCAAAGCACTGGGGGAGTGCAGGGGAACAGCAAGGGAATGGAGCGGCAAGATCCCCAGGGAATGCTGAAAGTGGACTCTGGGGCCAGGATGTGGTGCCCCAACAGACTGGACTGGAAAACACTCCTAAAGGCCAACAAACGATCCTTGAACTAACTAACTAACTATAAACAAACAAACAAACAAAAATAAAGTGATATCTCAGAGTTATCCCTACACCTGGTGTTCTGGGCTTCAGCAGAGGTAGAAGGGAAAAGGTGAGCTGACTCTTTGCTCCCCATACTTGCTCCAGTATGGAAACTTAACACAACAGAGGACAGTGGCACTTCTCCAACATAACTGGGGGGTGGTGAGTTCATGCTTGGGGAAAGAATAAACTCCCACAGGAAAAGTTCATTAACCCCCCCCCACCACCCCAGTTCCTACAGTTGAAAAAGACAAAGTCTACACACCAGATTCCTATCAGATCGAAATATTTCAAATCAGCTGGCAGCTCTCTCCCCACTTCAGTCGGGGTCCCAAGACTTGATCTAGTCTCATGGAGGACGGTGGTTTCCCTTCCCTGGCAAAGCTCAGGTGTGTGTGCTGAGCCTGACTTGGAGGAAAACAAGATGAAGTGAACCTGCATGGGAGATTCTGAAGCTCATTAACTGTCCACAGCCCCATGGCTTTAAACAAAACAAAACAAAGCAAAACAAAACAAAACACCCCACCCTGATTGTCAGCTCATGATCAGAAGGGATGATTTAAAGAGATCCTGGGCACTGCTCATATGCTTCGATTTAATGAAGACACCTGGTGTGGGTGGGCACAGCATTTTGTATATTGTCTTCTAAACTCTCTCATGGGAAGATCCAAGACCTTTAGCTCAACCAAGATACCCTGTATATAGGCCACTCGGTTGTGCCACCTTTTCTTTTTCTCTCATGTGCTCAGAAATTAGCTATTTTTTCCAAAACATGATGTTTTTATACTGGTCTCTATTTGTTGTTCAGATAATAGTTGAAGGAATAGTATTCTTTGTGTACTTGCCTTCATTCTTGAAGCTACAAAGGTGGCTAAGTCATGTAGCAATAACCTATTTCAAGCCAGAGTCGATGGCAGGAAAACTTAAATACTACATCCTGACAAGGCCCTGGTCTCACAGTCAGCTTTGAGATTTTCCAAGAGATATAAGCCAACGACCAATACATCTGTCATGGAGGGACAAGAAAAACGAAAAATAGTTCTAAAAACAAGACCAACCTTTTAAAGATAGTACTAAAGGGAGTTCTTTGGATAGAGAACTAAGAACAATAGACAGCAATCTCAGGTCAACATCTAAGACCATTATTGAGAAATGATCCTACTTAAATAATACATGAAGTGAAATAAAACCACAAAATTCTAAATAGGGGACCAGAGATAACATTCTGCAATGAAGATGACAAATTAATAGAAAGATCTGAGTATGAAACAGAGACTAAATTGAGTAGTTCGCAAAAGACACAACAGTATTAAACTCAGAAAGAAAATGATAAAAAAACCAACTAATCCCAGAGAAAATGATAAAACCTAAATAAAAAAAGAAAGAAGAAAATCATTGAAACCCTAGTCAGTGAGATTAAAAACAAAAAGTGTACAAAATTGAAAATATCCATACACAAAAAATCCACAAACAAAATGAAGTCAGAACAGAAAATTATGGTGAACAATGAAACCAATAACAACATAAAACCCTACAGAGAAATTAAAGCAATAAAATCATGCCTGTCAATAGCAACATTGAATGTAAATCAATCAAACTCACCAGTTAAGAGACAGGACTAGCAGAATAGATTAAAAAAAACATGACACATAAATATGTTGCTTATAAGAAATGCACCTCATGCATAAGCAAATGTGGTGAAGAAAGCTGATGGTGCCCGGCTATCAAAAGAGATAGTGTCTGGGGTCTTAAAGGCTTGAAGGTGAACAAGCGGCCATCTAGCTCAGAAGCAAATAAGCCCACATGGAAGAAGCACACCGGCCAGTGCGATCACGAGGTGCCCAAGGGACCAGGTATAAGGCATCATGCAAAAAAAAAAGATATAAGTGTGTGTATGTATGTGTATATATGTGTATATGTATATATGTATGTGTATATATGTATATATATCATATTAAATGAAGGGGGAAGTGCAGAGTGGAGACCCAAGGCCCAAGTGTCGGCCAATGGAGATCCCCTCATAGAGGGGTTTAGGAGAGGAGATGGGTTAATTAGGGTGTGAGGTAGTATCGATGAAGAACACAGCTTTCCCCCAGATCCTGGATGCTTCCTCCCCCCAACTACCATGATCCGAATTCTACCTTGCAGGGCTGGATAGGACAGAGGCTGTACACTGGTACATATGAGGGTTGGAGGTACAGGGAATCCAGGGTGGATGATACCTTCAGGACCAAGGGTGCGAGGGACGATGCTGGGAGAGTGGAGGGTGAGTGGGTTGGAAAGGGGGAACTGATTACAAGGATCCACATGTGACCTCTTCCCTGGGAGAGGGACAGCAGAGAAGGGGGGAAGGGAGACTCCGGATAGGGCAAGATATGACAAAATAACGAGGTATAAATTACCAAGGGCATATGAGGGAGGGGGGAATGGGGAGGGAGGGGGGTGGAAAAAAGAGGACCTGATGCAAGGGGCTTAAGTGGAGAGCAAATGCCTTGAGAATGATTGGGGCAGGGAATGTATGGATGTGCTTTATACAATTGATGTATGTATATGTATGGATTGTGGTAAGAGTTGTTTGAGTCCCTAATAAAATGTAAAAGAAGAAAAGAGAAAAAAATGATTAGGGCAAAGACTGTACAGAGGTGCTTTATACAATTGATGTATGTATATGTATGAACTGCGAAAAGAATTGTATCAGCCCCAATAAATTGTTAAAATAAAAAAATTAAAAAAAAAAAAAAAAGAAATGCACCTCAGACAAAAAGACTAAAAAATCAAGGGATGGGAAATTATTTATCAAGTGAACAGTAGTTTTTTTTTAAAAAGTAGGACTAGCAATATTAATTTTTGATTAAAACAAACATCAAAGAAAAAGCCATCACGAAAGCCACAGTTGAACAAGAAGCTATAACTATAATAACTATATTATTGAAAGACCTAATGAAAGACCCTCCACATACATTAAAGAAACTCTTAGAGAGTTGAAGAGACAAGTAGACAATATTATAATAATAGCAGAAGATTTAAATTCACCATTTTTGAGAAAACACAAACTGGAAATAAAATCAACAAAGATACAGGAGAACTAAATAACACAATCAATTAAAACTTTCCTATAAACAAATAATAATGCAAATACAAGATACCTAAACCTTTGGGAAACAACAGAAGCAGCCCTCAGAGGGCAAATTATAGCAATAAATGAACACATCAATAAAGAACTAAAATAATCACCTTAAACACAACACCTGCAACAATTAAAACAAAAGCAAAAAACACACCCTCAGTCACCAGAGTTAGAAGTAGAATATAAGATTAGGAAAGAAATAAGTGATTTAAAAAAAACACACAAAACAAGAGAAAAAAATCAACAAGTCAAGAAGTCGATTCTTAAAAAGACTTAAGAAAATTGACAAACAATAGGCAAATCTAACAAAAGATATTAAGAGAAAGAATATTATGGATGATATGGGCAACATCACAACAGAGCAAACAAATAAAAATAACTATACAATATTAAGACAAAACAGTACTCCAACAAATTTGAAAACTTAGAGAATTACATTTCAAAAACTTCAAACTCACTATCACAGAGTTGATTCCAATTCATAGTGACTCTGCAGGACAGGTAGGATGGCCCCTGTGGTTTCCGAGATTGTGATTCTTTACAGTAGTAGAAATCCCATTTTTTCCCCACAGATTGACTAGTAGTTTCAAACTGCTGATCTTCTGGTTAGCAGCCCAATGACTAAGGATTACACCACGAGGGCCCTTTGTAGAAGCACATTACTTAATTAACCCAGACAGATACAGAAAACTGTAATAGGCTTATAAAAACAAGAATAGATTAATCATTAAAAAATACACCATAATTTCAAACATGAAAACATGCAGGACCTGTGGGGCCAACCCCAATCCCAACAATGTGGACACCGCCCCCTTGCCCCCAGAAGAATGCACTCCAGAGGACAGCACTGAACCTATAGCTCAGGGAGAGGGACATGTGTGAGCAGAGCACCTGGGAGCAAATGAAGGGGGTGGAAGAGAAAGTGGAGTACACCCTGGCCCACCAAGCCTGAGGATGATATTCCTACTCAAGAGAAGCCAATGCACAGAGCGGAGCATATGGCCAGCCCCACTACAAGCCACGACATCCCTCACTGACCCATAACCCTATGGGGGACAACACTGGAGACACAGTGTGGGAATTATGCCCGATCTAACCCCACCACATCGAGGAAAAACACTAAGGGCGTGCAACAGAACAGCAAGGGAAGCAGAGCAAGGAAGTTCCTAGGGAATACCAAAAATAGACTTTTTGATGTTTGGGGCCAGGGCATGGCAGCCCATCAGACTCAACCAGAAAACACTCCTAAAGGTCAACAAACAGACCTTGAATTATCTATAGGCTTTTAATTTTTGTGTCATTGGTTTTGTTGTTGTTATTGTTGTGTTTTGTTTTGTGCATATTATTATCTCTGTGGGTCTATCTAGATAAGATAAGAGGGATAAACAATCTTGAGAAACCAATGAGATCAACAGTTCCGGGGAGAGGGGGGGACATGATAGTGAGGAAGGGAGGGGAAAGGAAAGGGAGTGTCAGCCAACCCAGGGACAGGGGAACAACAAGTGATCTAAAATCCGATAGGGAGGAGGGTGTAGGATGCCTGGTGGGGCTTGATCAAGGGCAATGTAACTGAGAGGAATTACTGAAACCCTAATTAAGGCTGAACATGATAATGGGACAAGAGCAGAGTAAAAGGAAATAGAGGCATGAACTAGGAGGCAAAAGACATTTATAGAGGCCTAAATACAGGCATGTACATATGTAAATATGTTTATATATAACAATAGGGGGATATTTCAATATATTTATATGTTAATTATTAAGGTAACAGATAGACATTGGGCCTCTACTCAAGTACTCCCTCAATGCAAGAACATTTTGTACTGGTAACCTGGCATTCTATGAAGTCACCTTCCTGACAAGATCACTGAAGACAAAATGGGTGTATAAGCAAATGTGGTGAAGAAAGCTAATGGTGCCCAGTTTTAAAAGATATAGCATCTGGGGTCTTAAAGCCTTGAAGATAAACAAATGGCCATCTAGCTGAGAAGCAGCAAAGCCCCCATAGAGGAAGCACACCAGCCTTTGTGATCATGAGGTATCAGTGGGATCAGGTGTCAGGTATCAAAAACCTAGAACAAAAAATCATATCAATGTGAATGAGGGGGAGTGCAGGGTAGAGACCCAAAACCCATCTGTAGACAACTGGATATCCTCTTATAGAAGGTCGCAAGGAAGAGACAAGCCAGTCAGGGTTCAGTATAGCACTGATGAAATGTATAACTTTCCTCTAGTTCTTTAATGCTTCCTCCCTGCCCCCACTATCATGACCCCAATTCTACTTTACAAACCTGGCTAGACGAGAGCATATACACTGGTACAAGTAAGAGCAGGAAACACAGGGAACCCAGGACAGATAAACCCCTCAGGATCAATAGTGAGAGTAGCAATATCAGGAGGGGAAGGGGAAGTGGGGGAAGAAAGGGGGACCTGATCACAATAATCTACATAAATACCCTCCCAGGGGGATGGACAGCAGAAAGGTGGGTGAAGGGAGATGTCACTCAGTGTAAGACATGGGAAAAAATGTATAAATTATCAAGGGTTCATGAGGGAGGGGAGGTGGGGGAAGGGGAAAATGAGCTGAAACCAAGGGCTCAAGTAGAAAGAAAATGTTTTCAAAATGATAATGGCAACATATGTACAAATGTGCTTGACACAATGGATGGATGTATGGATTGTGATAACAGCTATACAAACCCCTAATAAAATAATTTTTTTAAAACCCAGATCATTTTACTGGGGAATGCTACTCAGCATTTAAGAGAAGAGTTAACACCAATTCTATACAAACCATTCCAGAATATAGAAAAGGATAATATACTACCAACCTCATTTTATGAAATAAGTACAACTCTGAGATAAAACTAGGCAAAGACATCACCAGAATAGAGAACAACAGATGACACTAAAGCCCTTATAAACATAGATGCTAATATTTTCAACATAATTCTAGATAACAGAATTTAGCAAAATATTTTAATACATCATGATCAAGTGTGATATCTTTCATGTATGCAAGGATAGTTCAAAATTAGAAAAACAATGTAATCCATCACAAAAAACAAAAGAATCATGATTACATTATTTGAAGAAGAGGCATATGATAAAAATCAACATCAATTCTTGATTAAAATACTCAATAAGGGACTTCCAGCAAGATAGCGACGGAGTAACACATACCAGAGGGACTGCAGAATCCAGCCCAGGAGAGTTGCTTAGAGGGAAATTCAACACTGCTGGATCGCAGGAGGAGCATCATAAAGATGAGTAGGCACAGACCCACAAGGTTTTGAGGGGCTGGGGGCATTTGGCTTACCTCCGTGGAGGCCGACTGGGGCTTGACCTTGGGCCCGCCACTGTCTTTGCCGGAGCTGGGACCATTTGGAGCCTGTAGGGCAGCTTGGTCTCAACACAGCCACAGTTTGCCACCACCCGCCTTGGGGCAGGGACTAGACGCTTGCGTCTCCTCTCTTTCCCCCCACCCCCTCGGTCTTGGAGGGCTGCGCAAGGGCCTTTTCTCAAAGGCAATGCCAGAAGATGTCCTGAACATAATGACATGCATAGAGGACGCAGACATTGAGCTGCCACAGAAAGAAATTTTCAGAATGCTACTTGGAGTCATAGAGGATATGAGGGAAACAATACAGGAAAAGGATGAAATGATAGAAGAGGTGAAAGCCATAAATCAAAGAGAAAAACAAGAGCTTAGAGAGGAGATAACAAAAACCAGTAGCACACTCACGGACCTCGAGAAGCGACTGGAGGAATCAGAGAACCGCATCAGTGACTTGGAGGACAGCCAAGCAGACTTTAACAAATGCGAACAAAAATCTAGTAAGATCATCAGAGAAGCTGAAGGAAACTTAAGAGCTATGTCTGATGCTATGAAGCAGAACAACATTGATAGGAGCTGTATTTGCCCCTAATAAAACGATTTTTAAAAAATGAGGAGCTGATACCAAGGGCTCAAGTAGAAAGCAAATGTTTTCAGAATGATAATGGCAACAAATTGTGATAAGAGTTATACGAGCCCCCAATAAAATGATTGAAAATAAATAAATAAAATACTCAATAAAATGGGAATAGAAAGCAAATTCCTCAATATAGTTAAGGTCACATTTGCAAAAGCAATGGACAGCATTTTACATATTGGAGAGAAACTGAAAACAACCCTCCTCTAAACAAGAACAAAATAGCACTGTCCTTTATCACCACTCTTATTTAATACAGTACTGGAACTCTTAGTCCAAGCTAGTAGACATCAAAAAGAAATCAAAGGCATTCAAATTGGCAAAGAAGAAGTATAATTCCGTATTTGTTGATGGTATTATTTTACAAAACTATTGCTGGAACTAAATGAAAATTTGAATACATTCCAGACTAAGAAATCAACATACAAAAATCAATTGGTACCAATGACATAACAGACAGGGGTCTAATTAGCAAAGTCTATATAACTCTACAACACATCAATAAGAGAATAGCAAATGAGCTAATTAAAAAGTGGGCAAAAACATGTTACAAGGAATGACACTCAAATAGCTAACAAACATGAGAAAATTCTCAAGCTCACCAACCACCCAGGAGATGCAAGTTAAAACTATGATGAGATTACACTTTACACTTACAATGATAGCCCAATTTAAAACAAAATGGAAAACAACAAATGCTAGAGAAGTGGAGAAACTGGAACACATACACACTGTTGCTGGACTTGTAAACACAAGCACTATGGAAAGAGATATTGTGTGTCCTAAAACAGCTGGGAATGGGAAACTCATACAATCCAGCATACTATTATTGGGCATATAGGTCAAAGAAATAAGAGAACACGAGTAGTTGTGTACTCTCCCATGGTTACTGCAGCATAGTGCACATTTGCAAGAAGCTGGGCATGGCCCAGGTGCTCAACAGTAGAAGAAAGAATAAAAACTATAGTACAGACACAGTAGAATACTATGCATCCTTTAAAAACAGTGATGAAAGCGTGAGGCATCTCATAATATGGAGGGACCTGGAAACCATTTTGCTGCGTGAAGTTAATCAACAACAAAAGGACAAATATTGTAAATGTCACAACTATAAGGAGGCATAGTTGTGGCTTTTACATGGGTAGGCTTCTGCCCTGAAGTCACATACACTTCTAATCCAGTTTCCAAACAAAGATGTAGGTGGTTGTCTAAAGTCACTCCTTCAATAAAAAGGGAATGGGAGAAGACCACTCATTTGGTGCCATATAATGTTGTGATAAGGTGAGATAGTTTATTGTGCCAGCCTGGCCAATAAACATATGTGGGATTAATTGAAGGGAGGAGAGATAAATGGGTCGGCGAGCCTCGCCTTTTTGAACATAAGACCAGTGTGCAGCTGCCTTGCTTGTTCTGTGCCTCAAATTGCAAGCTACACTATCTGTGGGATGCCTAACCTGTGGACTGTGTCACTGTAATTTGAGGTCCCTTTAAGACCTGCCTCGCCACACAATTAGAATTTACATCTCTTGAGCTGGGGACTGTCAGACCGACCCTGTCATCTGACTGACAGTTGGTGACCTGCCTTGCTGTTTGCTGCCTGTGCGGGGATAGCCTGAATCTCTCTACAGAGGACTACCTGGAGGCCCTCAAGACTTGAAGGACTGCCAGTGTCTCACAACTGTCTTACGAGAGTGAGTTGCTTGAGCCATTTGTACTGCTTTATAATTTAACTGTTCATTTATATTATATATCTATCTGTATATAATTTAACTGTTCATTTCTTGTGTTACAGATCTATCTATCTATCTATCTATCTATCTATCTATCTATCTATCTATCTATCTATCTATCTATCTATCTAATTATTAGCAATCTGGTTTTGTCTCTCTAGAGAACCCTGTCTAAGACATAAGGTCTCACCAAATCAACAGACGGTCTTATAAAAGTGATAAAAAAATATTACCAAAAAGTCAAGTCAAGATGGCGGAGGCGGGGAGAGCATCTATGAGTTGGAGACGACAATTATACTTTTGGTGGGTAAACAAGGAAGAGCAACTTCCCTTCAGGGAAAAACTCTTAATAATACTTACACAGAAACCAAGGGGAGAAAAGCCTGGTCCTATGTTCCTAATTAGACACTTAGGATATAGTCTCTATCCAGCCTTTGGTGACCCACGCCATGTGCTATAAACTACCGTGACCTTAAATTGTCTTTTTAAGGGACACAATATCCCTCACAGGCCACACCAGATGGAATTGATGTGAAACCCCACTCAATGGTCTGGGCTTTATTTCAAACTCATCATGGACTTAAGACGGAAACTCCCCAGTGTGACCAGAAACAGATGACTGCCGTCTCAAAGCTAAAGCATTGGCAGTCTTGGGACTTTGGTTCTGATCCCTTGCTTTGTGGGGGCTACATGAAAGGTGGCCCAGGCCCACTATCTTAATAGCCCCCTTGCTTTCCTATGACATGTATTCATTTGATAGGCATGGTTCTACCATAGGGAATGAATGCTACTGGATCAACCCCCCTCATCCATGTAAACAGTGCTCAATCATTTCAGAGTTTAATCTGTACAAATCTGTCCTACTCTCAATAGTACATTAAATTCTCTACCATAGGATGTTAAGGACACTATCAATAGAATTGCTTTGCTCCCCAGGGAAATAAATGAAGCAATGTTCTCTGTTCTAAAATGACAATGAGGCCTGTAAAGTGACCCAGAGATGTATGTAAACCATAGATAAATATGTAAATGGAGTTTGAACTCACACTTAATTCCAGCCCAGTACAAGAACAATTAGTTCTTGTTGCATGACTCTGCCTGATGTTTGCTTTCATGAAGAGCTCACTGAAGATATGGGTGCTCTAGCAAAGTGTGGTGAAGAAAGTAGATAGTGGTTGGCTATCAAAAAGGATAGCGTCTGTGGGTCCTAAAGGCTTGTCTTAAACAAGCAGTCAGCTAAGTGAGGCATTATCTAAGGACACATGAAAGAGAACATCAGCTTTTGTGATCCAGGGATGATAAATAATAAAATCCAAATCTGAAGGAGGGAATGGTAGCAGAGCTTCACTTGTGAGCACCCAGTTTGCAGAAGGCTGTGGAAGGCAGTGGGAGCCCAAAGTCCATCTGCAGGGTCCCTGTATGGAGTAATTCTCCGGTGAATCCTCTTCGACTATAGTTGAGGGATTTGTATAGCCCTGCTACCAGACAGAGTTGATCATGGTAGATGTAATTAGGTTAAAATGTAATACCAGGTCATTTGATCTTCCTTTTGATCAATTTTAAATTTACTCTACTTTTTAATATTTACCACTTTTTTTTTCAATTGAGATCCCCCCCCTCTGGTCTATTTTGATATTGTTATTGTTGTCTTCTCATTCTTAGCATATATTTACTGTTTTCTTTTTTCCCCAAGCATGTTTTTCAGTATATGAAATCCAGGATAGGTAAATCTATAGAGATAGTAACTCGAGCAGTAGCTTATTGGGAATGTGGGAGGGAAGCTTAGAGGGATAGGTAGGCGAATAATGGATACAAGAAGGAAGAGAATGTTCTAGAATTGATTGTAGTGATGGGTATCCAATTCTTTTTAATATGACTGAGCTGTGGACATGTGTGATATGTGAATTATATCTCAATAAAACTATTAAAAATAAATTGGATTCTTCTGTACTAAAGAGGATGCTTAAAAGGAAATAAAAAATCTCAACACTTACACTAACTACCAAAAGATGAAATAATTCTAACCAGAGAAACCAAAGACTTCTACAAGGAAAACTACAGCACACTCCTACAAGAAACCAAGAGACTTACATAAATGGAAGACTAATTCAAGTTCATGGATAGGGAGACTCAGTATATTGAAAATGCCAGTATTACCAAAAGCACTCTATAATCCAATGTGATTCTGATATAAGGCCCAGCATAATTCTTCAACGAAATGGAAAAACTTATCACCAAATTCATATGGAAAGCAAAGAGATCTAGATAAACAAAACACTACTAAAAACAAAAATAAAGTAGGAGGTATTCCACTCCTCAGTAGCCAAACCTACTATACCTCACATAGCCATTGTAGTAAAAAAGGGTGATATGGGTACAGCAATAAATATGTAGACCAACAGATTAGAACAGAAACTCCAGAAATACAATTACATACCTACAAATACCCAATTTTTGATAAAGGACTAAAACATATTAAATGGGGACAAGATAGTCTTTTTAACAAATGGTGCTGGAAAAATTTGAACTTTACCTGCAAAAGAATGAAACAGAGCTCATATTTCTCTTACCTTATTTCTTTCTCATTTTTATTTTCTCTTAGTTCTTTTTCTTTACTATTCTTATTTCTTTCTGGCTTTCCTGGTTACCTTTTCCCTTGTGTTGCTTACTGTATGTCACCCTTGTTCTTTGTTTTTACCATCCTTTATTTATTGTTCCTGCTGTTATTTACTGCTTTCCTCCTCTTGTTTTTTATTTTAAAATCTGAAAATTAATGCTTTTTGAGATGCGGTTTTTGTGTTCTCTTGCTTCTACTTTCTCCTCTTTGTCCCATCTAACTAGACCCAATAATGGTATCCACACAGTCCAGCTACTCCCATACCTTCTACAGCCACATCTATCACTAGATAGCCAAAAATATCAGCCAAACTTGGCCTCTAGGTGCATATGTTCAGCAAACAGAAAATTGAGCACAACTTCAACTCTTTAATACATCAAAATGAGGAAGTTTGTGAATGGCTATGGTTTCACCAATATACAATCATAAATCCAATATAAATATAATAGTACCACAATAACTCAGAAATAGTAAATGATTTAAGTTTATAAGAAGGAACTAGACAGAAGAATTTAAACAGGAAACCAATACACAGAGCCAGAAGCTCTTTCCCCAAAGGAAAAGCTGTTGGAACTACCTGACAAGGAATTTGAAGGATGGAGACAAAGATCAATGAAATCAAGGCAAACAATAAAGAAAAATTCAATAAAACAATGTAAAAGCAAATTGATAGAATAAATAAGAATTAAAAACTGTACACAAACAACATCAAAAATCCAGAAGATTAATATTGAAATTTTTAGAGCTAGATAATGCACTGAAAACATCAAAGGAGTAGTATTAAACCAATGGAAAATAAAAGTAATGATCTTGAAGAAAAATCTGCTATTACATTACTAGTTATGATCTCTGTACATCCACACATACTAGGCTTCAAATACCGGAAAATATACAAAACAAAACAAAATCCCAAAACAACAAAAACAGCAAATATTAAAAAAGGACAAACAACAGTATTAAAATAAAACAGAGGAAAAATATCTGTAGTGATTTAAAAAAGCAGAAAATATTGCACAATTGAACAAATCCAAAATGAGTCAAAAGGGAGATCAAATGACCAGGTTCCCATTTTAACCTAAGTACATCTGCCATACTTGAGTTTACCATGGTCTCTGTCTTAGCAAGGTCATTCACATCCCTCAACTGTCAACAGATCTGGAGGGACCCTGCAGATGGATTTTGGGCTTTACTGTCATCCATAACCTTGTGCAAATTGAGTGTTCACAATTTAAGCTCTGATGCCTTTCCTACATAGGATTTCTATTTTGTTCTTTATCATCCTTGGCGCACAGGCCGCTGTGCTTCTTCCATGTGGACTTAGTTGATACTTAGTTGGCTCCTTGTTTGGTAACTGGGCACAATCTGCTTTCTTCACCACATTTTGCTATAGCACCCATATCTTCAGTGATCTCCTCATGAGGGCAAGCCTGAGGCAGTACTATGTCATAAGGATTAATTTTCTTGGATTGGTATAGAATTAAGTGCTAGCCTAAAATGCACTCACCCGTCTATGGATGACATACAACTTGGCATGCTTTGTTGCTAGGTGCCTTTGAGTTGGTTCCAACCCACAGTGACCTTATGCACAACAGAATGAAATATTGCTTTGTCCTGGTCCATTCTCACAATCATTCCCGCCTTTTAAAAAATGGGCTCTTATAGCAATAATCATTCCCATCTCGAGCCCACTGTTGCAGTCACAGTGTTACTCCATCTCCTTGTTCTATAATTTGAGCATTTCTTTGGAAAGGGTACATATATGGATCTCTTCCAGTCAGTGGACCAAGTAGCTGTCTTCCACATTTCCTGGCATATGCGAGTTAGTGTTTCTAGTGCTCCATCAGTTGGTTGAAACATGGCAATTGGTATGCATTCAGTGCAACTTGAACTTCTTCCTTCAGCCACATTTGTTCTTGTTCATATGCTACCTTCTGAAATGGTGGAATGTCAGCTAGTACTTTTTGGTACAGTGACTGTGTATTCTTTCACCTTCTTTCATTGCTTCCTGCAACATTCAGTATTTTGCCTGTAGAAACTTTCAAGATTGCAACTTGAGGCTTGGTTTTTTTCTAGGTCATTGTTGAATGACCCTTCCTAAAGTGGAGTTTCTCCTCCCCGTGCATCCACCAACAGAAGTATACATGCCTTCTCAGACACTTAGCTGCTCCCCTCCCCCAGTCTTGATTACACTATCCAGTAAGTTTCCGTTCTCACTCCTGTGAAACTGTCTATTGATGCATCATGACCTTATCCCAGTGTTGAATAGCATCACATGATTGTCTCCCCCCTTCCTCTCTTCTTGAAGGATTTATCCCAACTGAGGTAAGATCGCTTCTTCTGAGGTACGTTTTAGTATGTGGAACTAGGTGGATCCTAGACAGGCTCTCTTTCCCTTTACTTGGGAATGCATTAGAAGTTGATTTGGTATAAATGTAGATGCCTGCCTAAGTTTTGGTGTTTTTCCTTACAGTAGTGGGCTGATTCAGCATTTGTCCTTTTTCGAAGGACTAACTTCATTCAGCATGTCATGTGGCATTTCATGCTTCCATCATTGCTTTTTCAGGCCTGCAAAGTATTCCATTGTGTAGATGTACCACACTTTCTTGATCCATTCTTCCACTGTTGGGCACTTCCCAGGTTCTTGCTATTGTGAACTGTGCTGCAATGAACAAGGGAGAGCATACATCGGCTTGTGTTCTGTCACTTATTTCTTTGAGATATATGCTTAATAGCGGTATTGCTAACTCATGACATTTCCATTCACAGTAACATGGTATATTCCTTCATTGTTCTTTTGATGCTTTGTGCCTATGGGATCTTTCAATATTGCAACTCTAGATTTAAGTGTTTAAATACTGAGGGTTTAGTTTGAGATATGCTGAACATGTTCTTCCTTTCTGGTTTCTAATTCGAGGCCTTCCTTTGCACATTCATTATAATACTTCGCTTTATCTTCTTGAGTGGTTCTTTGAAATTCTCTGAACTTTGTTAACGTCATCATTTCTTTCAGATGCCTTAGCTACTCTACAATTAAGAGCAAGTTTCAGTCTCTTCTGACACCACTTTGATATTTTCTTTAACTCCTATCTTTTAAGTGACTTTTTTCTTTTTCATTTATAAATCATTATTTTGGGGTTCTTACAGCTCTTATAATAATCCATACATCAATTGTATCAAGCACACTTATACATATGTTGCCATCATCAATTTCAAAATATTTTCGTTCTCTTTAAGCCCTTGGTATCAGCTCCTCTTGTTTTTTGCTTCCCTCCCCCACCACCCTTCCACCCTCATGGACCCCTGATAAATTATAAATTATTATTATTTTCATATCTTATACTGCCCACTATCTCCTTTTGCGCGTGTTACTGTTGTTCTTCATCCTGAGGAGGGGTGTGTGTGTTACACTTCGTTGTAGTCTGTTCTTCATTTCTCCCCATTCCTCCCTGCCTTCCCTCTACTCTCATGGTATCACCACTCTCACTGCTATTCCTGAAGGGTTTATCTCTTCTGGATTCCATGTGTCGAGAGCTAATATCTGCACTAGTCTACATGCTCCAGTCGAGTTGGATTTGTAAGGTAGAACTGGGCTCAGGATAGTGGGGGTGGGGAGGAAGCATTAAAGAACTAGAGGAATGTCGTGTGTTCCAGAGCACTAGAGGAATTGGTGCTATGCTGCACCCTGGTTGTCTTGTTCTTTCTTTGTAACCCTTCTGTGAGGGAATGTTCAATTATCCACAGAGGAACTTTGGGTTTCCACTTCTACCCCCATCACTTGTATCACTATATTTGTTTGTTTGGGGTCTTCTAATGCCTGATACCCTATCCCACTGACACCTTGTGATCACACAGGCTGGTGTGCTTCTTCCATGTGGGCTTTGTTGCTTCCTTTATAGATGGCCATGTGTTTATCTTCAAGCTTTTAAGACCTCAGATGCTAAATCTTTTAATAGCCGGGCACAATCAGCTTTCTTTACCACATTTGCTAATGCACCCATTTTGTCTTCAGCGATCATGTCGGGAAGGTGAGCATCATAGAATGCCAGGTTATTAGAATAGTGTTCTTGCATTAAGGGAGTACTTGAGTAGAGACCCAGTGCCCATCTGCTACCTCACTGATTGACATTTAAATATATTTACATAGATCTACCATATATCCCTATCATTTAATGTTAGACCTTTTGCTCCCTTCATGAATGATGGCCTTGATGTCCTCCTGTCACAGCTCATCAGATCTTCTGTCTTTAGTGTTCAATGTGTCAAATCTGTTCTTGAGCTATTCTTGAATTTCAACTGCAATATAATCCAGATCGTATTTTTACTCTCATGAATTTGTTTTCATTTTCTTCAGCTTCATCCTGAACCTACATATGAGCAATTGATGTTGTGTTCAAAAATTGGTCCCTCGCCTGTTTCTAGTTGCTGACATTAAGCTTCTCCATTGTCTTTTCTCACAGATGTATCAATTTGACATCTGTGTTCTCCATCTGGAGAAGTACAAGTGAATAGTTCCCATTTGTGCTGCTGAGAAAAGGTCATTTTGATGAAGAAATCATTGATTTTGCAAAATCCTATCATACAGCCTTCAGCTTTGCTTTTATCACCAAGGCCACGTTTTCTTTTCTTTTTTTGTTTTAAGGCCACATTTTCAAGCACTGTTCTCTCCTCATTGCTTCCCACTTTTGCATTCCTATCACCAATAATTATCAATGAATTTTAATTGCACATTTGATCAATTTCAGACTGAAGATACTGGTAGATTCTTTAATTTCGTCATGGCTAGCTTTAATGGTTGGTACATAAATTGGAAAAATAGTTGTATTAAATGGATTTGTTTGTATGTGGACATAGATTATCCTGTCACAGACAGCACTGTACTTCAAAATAAATCTTGACATGTACATTTTGATGAGGAATGTGACACTATTCCTCTTGAATTGGTCAAGCCTGGCATAGTGAACCATATGATTGTGATTCAAAAGGGCCGAGAGCAGTCAATTTCAGCTCAAGGACACGTTGATCTTCATGTATTCCATTTCATTTCTGATGACATTTGATTTTCCTAGGTTGATACTTTGTACATCCTAAGTTCCAATTACTAATGGATGGTTACAGTTTTTTCCTCTGTTTGAGTCATGCCCATCAGCAAATGAAGGCCCCAAAGTCTTCAATCCATCCATGTCATGATGGTTGACTTTACTTTGAGTAGGCAGGTCTGCTTATTTTGGGTGCTTTCCAACAAGCAGGGCTTATCCTCTGGCACTATCACCAACAACGTTCTCCTTCTTTTAATTGTGTTTAAGCATGTGCCAATGTTATTTAAATCACGCAAGAAGTAAGCAGTAGGTTAATATAATAAAAGTTTTAACTGAAATACTGCCAACCAAGAATTCTGTATCCAGTAAAATGATTTCTCAAACATGAGGGAGAAATAAAATCATTTTTAGAAAAAGAAAAACTAAAGGAATTTGTAAAAACAAGACCACCCTTACAAAAAGTATTAAAAGGAGTTTTTTTTGGGGGGGATAGAGGATCATTAACAACAACAACAGATGCCAACACAACATTACTATAGTAAGATGTTATTTTGGAGAAAGCATCTTACATAAGTAACACACAAAGTGAAACAGAACTATACAAACACACATAAGGAATTACAGATAACAGTTCCACAGTGAAGACAAACAAAGCAAAAACAAAACAAAAATAACAGAGGGAACAGAATGTAGTCAAACAGAATAGATATTGAGTCATTCATGAAAGACAATAAACTGTTTTGCATTTGGAAAGAAAACCATGAAAAACAAACTATCCTCTAAAAAAGTTTAAATCTTAACAAAATAAAAAAACAGAAAAGTCATATAAGCTAGTTAAGCAGTAAGATAAAAATCAAAGAAAGTACTGATAAGACAATCTATAACATAAGGAATACTATATAAAAATTATCATGACAATTGAAACCAAGGCAGGCTTTGGGCACCCAAGTCATCATGTGTCTTCTAATCCAGTCTCCATAGCAACATGATAGAGAACCTGGCTAGTGCCCATGAACCATAGATCATGAGCCTCCACAAATTCCCTTTATATGACACCTTAAAAACCAATTTAACAGAGAAAACCTTACCTCAGCTGGAGCCAGTTTCTCAAGATAAGGGGGAGAGAGAAGACCAAGCCATTGCCACCATACAATGTTGTGCAAGGTAATCTCAAATCAACAAAGCTTCTACCAGAGTGCTAAATGAACCTACTGGAAATTCAATTCAAGATTAGAGGAGGGGCATGTATGTCTCAGAGAAGATGATTGTTAAACTTCTGTTTGTGGGTAAATGGAATGGAACAACCTACCATTTATGGGAAAATAAATGCTGAATAATACTTATAAAGAAATCTAAGGGGAGAATATACCTGGTATTACATTCCAAATTGGACACTTTTCATCTACTTTCTATCCAGCCCATGGTGATCCAAGTCATGTATTATAGACTACTGGGACTTCAGAGCCTGTCGTTTCTAGGCACACAATATCCTTCATAGACCATAACAGAAGGATTTGATGTGGAAACTCTACTCAGCAAATGGGGCTTTATCTCAAACTCAGCTGTAGTAGATTTAAGAAACTGACATAGTCTATTGGACTTAAGGCTGAACCACTGCAGTGTGAGAAGAAGCAGATGACTGATATCCCAAGGATGTGGAATTGGACCTCATTGAACTTTGGTTTGGTTCTCTAGCCTTGAGGGCGCCCATTGACTGGTGGCCTGGCACTACCATATATTTCCTATTTTAATGCTGTCTTTGGTTTCCTATGGCATTACTCCTGTAGGCATGGTTTTGTCTATGTGAATGAGTGTTACTGAAAATTTTGTCCTATACCAACCCCCATCCATTCATGTAAATAGTGTCCAGACACTCAGGAATTTCATCTGTACCAGTCAACAATTCATTTATTGCTGTATGAAGCTGGCCTAGACTTATATAATTTCCTTTTCTCAACAGTGTTTTAAATTCTATACCATTGGCTACATTAATGACTATCAATAGAATTACCTTATACTTCAGGGCTATGATTTATAATGTTCTTTATCCTAAAATGATAATACTGTCTCTAAAGTCACCAGAGACCAATATAAGCATAAATATATACATAGATTTTTAGCTGGAATTTCATTCTAGCCTCAATTAAGGACAGTTAGTTCTTATGCCATGGCCCCAATGAAAACTCACCCCATAAAGAGAACACCAATGATATGGGTGCTTTAGTAAAATGTGGTGAAGAGAGCAGATGGTGCCCGGCTATCAGAAAGAATAGTGTCTGGGGTCTTAAAGGCTTATTTTCAAACAAGTAGCCATCTAAGTGAGGCGCAAACTATACGAATAGAAGTGTCTGAGCCTGTGTGACCCAAGGCTTGTAAAGAATAAATGCAAATCCAAAGAGGAGGTGGTATCAGAACTTAAATTATGAACACCCAGTTTGTAGAAGACTATGGATGACAGGATAAGTCCAAATCCCTTCGTAGTGTCCTCACATGACTTAAGGCTCCAGTGAATCCACCTGCACTTAGGTCAGGGGTGGGGTCGGCCTTGCTATCAGAGGGAGAGCTTTATAAAGTCATATATGGAAGAGCTATTAGGTTAAAATGTGATACCTTGCCACTGGACTTCCCTTCTGACCCATCTTAACATCTCAGGTTTTAATATATTTCTGATTTCTTTTCAATGGAAAAAAACCCCACACATCAATTATTACCATTAATAATTCAGGAAGAATTTGTAGATTTATCAAGACACGCAAGTTTAAAACTCGAGTTTCCTTAAAACAATAATTAAATGAACTTTGGCTTGGGATTAGGACAAAATTTCTAATAATTTCTGAAATGGTCTTAAATATATTTCTGTTCTTTTGTACTATGCAGTTATGTGAAGTGGAATTCTTAGCATTGATGACTGTAAGATCAAAATATAAAAAAAAATCAAAATATCAGTCAGCTCTGAAAAATGTTGAAGGTGCTCTATGTTCTGCAGTATCAACTATTCTGCCAATATTGAATTCTTTATGTAAAATAAAAAAACAAACATCTCATTAGTATGCAAATTTATTCTTTTCTTTAATAAATGGTAAAATTACATGTATTCAAAAGAATCGCTTCCCCCTTCCGGATTCCTTATGCCTTGGCTCTGAACATTGGTCTGTGTGGCTAAGAAAAAGGAGGAAAAGCAAAACTGAAGTGGACTTGGATTCTTTGACATACAAATTCATTTCAGACATAAGGAAAACAAAATAATAAACAAAAAAGCCAAAGAACTGTTTTAAAATAAATTTCTTTATGATTTATTATCAGTAAATGTTTGATTTGTAGATCAATTTGCATACCTATGTACACAGGATTGTGTAAAATTTGGAGGCAAAAATGGGTCTTGCATGGGAAAAGTTTGAGAAGCTCTGAGCTAAAGGGTAGAGAAGTGATAACTTGGTTAAGAGGACCATAATATACATTAAGGAGGAGGTTGGCAAAAATCGATGGTGGCAGAAGACACTGGGAGGTTTGTAAAAATTAAAGACAACAGAGGTGTTGTTGAATACACAATCCAGCAACAGTTGTGTTCTCTGAGTAGATGTTTGCATAGATAAGCAGGTGAGACAGGTATGGGAAGAGGGCCAGTAGACCCGCACATATATGTAGATTTGGTAGATGATTTTTGTATGTGTATATTAACATTTGCTGCAAGTATATCCATGAATATGGTAGGGCTTAAAAAGGGGCAAAGTTATGGAAACTTCTTAGCTCCTTCAGCTGGCAAGACTCACTCCCTGCGAGACATCCCTGAAGAGAAGCCGCATGGACCTACCCTGATGCAGCCCTGGCTGCGGGAGCAGCCATGTGGAGACCCCTGCCAATGCTGAGATGCTTATACGTTCACTGATTCATTTTGCCTCCTGCAGTCGGTGTCATTGTGTGTATTTTGTGAGATTGAGGAAGACTTTGTGAATTGGCTCTCGGACATATGGGCTAATGTTGGATTTATGAGCTTGGACAGCACTGGGTTGGGATGCTTTCTTAATGTACATTTAATCTTTATAAAAAACTCTCTCATATATATAATTTTCGGTGGATTTGTTTCTCTAATGTACCCAGAAGAACCAAACACCTTGAGGGAACGAGCTGCTGGGTCTAGCAGTGGTTCTCAACCTTCCTAATGCCAGGACCCTTTCATACAGTTCCTCATGTTGTAGTGACCCCCAACCATAAATTTATTTTCGTTGCTACTTCATCACTGTAGTTTTGCTACTGTTATGAATCGGGGGACCCTTGTGAAAGGGTCATTCGACCCTCAAAGGGGTTGCGACCCACAGGTTGAGAACTGGCTAGGGGATTGGGACCAAATTCAATTGGCATAATGCAGTTCACAAAGATAAGGTTCTAGATCCTACTTTAGTAAGTAGCAACGGGGTCCTGAAAACTTATCAGTAGCCGTCTAAGATGCACTGTTTATCTCCGTGTCTGGATGAAAGAAAAGTGATGAACACGGAAAGCCACAAGGGAGCAATTCATCAGATGGGAGAATGGACCACACAGTCATCAGTCTTCATAACCCTGAGATGGTGTCTAGCTCTGACTACCAACTGCTCTAAAAAGGGTCACTTTGAAAGAACCTGCATAGAGAAAATAAATGAATTTAAAAAATGAAAGAACCTGCATAAAGTGGGAGAAAATGTAGACCAGAAAGGACAATTATAAGAGCCTAGACTTTTAGTTGGAGAGAGATTGGTGGGACCCCCAAGACTATGTCCCTTAGTCATCCTTTAGGTGTAATAGTGAACTCACTTCTGTGGTAGAATAATCAGCATGCTAAGATAAAAAGGGCAGCATTTACCCAAGGAAAAAGGACAGGGTTAGCAGAGAAGGATGAGTGGAAATAAACAGTGGGAGGAAGCTGGAATAAGCAAATGATTCATTGAGGGCCTTTAAATGAATGCATAAATTGTTCAATTAAAAACTGATGATTTTCTCTGTAAACCTTCACTGAAATCACAATGAAAAGTTTTTAAAAAGGCTACACAATTTCCTAAACCAATCACTTAAAAAAAAGGCCCCAAAAGAATAGATGTGGCTAATAAAAACAAAACTACAAACAAAAACACCCCAAACTCACTGCCAGCGAGTCAATGCCAACTCATAGTGACCTTGTGGGACAGAGTGGATCTGCCCGTGCGTTCCTGAGTCTGTAACACCTAAGTGTAGAAAGGCCTGTCTTTCTGCTGCGGAGCAGCTGGTCATTTGAGCTGAAACCTATGGATCTCAGTTCAACGCATCGCCACTACACCACCAGGTCTCCGGGAAAATGGAGAGAGAGAAAATACTTAAAAACAAAAACAAAGGCTTAAACCAAAAGGAGGTGTGAAAAATGAGCGAAGAAGATAAATAGTAAGCAAATAGTATAAGTAGACAATAAGTAGCAAGGTCGAAGGAGCAAACCTGAGTCTATATCATTAAGAGAAAGACCTCTGACAAGAGGGTGGCTGCGAAGACGGGTGTAAGATAAGAACAGATGTCTCTGTCTGTTGTTACAGGGTCTCTATGGATTGCAAGTGACGTGTCACACCTAACAATAACAACCACAGTAGCATCTCGTTAATTAGACTAAATATGAATGCGCTAAATATCTCTAGGAAAAGGCAGAAGTTGTCAGAGTACAGAAAGAGACTAAGTGTTAATATAAAGATCTGGGCACACTGAAAATAAAAATATAGAAAAAGAGAGGTAGAATGAAAGCTGGTGTGGCAATTTAAATATCAGATAAAGAAGCCTTTAGGAATAGGGATATTACTAGAAACAGAAATATTTTATTATGATCCATCACAAAACATGATCAAAGTTGAAAATAGGTATATAACTAATAAAACTTCAAAATATGCAAAACAATAAGTGATAGTATTGAAGGGAGAACTAGAAAAATTCATAATTATAGCTGGGTATTTTCATATCCCTTTTTTAGTTATTGAAAGAATTAATAGGAAAATCAACAAGAATACCAATTATGTGAAAATATTATTTTCCACTTTGCATGTTTCAGGTAGCATGAAGGATTCAGTGCTGAGCTAGCAGACAGAATATCGGTGCTTTTCACCCACCCAGCAATGCCTTGCATGACAGGCCTGGTGATATGGTTGGAAAATCCTATGGAACAGTTGCACTCTTTTTGAAAAAATTTAGAACATTTTTATTGCTACTGAATATATTCAGAAAAAACATGAGACTTGAAGAAGTTTTGGGGAACATTCCATTATCTTTTCATTTTCCAGTAACTTTTTGAGGCATCCTCCTACAATGAGTGTGTGTGTATATATATATATATATATATATATATATATATATATATATATATGCATAAAGCATAAGAAATTTAAAAATCATTTTTGGGGGGCTTTTACAGGTCTTATAACAATCCATACATCAATTGTATCAAGCAGATTTGTACATCTGTTGCCAGCATCATTTTCTAAACATGTACTTTGAGCCCTTGGTATCAGCTCCTCTCCTCCACCCCCAACCTTGAGACCCCTTGATAAATTATAAGTTATTATTGTTTTCCTATCTCACACTGACTGCTGTCTCCCTTCACCCACATTCTGTTGTTCATTCCCCCTGGGGGATGGGAATTATGTGTCAATCATTGCAATCAGCTCCTCCTTGCTTCCCCCCCCACCCCCACACCTTCCCCTCCCCTCATGTCATCAGCCCTCCGGTTTTGGGACAGTTGCTCTCTTGTGCAAAGGAGGCTGACAGGAGTCAGAATGAACTTGATGCCATTGGCAACATTTACCACTTTGAGTTAGTTAAAATCCAGGAAACTCTTTAGTAACACTTAAGAGTGTACTAAGATTTTGTTCACGTGCACTTGGAACTTTCACCAAGAAATATTATATACTAGCCCATAAAACAAATCTCAGCAAATTTCAGAATATTGAAATCTTTAAAAAAAAGTTGGAATCTTAAAGTATGTCATTTTCTGAATGAAACACTTCAATTACAAAGCACTCACAAGACCAAATCTAACCTGTGAACAATAATTAGCATGACAAGCTTAGCTTAAACTAAAAAAACCTCACTGCTATTGAGTCAATGTTGGCTCAGAGCAAGCCCCTGGGGTTTCTGAGACTGTAACTGTTTACAAGAATAGAAAGTCCAGTCTTTCTTCCACAGACATGTTGGTGGTTTTGAACTGCCAACCAGGCGGATCTCAGCCCAACTCATAACCAGGACACCACCCAGGCTCCTTTTAGCTAGTAAAAAAGCCCTGCCTTGAGAGCTTTATGTTTGTTTAAGAATTATCTATATGTCCTACAGATGGGCTTTGGGTCTCCACACCACACTCTCCCTCATTCACAATGATATGATTTTTTTGTTCTGATGATGCCTGATACCTGATCACTTTGACACCTCCTGATTGCACAGGCTGGTGTGCTTCTTCCATGTGGGCTTTGTTGCTTCTGAGCTAGATGGCTGCTTATTTACCTCCAAGCCTTTAAGACCCCAGACGCTATAACTACTGATAGCCAGGTACCGTCAGCTTTCTTCACCACATTTGCTTATGCACACATTTGTCTTCAGTGATTGTAAACAGGAAGTGAGCACACAATGTTATGATTTTTTGGACATCCCCTTACAGCAGGTCACAAGGAGGAGATGAGCCAGTCAGGGTGCAGTGTAGCAATGATGAAACATACAACTTTCCTCTAGTTCCTAAATGCTTCCTCTCCCCTCCCCCCGTGCCCACTATCACGATCCCAATTCTACCTTAAAAACCTGGCTAGACCAGAGGATGTACCCTGGTACAGATAGGAACTGGAAACACAGGGAATCCACGGCAGATGATCACTTCAGGACCAGTGGTGTGAGTGGTAATACCAGGAGGGTGGAGGGAGAATGGGGTGGAAAGGGGGGACCCATTACAAGGATCTACATATAACTTCCTCCTTGGGGGACGGACAACAGAAAAGTGTGTGAAGGGAGACGGCGGATAGTGTAAGATATGACAAAATAATAATTTATAAATTTTCAAGGGTTCGTGAGGGAGGCGGGAGGGAGGGGAAAAATGAGGAGCTGATGCCAGGGCCTTAAGTGGAGAGCAAATATTTTGAGAAAGATGAGGGCAATGAATGTACAAATGTGCTTGACACCATTGCTGTATGTATGGATTGTGAAAAGAGTTGTATGAGCCCCTAATAAAATGATTCAAAAAGAGAGAATTATCTATATGAGACCACATTGACAAAAGCAACTCAAAAGATGGGGTAGGAACCTTCAAGGAGAGTGAGTTCATGCTAAGGAGAGAGGAACACTCAAAAATGGAGCGTGAGGAAGGTTGCACAACTAGAAGAATGTAGTTCATGTCACCAATTGTGTACCTAGGAATATGCAAATTGCTGTTTTGTGCTGTATATTTTTAATAACAACAAAATAAAACTAAAGGGGGAAAAAGAGCAACCATGAATAAGGAAAGTGGCAAATGCTCAACTCTGCGATCTCCAGCTTAGTTTCTATCACCTCGTCCATATTTTCCAACTATCATTCCTCCCTTTTTTGTTCCCAACTTTTGATTTCAATGGCCAGTAATGCTCAATGCATCTCGATTGCAAGTTTGATTGATTTCTGGCTGACGTTCCTGGTAGAATTCTTCAATTTCTGCAACAGTAGCCTCTGTTGTTGGTGCATACATTTGAATAATCTTTGGGCTGATTGGATTTCCTTGAGGGCAGAGAGATATAATCTTATCACCCCAGCATTGTACTTAATGAATGATTTTGCACTGTCTTTTTGTTATTATTCTCAGGATGGTAAATCATGATTTTCTCATTCAAAACGGCCAATGTCAGTCCATTTCAGCTCACTAATGCCTAGGATATCAATCTTTATGCATCCCATTCCATTTTTGATGACTTCCAATTTTCCTGGATTCATTCTTTGCACATTCCAAGTTCCAATCATTAGCAGATTTTTTACAGTGGAGTATCCCTACCTTGAGTTATGCTTCATCAGCAAATGAAGATCTCAAAGGATCCACTCCCACAGGCTTTTCCTGACACACATCACATGGTCGACCGCGCTGTGAGAAATCAGCTCCTCAGTCACATTGTGCCTGCCCTCAGACCCGAGGTGTCCATCCTCCATCACTGTTTCGGACATCACTCTGCTTCCATTCATTGGACCGTCAGTAGGTGACAATGTGTCAAAGCTAGGCCTAAGTTTTCCGAGGCGATTTCCTCTGCAGTGGGGAGCGCCGTCCTTCATTGTCTGTTCTTAGCCTCAACGCTCTGCTGTAAACCCACCGTTTGCTTGGGGGACCCTGCTGGCATTTGAAATACCCGTGACGTAGCTTCCAGCATCACTGCCACACACAACACCACAGTCTGTTACATTTGAACTTAGGTGACTGGAAACGCTACTTTTTACACAGGACAGTGTGAGGGTTTGTTGACTTAGACTAGACAGGAGAGGAACATACTGCTCCTGGGAGTGTACCCACACACAGTATGGAGGACCAAGGAGGTATTCCAGCTTCCTGGAAGGCCAGGGCTCTGTATCTAGGAGGCACTTCCTGTTAGCCTGCTGAGGAGGATTCAGGTAGACCGGCAAGGTGGTGGTGCTCCGATGTTAGACCCAGAAGCTGAGGATCTGGCTCTTTGGAAGTAGGTTCATGGCGGTACAGGGTCCCAGTGTGCACTTACACTCGCCCAGAGCTAGAAGAGGTTGGTGGAATGGGTGGAGGCTGGTAGAGTAGCAGGGTTTGGGAAGGAAGGAAAGAAAGAGAGAGAAGATTTATTTTGTCTCTTGATGGATTAGAACCGGGGAGATTTGGCTTTTTACTAGGACAAGAAAACTCTGGCACTACACGGAATACCTCTTCACCTTACCCAGGGCGGCCATTTGAGACCTTCCAACAATACATCCTGGAGTCGAAGACAATGCTTGCTCCCATGAGTGAATTATGCCAAAGTGCATTTTGAAGGTGGGCAAGTTCATTAGCACGTGCACTATTATCCTTTAAATCATTCTAAGTTACCATTAAACCCTGGTGGCAAAGTGAGTAGAATAATTTGATAACTTTATGTCAACTTAAGGTCAATAAGGTTACAGCCTGATGGTGCTTCTTTGGGAGTGTGGCTTTCTTATGAGGAGGACCCTGGGGAACTGCCCCGCTCTCTTGACCTTCACTCTCTGCTACTGACTCTGAGAGTATTGGAGTCCTGCCATGTTTCTACCCACCTCGGATCCAGGAGACTTTGCATGCACCAGCCTGTGATCTTCCTGCCTTATACATCATTGCATGTGACTGCGTGAGTGTAAAGAGGGATTTATGGACTAGTTTTGGACTTGTGGACTTGAATTGGACTGGGCTGGGCTGTTTTCTTGATATAAAATTACTTCTTGATATAAAGCTCTGTCATGCAGATGTGAGTGTCACTGGACTGGTTTCTCTAGTCAACTGGCCGAAAACAGTGGGCTACACATTCGGCTGCTAACCACAAAGGTATCCATTTGAAACCACCATTCCTCAGGAGAAAGATGGGACTTTCTACTCCCATAAAGAGTTGCAGTCTTAGAAACTCACAGGGGGAAGTGCTACCTTGTCCAACGGGGCCATTGAGTCAGAATCAACTCAATGGCAGTGTTTCCTTTTGTAAGTCACAAGATAATCAAGCAATCAAGTCCCGCCAAAAGACAAATCCCCAAACGATTTGTTTATAATGCTATTCTTGCCTTTGTTCCCATATCTTTACAATATTTCAACTCCCTGGAAAGAGATGTCTGTGGCATGTGAGAGAAAGGCCAACAGAGAGTGTCCTGTGCTCCCTCCTCTAGCCCTGGTCCAACCCTAAAGGAATTGCTTGAGCTCACCTGTCATTGGCGACGGGCAGGGCAATCTCAAACTTGGCCAGGAACTGGAAGTACTGTTCTTCAGTCTGCTGTGTGAAGCCAGTGCCCATCAGCAGCATCCTGAGGTCCTCTGCTCGGATCACTCCATTCTTGGCTACAGACCTAGAGCCCTTTATGTTGAAAATCCTCTGCAGGCATTCGGACAGCCAAATGGGGTCCAGGAAGTAGAGGTTCCGCAGGCCATGGCTTGTGTCCGGGAAGTGCAAGAGTGTACCAGTTTCTATAAGGAATTTGATGGCTGCCCGGCATATGAAAAAGGACTCAACATTAGAGAAAGAAGGCAGAAGAGACCCTGCACTTGACACTATTTCCAAGGGCCAGCAAAATCAACAGTCAATATGTCCCTCAGGCTGCTGCCTGAGGCTTCTCTAATGGTACCCTGGGAGTGTCTGGTAGTGCAGATAGTTAATGCTACAAAGCTCTCCGGTATAACTGAAAGATTTCAGGCTTGAATCCATCCAAAATCCTCTCAGAAGAAAGGCCCGAGATCTGCTTCTTAAAAAGTAACCACTGAAATCCCTATGGAAGAGTTCTATTCTGACACACACGGGGTCCTCACGCATTAGAATCAACTTGACGACAACGGGTTTCTTTGTTTTCAATGATACCTGTAACTTCTCCTAAATTAGCTCATTTGATCATCAAATGAGTAACTAGCAGGAGAGGGGCTGTCCGACATTAGCAGATCCCAAGGGCCAAACACGCTCCTGGCCCAGGGCTCTCGCTTTCTCTCTCGCAAAGAAGAGAAATGAGGGAATGGCAAAGGAAGGGAGAAAAGGGTGGAAGGAGAAAAAGAAAGGAAGGCAAACAAGCCGGAATTCTTGGTGGCCAATTTAAAAAATATGTCCCCTTTGTGCTCTGGGGTAATCTAATTCTATCGATGTAGAAGATTTTTATTTTTCTTAAGTGCAATGACTAACTACTTTCCAAGGGTCTGAATGCTCTGCTCACACCTGCCTGATAGGCTACCCATCTTACTCACCAGCCTGAAGGTCCTCATAGTCTTTGATGTCATTTCCTGGGGTCTGCTCCACTAGCTGCTCCAGCTGCCTGTCTGTCAAGTACTGGACAGTGTTGCTCTTGCTGCGCCAATGCTGCTCCGCCAGCACAGCTTCCTGGAGACTCAGGTAGCTCTTGGGAACCTGGGGTGGCAAGTGGTCAAAGTGGAATTCCCAGGCCAGCTCCGATAGACTTGGTCCCTCCTCAGCCCTGGCCCAAGACCTGAGTAGACTGACCTTTTTAGACAGCTGCCTTTCGCCATAACCTCCCCCAAGAAACTGCCACACGGGCACCCAGCTTTATGCCACATGCTTGATTTTTAGTCATTTTACTGGGGGCTCATACAACTCTTATCACAATCCATACATACATCAATTGTGTAAAGCACATTTGTACATTCGTTGCCCTCATCATTCTCAAAACATTTGCTCCCCACCTAATCCAATGGCATCAGCTCCTCACTTTCTCCCTCCCTCCCTACTCCCCCTCCCTCATGAACCATTGATAATCTATAAATTATTATTTTGTCATATCTTACACTGTTTGCTGTCTCTCTTCACCCACTTTTCTGTTGTCCATCCCCCAGGGAGGAGGTCATATGTAGATCCCTGTAATCAGTTCCCCCTTTACATCCCACCCTCCCTCTCCCCTCCTGGTATCGCCACTCTCACCACTGGTCCTGAAGGGATCATCCATCCTGGATTCCCTGTGTTTCCAGTTCCTATCTGTACCAGTGTACGTCCTCTGGTCTAGCCATATTTGTAAGGTAAAAGTGGGATCATGATAGTGGTGGGGGGAGGAAGTATTTAGGAACTAGGGGACAGTTGTATGCTTCATCATTGCTACACTGTACCCTGACTGGCTCGTCTCCTCCCCACAACCCTTCTGTCGTAAGGGGATGTCCAATTGCCTACAGATGGGCTTTGGGTCACTGTTCTGCACTCCCCTCATTCACAGTGATATGATGTTTTTTTGTTATGATGATGTCTGATACCTGATCCCTTTGACACCTTGTGATCACACAGGTTGGTGTGCTTCTTCCATGTGGACTTTGTTGTTTCTGAGCTAGATAGCCGCTTGTTTACCTTCAAGTCTTTAAGACCCCAGACACTGTATCTTTTGCTGGCCGGGCACCATCAGCTTTCTTCACCACATTTGCTTATGCACCCATTTGCCTTCAGTGATTGTGTCAGGAAGGTGAGCATCATGGAATGCCAGTTTAATAGAACAAAGTATTCTTGCATTGAGGGAGAACTTGAGTGGGGGCCCAATGTCCATCTGCTACCTTAATACTAAACCTATAAATATATGCACATAGATCTATTTCCTCAACCTCATATATAAATATATTTACATATGTACATGCCTTATTTAGACCTCTACAAATGCCCTTTACCTCCTAGCTCTTTCTTCTACTTCCTTTTACTTTCCTTTTGTCTCACTATCATGCGCAGCCTTCATTTGCATTTTAGTAATTCCCCTTGGTTATATTACCCTTGATCACGCTCTACCAGGCCTCTTACACCCTCCTCACCACTGATTTGGATCACTTGTTGTCTCCTTGTCCCTGGGTTTGTTTGCTTTACAGTAAAGAGAGTGGGAAAGTACAGCTTCCCAAACAAATGGGACCCAGGCCCTCACTTTGACCCCCAAATGAAGTCTTTACCAGCCTGCCAGCTAGGCGCTGACAACCAATGGTGCTGCCCACATCCTTCATGCCGCAGGTAACGTGGAAGATCAGCTGCCGTAGCCCCTCGAGACCCTCCAGGCTTTTACAGGAAAGCTCACTGTGGGGAGAAAGAACTGCATTTGCTCAGAACACCAAGCCCTTTGTGAAGAAGCACTTCAGCACTCTAGCTTTCCACGTGTTTCTTCCCTGGTACCCACAAGTCCAAGGAGCTTGTGAAAGTGACACAAAGCAGTCTGTTGAATACTTGCTTTGTTTGGTTTGTGTCGGGCACTAGTCTGACCCATTTCACACCCATTTTATAGAGCAGGAGCACAGGCTTAGAGAGACTAAGGGCATGGCTGAGTTTGACCCAGGCCTCTGATCCAGAGCTGGTATTGCTGTTATCACAGCGTCTCTGAGCCTTTTCAAAGTCACCTGAACCCTGAATGCCTGATCCCAATCCTGTGCTAGGCCAAGGCATCCCCAAGCCAGCAGGGACACCAAAGGTACCAATTCCACCCAGAGTGAGGGGATCAGAGTCAAGAGCCATCCGTGTAGTAATGGCAATGCATACTTTGTTCCTATCAGGGCAATATCAGAATGCTCACTGAACTCTCTGAACCTCGACTTTAGCATCTGCGAAGCGAGCATTCTAAACCCCATACCCGGCAGGGCTGGTGTAGAAGTTAAATGATAAGCCCAGGCCACGGGTTTCAACTGCTCTACTCTATCCCTCAACTCTGTTACCCAGGCTTAGCCCTCCCCAGACTGGGTACATCTCCCAGGATCACATGATATTTGGACCTATCTTGTGTTTGGTTTTTGATAAGTGGTAGCAAATTATTTCCTGGGTGGATGTGGGCATTCACATCTCCTGACCCTACACTGCATGCTCAGCACTGTCCATGGAGTATAGGAGGAATCTCGAAAAGGTCCAGCTGCTACCCTTTGCCCTGCAAGGGGTCCAGCCTAGCAGCGTCCCCTCCCAAGATACAGATCCATTGACCAGTGCCTTGGACACGTGCTGCAGGACCAGGTGGGGCTCTAGCACACTTACTACAGGTTCTTGTTGGCGATGTCTGGGAAGCCTGTGGCTCTGGCTCCTGAGGGTGAACGGCAGAGAGCCAGCACATAAGCCCGGAGTGTTGCGATCCTCTCCACTCGGAATTTAGTTTCAATTAAATCCAGGTGTGTTCCCACCACCAACACCACGGAGTTTGGGGCCTTGGCCTTTGAGAGAGAGAGGGGTGGGGTGGGGTGGGGTGGGGTGGGGTGGGGTAGGGTGGGTGGGAGAGAACAGCACAGCTGAGTACAGCCTCTGGTCAGCCAGACAAAAACCCAGAACAGCTCCATAGTCTTTACAGTCTGTCAATGTGGCAACCCATATTTCCTTCTCTGCAAACCCTTGAGTCCCTGTGTGTGCAAGAGGGACCAGTTCCTTATTTTGGGAAGCATCTCCAAGCAATGACTGGGTACTCTGTGGAATCTCTGTCCACCTCCATCCCCTGCCCTTCCCCAGAAGCTGCCAGCGTGCTCAGAGCTCTGGTCCATGGGTGAGGGATTTCTGACCCCTTCAGACATCTTGTCAGGTGAGCTTGTCTTCATGACATAATCACTTTCCAATTGGGAAGGTGAGTCCTTTTGTATCCAGGGGTGGGGTTCTTAATATTTTAGACAGTTTTATTGACATATAATTTACATACTATATAACTCAATGGTTTAAATATATTTAAAAGGTTGTACAATCATCACCATAATCAATTTTAGAATATCTTCATTCTTGTCATTCTTGTACCCATTATTAGCTTCCAAATTACCTCCACTCTCCTCTGCCATAACCCTAAGAACCTATTATTACTGTCTACAGATTTATATATCTTGGATTTTATATAAATAAAATTATACAAAAATCCCCAATGATGGCAACAAAGTAAAACACAGAAAGAAACCCAATCCAAGAGAAACGAGAAGATAATAGCAACTAGAACAAAATTAAAATGGGGCAAAAGGGACAATAAATGATAAAATGTTAAAATTTAGCGTATCTGCAGGGATCTATTTTCCAATGTATTCTATCTAAGGGGAATAGTATTCACATCCCTGGCACAGGGGATTCAATGGGGGCTTAAGCCACATGGGGACCCTGTAAAGAGATATGGGACCTTTGTTGTTATCCATGGCCTTCTATAAACTATGTCCCCAGAAGTTAAGCTCTCATGAAATTTCATCCTCTGATCTTGGATTTTATTATTTACAATCCTTGGATTACATAGGTGTGCTCCTTCTGTGTGGACTTAGTGACATCTCGCTTACATAATTGCCTAAGACAAGCCTTGAAGACCTTAGAAACTATTCTTTCTGCTAGCTGGACACTCTCTCATTTCTTGACTACACTGGATCAACTGTATTTCCAGTGGTAACGTCCTGAGAGCAACTATTGTGCAGGGTCACATCATAAGAAATAATTGCTACTAGATGAGGGTTTATGATTAAGTACAAGCTTAAAACCTATTTTTACATCTACTATGTTTATATATTCCCAGTTTATATATTACTTTAGATCATTATCAGCTTATTTGGAAATCATTTAAGTAACTTCTATGAAACATTTGCTAACTCAAATAATTGCATCATTGATATACCCAATGGTATAAAATGTAAAGTACTGCTGAGAAAAGGAAAAGATACATATACAGAAAAGGTTTTCAGACTAAAATACATGGGCTATTCATTTATACAGGTCAAAATCTTAAGGACTAATCACCGCTTAGGAAAGCAATGAAGATTAGACACAAGGCAAAAGTCTCAATAATGCTCAGTCACTAAGGCAAAAATATGTCTTCAGGACTAAGACATATTAAAAAAGCAAAGAGAACGTGTAAATAGCAAGTATATGGTAGATTAAGTAGCCAATTATTGCAGGGTGCTAAATTTAAGGCAAACAAAGAGTAAGAGAGCGTTAACAACTATCAGGCCTCATAGGATTTTCTTTCTCCCTTTTTAAGTTAAGTAATACATTTTGTGACAACTGTTGATAATTTATGTAGTAGTGATTGCTACTACAACGAATAGTAGTTAAGGAGCCAAGACAAAGAGTCTTTACTAAGAAGAGGCGACAAAGCATGAGTCTTCCTTCTGCTTATTTGCCTCAGCAATGGAGAGAGTGCAATACTTCCTGATACTCTCATCCTCCGCACAAAGGACAGGTTCTTCTCAGGAGACCTTTGCAGGCACACATGCCTCCACAGACAAGTGACAAACTGAGAACTGCTGGAAATCCCCAGTGGAAGAAAGAACATGGCTCATTTCCTAATGGAAAGCCATGTAAACACATGTGTCTCTGCATTGGTTTCATTTCATGAGTCAAACTGGCTGGTGCTCTCTTGTTTGGTCAAACACCAGTCTAGTTGCTATTCTGAAGTAGGTGCTTGTGATTAAATCAGACAATATTAAGTAAAGCAGATTTTCATCCATAGGGTGGGGGTGGGGGCAGGAGGGGGGCTCTGTCAAACAGTTGAAAACCTTCAGAGGAAAAAAAAAAGAGAGAGAGAGAGAGAATTTCCCTAGGGTACGTGCTGTCTCCAAACTATCAAGAGATGGCTTTCCAGAACTACTTCATTCTTCTCATCACCTGACCTACATATTTGGAGATCAAAAACTGGGAATCTCTGGTCTGTCAAAAGACCCACATCGACTTCCTAACATCACACAATCATATAAGCTGATTGTTTGAATAAGTCCCTTTATGTGTGTGTGTGCGTGCATGTGCGTGAGCTCATGCACGTGCGTGTGTGAATTAATACATATTATCTGCCTGTCAGTTTGTAGTACTGTGGTGGTGTGTGAGGCAGTGATGCTGGAAGCTATGTCACTGGTATTTCAAATGCCAGCAGGGTCCCCCAAGCAAACGGTGGGTTTACAGCAGAGCGTTGAGGCCAAGAACAGACAATGAAAGACGACGCTCCCCACTGCAGAGGAAATCGCCTCGGAAAACTTAGGCCTAGCTTTGACACATTGTCACCTACTGACGGTCCAATGAATGGAAGCAGAGTGATGTCCGAAACAGTGATGGAGGATGGACACCTCGGGTCTGAGGGCAGGTACAATGTGACTGAGGAGCTGATTTCTCACAGCGCGGTCGACCATGTGATGTGTGTCAGGAAAAGCCTGTGGGAGTGGATTCTTTGAGGTCTTCATTTGCTGATGAAGCATAACTCAAGATAGGGATACTCCGCTGTAAAAAATCTAATGTTTGGGACTTGGAATGTGCAAAGAATTGGAAGTCATCAAAAATGGAATGGGATGCATAAAGATTGATATCCTAGGCATTAGTGCGCTGAAATGGACTGACATTGGCCATTTTGAATGAGAACATCATGATTCACTCTGCTGAGGATAATAACACAATCAAGAGGAATGGTGTAGTACTCTCTGGCAAAAAAGACAGTGCAAAATCAATCATGAAATACAATCCTGGTGTGATAAGACTCTATCTCTCTGCCCTCAAGGACACCAATCAACACAAATATTACAACATATACTTGTGTATAAGCTGAGTTTTCCAGCACATTTTTAATGTAGTTTTTGTGGTAAAATTCGGGTCGGCTTATACTTGAGTATATACTATTCAAATTTATGCACCAACAACTGAGGCTAAAGTTGCAAAAATTGAAGAATTCTACCAAGAACTTCAGCTAGAAATTGATCAAACGTGCAATCAAGATGCACTGATAATTATTGGCTATTGAAATGCAAAATTTGGAAACAAAGAGGAAGGAACAGTGTTTGGAAAAGATGGGCTAGGTGATAGAAACAAAGTTAGAGATCACATGACAGAATTTTGTGAGACCAACAACTTGTTCATAGCAAATACCCCTTTTCAACAATACAAAGGGCAACATTATACATGGATTCTTCTGATGAAATACACAGAAATCAAATTGACTACTCCTGTGGAAAGACCCAGTGGAGATGCTCAATATCAGCAGCTAAAATCAAGCCAGGGGCTGTCTGGAACAGACCATCAGTTGCTCATATGTAAGTTCAATATCAAGCTGAAGGAAATGAGAACAAGTTCATAGGAGCCAAAATACATGCTTGAGTTTATCTCCCCTGAATTTTGAGAATATCTCAAGCACAAATTTACTGCATTGGACACTAATGACAGAAGACCCAAAGAGCTGTGAGAGGACATCAAAAATATCATTCATGAAGAAAGCAAAAGGTCACTAAAAAGACAGGAGAGAAAGAAAAATATCAGGAGGGACTTGGAAATGTGCCCTCAATCATAAAGTACCTACAACAAACAGAAGAAACGATGAAGTCAAAGAGCCGAATAGAAAATTTCCCAGGGCAGCTCGTAAAGGCAAAGATCATAATGAAATGTGCAAATAATTCTGAAACTAAAAGTGAAGAAAACACTCAGCATATCTTAAACGGAAAGAACTCAAGAGAAAATTCAAGTCTTGAGTTGCAATCTTGAAAGATTATATGGTCAAAATAGTGAATGATGCAGGAAGCATTAAAGGAAGATGGAAAGAATACAGAGTCACTGTCCCCAAAAGAACTAACTGACTTTCCACAATTTTAGGAGGTAGCATATGAACAAGAACCAATGTAACTGAAAGAAGAAGTTCAAACTGCACTGAATGCATTAGTCAAAAATCAAGGTTCTAGGAATTGGTGGAATACCAGTTGATATGTTTCAGAAAACTGAAGAATACTGGAAGCATTCACTTGTCTATGCCAGGAAATTTAGAAGACAGTTATTTGGTCAACTGACTAGAAGAGATCCATATTTGTAGCCTTTCTAAAGAAAGGTGACCCATTAGAACGCTCAAATTATAGAGCAGTATCATTGAAATCGCGTGAAAGTATAATTTTGCTGAATGTCACCCAACAATGGTTGCAGCAGGACATTGAGAGGGAACTGCTAGAGGTTCAGGCTAGAATCAAAAGAGGATGTGGGACAAGGGATATCATTGCTGATCTTGACTGAAAGCAGAGAATAGCAGGAAGATGTTTTATTGGTTATGCAAAATCCTTAGACTGTGTGGGAATAAGAAGCTATGGATAACATTGAGAAGAATGAGAATTCCGGAACACTTCAGTGTGCTCATTCAGAACTTGTACATGGATCGATAGGCAGTTGTGTGAACAGAACAGGGGAATGTCGCATGCTTGAAATCGGGAAAGGTGTGCAACAGGGTTGCATTGCCTCACCATGCACGTTCAATCCGTACGCTCAGCAAATCACCAGAGCAACTAGCTGATGTGAAGAAGAATGTGGCATCAGGGTTGGAAGAAGGTTTACTAACTACCTGATAGGGAGAGGACACAACTTGGCTTGCTCAAAGTGCGGAGGACGGGAAACATTTGCTGATGAAGATCAAGGTAAAGAAGGCTCAAATCTTCACAATAGGAAGCATGATAAATGGAGGAAAAAGGTGAAGTTGTCAAGGATTTTGTCTCGCCAGGATCCATAATCAATGTCCAGGGAAGCAACAGTCAAGAGACCAGAAGACCAATAGCATTATGTAAATCTCCTGCATGACCTCTTTAGTCTTGACAAGCAAGACTGTTACTTTGAGGACCAAGGCGTGCCTCACCCCATGAGCATGTGAGAGTTGGACTGAAGGAGAATCAATACATTTGACTGTGTCGTGGAAGAATATTGAAAAACCCATGGATTGCTCTTGGAAGCATGGACAGAGGGTTCCTTAGCGGGAAGGATTGGCGAGACTTCATCTGATGATAGAAACCACGTCCCTGGAGAAGGACATCATGTTCGGGAAAGGAGAAGGGCAAGGAAGGCAAAGATGCCCTCAAGGAGATGATTGACACTGCTCACGACCACGGGCTCGGGCACAGGGACAATTATGAGGATGGCACAGAAGTGGGCAGTGTTTCATTCTATCTTGCGTATTGGTTGGCATATTTTGCTAGGGTTGGAACTGAGTTGTTGGCATTTCACAACAACAAATACATCTGTTCATCTTCCACGCTGGTCCTGTTTCTGCAGGGAAGCCTGACTAAGGTAATTTTCATGAAGCATAGGAGAATCTGAATCTCACGTACAGGCTGAGTTGCTCCTGTCAGCCTCGGGGTCAGTTAAAGCCTACTAGGATTTTCAATGGCTCATTGTGGAAACATCTATGACTGATAGAAATACCTATGACTCTGGGGCCCTCTGAAAAATCCCCCTCAAAACACAAAGTTATTCTTCCAACATGCTTATTTTTATCTCAGTACAGGAGAATGAGTCGGAGAAGTGTTCAGACCTGTGCTCTGAGTTTCTGAGAATTGAAGAGCTCGGTGTTCCCTTACCTCGATGTTCAGTAGCCAGAACTGGAGGCTGGCTACGGCCTCCTCACCCAGCGCCAGGTTCCACACGACTATGTACAAGGCTTTGTCTGTGAAGAAGCACTGGTTGACTGTGGCCATGCTGGCTGGGCCGCCAATATCCCAGACATTGAACTCCACAGACTCAATCTACTTGAGCAAGAAGGGCAGCAAGAGAAAGGCATTTAAAGAAATCAAGCATTTGGTAATCCAGCATCAAGTAATTTAATCAAATGGAGATATCTGCTGCATGTTGACTCTGTCCTTGGAGGACTGAAATACAGACGATTGTAGAAAACCTTGCAGCCCTTGTTTCCCACAGAGCTAATGGGGGAACAGGGGCGAAGAGGCCAGGACTTGGAGTTAAACTATTAGAACTTCTATCCGCTGGCCACAGAGCACGAGGATGGCTGGACTTTTCTTCTGCGCCTAAGGAGCCTTTGAGGTCCTTGTCCAAGATGGTGTGGAGACATGCTGCTGGAGGAAGCCCCAGCCTCATGCCATCTTCATTCAGGGACCCGGGCTTCTCTTTTGTCTGAGCTGTTTTCCAGCTTGTATACATCAGAGAACATCACCCCCCAAGGGTGCTAGGACCCTTTCTTTATGTGAGAATTAGCCCAAAGCGTAGCTGGTGGGCTGCTGGTAAAGGCTGTGTCAACTGTGGGTTCTCGGTCGTTTTATGAGCTCAGAGTCTGGCATGAGAAGCTAAGTCTTCAGGTTTCTGTAGGAGGAACTCGGTTGCACAATGCTGTGTTTGGGCCTTGGAGATACAATGTGCTGACCTGCTTTCGTGTCAGGGCAAGAAGGAGCAGCTGTCCTAAACTGGCTGCAGGCCAGCCCCACAAAGTGTTATGGGACAGAATGTGTAGCTCGGCTTAGCTTTCCTAAGATTAGGGGACTCACCCCCAGCTAGAGGGGGAAATCTTAAGGATGGCTAAAGGACAGAACAGAAATCCGAATTCACCCCAATGTCCAGGACAAACATTTGTAAAGAAAAAAAAATGAACGATGAAAGGGCAAAGCAGAAGATAATGCAGAAGATTCTGGTTGTATTAGAAAAAAATTCGGACCGGAATCAGCAGGTTCTATTGCTGGGGTGCTCTGGAGCATGCTTGGCATTAACTAAAAGGGAGAAGTTGCTTTGTCAGTTCTGGTTATCACAACAAAAAAGCCAAATTCACTGCCAATGAGTTGATGGCAACTCATAACAATCTTATAGGACAGGGTAGAGATGCTTGTGTGAGTTTCCAAGAGGGCCACTCTTTATAGGACAAAAAGCCCCATCGTTCTCCCAAGGAGCAGCTAGGGAGTTGGAACTGCTTATATTGCCCAAGGCCCAGGACACCATGAGGGCATCAGCTCCTCACAGGAAGGACTCAGTTCTTCAGAGGAGCATCTGGTGTGCAGTGCCCGAACACATGGGGCCTAAATGCTTGAGGACTGTGGTCCAAAACACTTATAAGTTCTTGGTTGCTGACCAAAAGGCTGGTAGTTCAAGTCCTCCCAGAATTACCTTGAAAAAAAGGTTTACTTCGGAAAAAGCAGCCACTTAAAACCTTTGGTGCTTAGTTCTACTCTGACACACATGGGGTTATCATGACTCAGACTAGTCGCGGCAGCAACTGGTCAGATTTTAAATGCCTTTTTCATTAAATCGGATTTGAAAAGTGACTTTGTGTTTCAGTGGAAATCCTGTTTCTAGATTCTGGTAATATAGAGCTACTGTGATGGGATCCACAGAGTAACCTTGTAAATTGTGACCTCCAGACCCCTGGTCTCCCGCAGTCCTGGGGATCTCGAATGGCTCAGTGAGAGCACAGGTGCTAGGCAGCTGCAGTCCACACCCCTCTGTGCTAATGGCCCAGCTCGAGCAAACAGCAGATTGCCGTGTGCTTGCTCCAGGGGCCAAGGTCCTGTCAGTACTTTCCAGTGTCTTTCCTTTGTTCCCCAGGCAAGAAAATCCCATTTGATTTTTTTTCTGATATTGAAATGGAACACAGGATAAACAACAAGGCCATGAACAGATGCATCCTGGGACTTGGAATCCACTGAGAGAGCCCTGGAGAGGAAAACCCGAGTAGGGAAAGGTTTCCCTCATCCCATCAGTCCACCCACTGGCCTCAGGAACACTGCATGCCAACCCCCCTTGACCTTGGCTTTTGATCCAGTTGGCCTCTGAAGCTCCCACTTGGTAGTTCTGATGGTGGCCTCACTGTGCACCATCTGGGGGGCTTTTCCAGTCTGTAAGATCTCCAGGAGGATGGATTTTCCCTGTCGTGGGGGACCCACAATGACCATTTTCATCAGCTTGCATCTTTCTGCTTTCCGCAGCTGAGCACGTAGGTAAGACAGCATTGCTTTGGGGCCTGTGTAACAATCACATAGTAGGAGTCACACTGCTGGCAGTCTAGTACCTCTTAAGAAACAAAAGCCTGGCACAAAGAAACATTTTCTATGGATTCTAATGGGGGGAAACTGGAGCCTACTAGGTGGTGGAGAGAAGGAGGGATACTAATCACCCCAGAATGAATTCTAAAAGCTCAGGACCAAAATAAAATGTCCCTGCTACCCAGGAGGTCGGAGAGTGTGACCATCTGGTCATTTTCATGGAATGAACCTCAGTCACTGACCATTTTTTGCTTTGGGGGTAATTTTATAGGATCTCCCCAAACAATGAAGCTGGAGTTACACTCTGCAGGTCACCTTGCTGCCCTAGAATTGTCTTTCCCAAGGAAAAAAAATTATGTAAGCCTTACTGTCCTTGTAGAAGTGTACCCCTTCAAACATGTGCTGGCATCCTAACCTCTCTACCTGTAGATATAACACTGTTGGGAAATAAAGCTTTCTTATTTTAATTAAGTCATACTTGAGTAGGGTGGGTTCTACATCTAATCACTTCTGAGTTATAAAATGTGATGATTTGATGCAAAAATATGCACACATAGCGTGGTGGGATGAAGACAGATTCTACATGAGGGTCATCTAAACGTTAGGAATGGCCTGGCAGGGACCTTGGTGGTCGAGTGGTTAAAGTGCTGAGCTGCTAAATAAAATGTTGGTCACATGAAGCCCCCCACTGCTCCGTGAGCGAAGGATGTAGTCTATGGCACTGTAAAGGTTACAGCCTTTGAAACCCCACCCCATGGAGCAGTCCGCACATATCCTCTAGGGCTGCCGTGAATTCGCAGTGGGTTTGCTTGCCTGGTTTACTGATGAAGAAGGAAACAGCAGGCTGAGAGAGACCTGATATGAATTGCTAGCCTGTCAGAAAATAAACTGTCTTTAAACTTCCCTGCAATGTAATCTACCAGTGCGTGTTGTGTTTGTTAAAGTGCCACGATGACATTAGGCCACTTACCTTCTTTCTGGATCTCTGCAGGCACATTGACAATGTGCAGGTCTTCAGTGTCCAGCTGCCAAAGGTTTCCCAGCTGCCCCAGCTCCTGAGGAAGTTCCTGCAGGCCAGGATTGCTGAGGATACACACAATATCCGGTCAGCCTGCACAGCCTGCGAGGCACAGATACAATTCAAAACATCTCGGGCCCTCAAGTGGTCCACTCTAATGTGTCTATATCAGAATCTATCTCCCTGGGAAGTCAGAGGGAGAAATGCCTTTTGTCTACTGGAAATCCTCTGAGCTTAGGTTCCCCACCTATTTCTTTTTTACACTGCCATAAAGATTACTGCTGTACATTCTGCGAATAGCACTGCGGCCTGACTAATTGCACCTTTTCATCTAGTTGTGCGAGGACTGTAACCTTGGCAGTGTCACTCACAGTAGACACTCTTTACATCACTACACGAATGCCCGTCTTCCTCACTTTCTACTTCCGCGTCCAAACCTTCATCTGAAATCTTGACTACTTATTGCAACACAGAATGCTTCTCTTTCTTGATTCTTGTCTCCGGAGGGCAGATTGGGGGTGGGGTGGAGGATGAGGGGGTGGGTGGGGGCAGTTGTCCACTGGCCCTGAAGGTCACTTTTACTCAGTGTGTACTTACTTTCCCAGGTAGAGCTCTGATAAGTTTCTCAATAGGCAAACTGATGGAGGGACCACATCCAGATTGTTGTCATTCAGACACAGGACCTCCAGTGATTCACTGAGGAAGGCTGGGAATTCTAGCACATAGCCTGCAGGGGGCGTGACAAAGCAGACGGCTGGTTTAAATTGGTTCCAAACCACCAATACGTGACATTGAGGTGGTGTATAAATTGGCACACCCCCTTGAGGGTATTTTGGCAAGGTTAATACCCATCTAACAATTCCAACTGTGGGAAGTCATCCAGCAGCAATCCTTGAACGTGTGGCAGAGCGGTGAGAACAAGGACCTCAGAGGCATACTGTCTGTAAAGCTAGAACAGAGGAAAATCTACATGTCTAACCACAGGGGTCTGGTTGAAAAATAATGGGTGAGCATATTAATATTAGAAAGAATAGGGCAGGTCTACATATATGGATATGGAATGATACTCCTGAGCTATTCCTGAGTGTAAAAAGCTAGAGAGGCCTGCAGGGCCGGCCCCAATCCCAGCTATGTGGACACCCTCACCGCTCAGAAGAAGCACTTCAGAGGATGGCACTGGGGCTCCGGCTTGGGAAGAGGGGAGCGTCAGATTAGAGCACACAGGCGAAACGACAGGGATGGAGAATGAGGAGAGGACATCGCGACCCACTAAGCCCTAAGGATGATGTTCCTGCTCAGAGCAGATAACGCTCGGGGAGGGCCATAGGGGTGGCCCCACCAGGGGACACGGCATCCCTCACTGAACCATGATGCTGCAGGGACAGCACTGGAGACCCAGTGTGGGAATGGTGCACGGTCTGGCCCATCACGCTGGGGCGAGGCACGGGGGCAGGCAGCACAGCAGCAGGGGGAGCAGACTGATGAAACCCCTGGGGAATGCCAAAAATACACTTTGGAGACAGACTGTGGCACCCTATCAGACTTGACTGGAAAACATTCATAAAGGCCAACAAACAGACCTTGAACTATTTTCCATTTTTGTCAGTGGCTTTCTTTTTGTTGTTATTTTGTTTTGTCATTGTTATTGTTTTGTTGGTTTTGACTTCTTTTGTTGTTTTATTTGGCTTTGCCTGGTTTTTGCACTTAGTAATGTATCTGCATGTCTATCTAGATAAGATAGGTGGGATAAATAATTCGGAGATGAAAAGAATGGGACCAATGGTTCCGGGTGGGGGGGGTAGGGAAGAAGGGGAGGTGGGAGAAAAGACAGTGGAGGGGGGGAACCAACCCAGGGACAAGGGAACAACAAGTGAACTAAAATCAATGGAAGGAAGGTTGTAGGTAGCAGCGAGGAACTACTAAACCCAAATGAAGGCTGAACATCATGGTGGGACAAGAGGAAAGTAAATGGAAATAGAAGAAAGAACCAGGAGGCAAAGGACATTTATAGAGCCCTAAATACATGCATATTTGTTCGAACAATCTAGCATTCTGTGATGTTCACCTTCCTGACACAATCACTGAAGACAAAATGGGTACATAGCAAATGTGATGAAGAAAGTTGTCGGTGCCCGGCTATCAAAAGATATAGCATCTGGGGTCTTAAAGGCTTGAAGATAAACAAGGAACCATCTAGCTCAGAAGCAACAAAGCCCACATGGAAGAAGCACGCCAGTCTGTGTGATTATGAGATGTCTATTGGATTAGATAATAGGTATTTAAGAACCAGAACAAAATCACACCCAATGTGAAAGGGGTGGGGCAAGGACTGGAGACCCAATGCCCATCTGCAGACAATTGGATATCACCTCACAGAGGGGTCACAGGGAAGAGATGAGCCAGTCAGGGTGCAGTATAGCACCAATGAAACACACACCTTTCCTCTAGCTCCTTGGTGCTTCCTTCCTTCTATCATGACCTCAATTCTACCTTACAAATCACATTAGACCATGCACACTGCTACAGATAAGAGCCCACAACACAGGGAATATGGGATAGATAAACCCTTCAGGGCCAAAAAGGAGAGTAGAGATACCAGGAGGATTAGGGGAGAAAAGGGGAATTGGAAAAGGGAGAAAAGGGGAATTGATCACAAGGATCAATTTATAACCTCCTCCCAGGGGGATGAATAATGGAAAAGTGGGTGAAGGGCAATGGAGGATGATGTAAGATACGGAAATAATAATCCATAACTTATCAAGAGTTCCTGAGGAAGGGAGAGCAGGGGGGAGGGGCAAGAAATGGGGAGCTGATATCAGGGGTTCAAGTGGGAAGAGAATGCTTTGAAAATGATGGTGGACAAAGGGACCAGGTATAAGGCATCATGCAAAAAAAAGATATATGTGTGTATATGTATATATATGTATGTGTGTATGTATGTATATATGTATATGTGTGTGTGTATATATACACACACACACACCATATTGAATGAAGGGGGAAGTGCAGAGTGGAGACCCAAGGCCCATTTGTCGGCCAATGGAGATCCCCTCATAGAGGGGTTTAGGAGAGGAGATGGGTTAATTAGGGTGCGAAGTAGTACCGATGAAGAACACAGCTTTCCCCCAGATCCTGGATGCTTCCTCCCCCCAACTACCATGATCCGAATTCTACCTTGCAGGGCTGGATAGGACAGAGGCTGTACACTGGTACATATGAGGGCTGGAGGTATAGGGAATCCAGGGTGGATGATACCTTCAGGACCAAGGGTGTGAGGGGCGATGCTGGGAGAGTGGAGGGTGAGTGGGTTGGAAAGGGGGAACTGATTACAAGGATCCACATGTGACCTCCTCCCTGGGAGATGGACGGCAGAGAAGGGGTGAAGGGAGACTCCGGATAGGGCAAGATATGACAAAATAACGATGTATAAATTACCAAGGGCACATGAGGGAGGGGGGGCGGGGAGGGAGAGAAAAAAAAAAGAAGACCTGATGCAAAGGGCTTAAGTGGAGAGCAAATGCTTTGAGAATGATTGGGGCAGGGAATGTATGGATGTGCTTTATACAATTGATGTATGTATATGTATGGATTGTGATAAGAGTTGTATGAGTCCCTAATAAAATGTAAAAAAAGAAAAGAGAGGAGAAAAAAAAGAAAATGATGGTGGAGGCATATGTGCAAATGTGTTTGACACACTGGAGAAAGTATGGATTATTATAAGAGATGTAAGAGCCTCCAATAAAAGTATTTTTTTAAGAGTAACATGAAGGGAAAAATAAAAAGCTAGGTGCATCACTGATGACAAAATGGTTGCATAAGTAAATGTGGTGAAGAAAGTGGATGGTGCTCAGCTATCAAAAGTTATAGCATCTGGGGTCTCAAAGGCTTAAAGTTAAACAAACATCCATCTAGCAGAGAAGCAAGATGGCCCACATGGAAGAAGCTCACCAGCCTGTGTTATCATGAGGTGTTGACAATTATATCTATGTGAAGGAGGGAGGCTGGAGTGGAGACCTAAATCCTATCTGTAGACAATTGGCCATCCCCTCACAGAAGGGTTATGGAAGGGACAATTTGACCAGGGTGCAGTATAGCACTGATGAAACACACATCATTCTTCTGGTTCCTGAAAACTTCCTCCCCCCACCCCCACTATCATGACCCAGTTCTACTTTCAAATGCGGCCAGACTGGAGCACACACATTGGTACAGATAAGAGCTCTCAACATGTGGAATTCAGGACAGATAGAACCCTTAGGAACAGTAGTGATATCATGAGGGTAGAGGGATGGTCAGGGTTGGGGGAAGGAGGAGAAAGGGGGGACCCATCACAAGGTTGGATATCTAGCCCACCCTGAGGGGGACAAATAAAAGAAATGTAGGTGAAGGGAGACAAGGGACAGTGAAAGACATAAAACAACAACAATAATATAGAATTGATCAAGGATTCATGAGGGTGGGAGGGTGGAGGAGGGAGGGGGAAAAAGAGGAGCTGATACCAAGGGCTCAAGTAGAAAGAAATGTTTGGGAAATGTTGATGGCCACATGTGTACAAGTGTGCTTAATACAATTGAATGAGGGATTGTCATAAGATTTTTAAGAGCCCCCCCCAATAAAATTCTATATATGTTAGGTGAGAATCATGTGTGAAAAGACCATGCACCAGAAAAGGCATGTATACACATATCTCACACATGCACAAGTATGTGCATACATGTACCATTCGGACATGTGAGGGCAATGGTGGTCAGCAGCAGAATTCTAACCTTTGCTAAGATTTTATTTCAAGTCAAGCGCCTCGTGGGTTGTCACCAGCTGTCTTGTTAGCCTGCATGCTGTTGCGGCACTATGTTCCTGCAGCGCTGCCAGGCGAAGATGGACCAGGGAGAAAGGCTTGATGACCTATTTCCAAAACGCAGCCAATGAAAATTCTATGGACCACAGTGTTCTAACCCACAACGGATCACTGAGACAGCAAAGGCTCAATCTCATGGTTCTGTAATGCAGGAGATGGCCTTGAGTGGTGGGAAGTTCACCCTCAGCCACCCCACCAACGATGAGATCCATGTGTGTAGCACATAGACACACGTGCCAGTAGGGAAACAGATGGCATTGCCAACCTTGTCTCTGGAGAAGGGAAAGGACTCATTCAACTCACTGCCATTGAGTTAGTCCAGGCTCGCAGCAACTACGCCGGGCAGAGTGGAACTGCCCTTATGGGCTCCTGAGGCTGTAAATCTTTCAGGGAACAGGCAGCTTCATTCTTCTCCTGAGGAGCAGCTGGTGGTTTCAAACCGTTGACTTTGAGAGCGGCAGCCCAATGCATCACCATCACTATGCTGCCAGGGCTCCCGAATTCCACCCTTTGGTGCTATTTAGAAACGCTCTTTTCCTTTGGTGGGAAAGCATGGTGATCTCATACAATAGCTGTCCTTTGGGGAGTGGCTGATTTCACTCAGAAAAGGAGGAAGAGCAAAGAGGGGAAGACAAATCAATAGACTAGAGCTCGGCAGGTATTAACTTGCATAAAGGGAATGATAGTAACCCGCAACGGAGAAAAGAGAAATCAAAGAAGGTGCAGGGAGGTTTGAGAAATAGTTTCAACTGTTGAATACAAAATTGATGACCCAAAATATGAACTTCCAACTAATTAACAATAAAATATTGTTTTTAAAAACCCCCCACAAAATATTGTTTTCCTGTGTACTTATATATATTTTTAATTCAAAGAGGCTAAATGATTTTACCATTAATAACATGGGCTAAGTTGTTGTGCTTCCTAAGATGGAATTTTTTGAAAAGAGAGAAAGAGAACCCAACTTTTAATATGTGAGTGACTTCATTCATTATGTGACTTATAAGGTTGTCCTTAAGTATAAATCACATTTCCCTGGGTGTGGGAGCATCTGAGTTGAGAAAAGATGCAGCCAAGAGCCTTAGGAAGGCATCCAGACAGACTTCTTGGGCAGACTGACTTCCAGGGCTCCTTTCGAGTGGAGACAAACCGAGATAAGACACTGGCCCAGGCCCCTCCGGGTTCCCACAGCTCGACACACACAGAGAGCAGCCAGGCCCTTTGCTCGGCTGAAACAATATTCTCCTGCCCTTGATCACAACTGCCCCCGGAGCTCTGGCTTTTCCCACCGACACAGTTGCCCTCGCAATGATAATGGGGTCATCTGCCTTGGAGCATGCTCCAGGAGAGGCGAAAACAGAACAGCAAAAGTAACTCCTGGAAACTCTGCCAGCTAGCTGCAATGTGAGTGGACTCTGCAGTAGCTCCTGTGGAAACAAAGCTGCCTCCGACTTTCAAAGATGTCTTTGTACTAGGGCCTTGCTCCATAGAACTTCTATTCAAAAGGTGTTTTATTTGTTTTTTCTCTCAATGAAAAGAAATGATCAATGTTAGCTTATCCCGATTTTCACCCCCATCAAAGAACAAACTCACTGCCATTGAGTCGATGTCAACGCACAGCGACTCTGTAGGACGGGGTAGAACTGCCCCGGTGGGTTCCTGGGAAGGCAACTCCTTACAGGAGTAGAAAGCCCCGTCTTTCCCCAGAGGAGCGGCTGGTGGTGTCAAACTGCTGACTTTGCGGTTTACAGCCCAACTCATAACCATGGCGCCCCTGGGGCTCGTACGCCCATTAAAGAACATTCCTAACAAGAAAGGCCCTCTTTCTTCCAGAGAATGTATTCTGAGCACCTGGCCTCTGTGCTGTCCAATTTTAAAACTGTGCCTTGGTGTTTATTAAGCTTCTGTAAGTAATGGGCACAGAGAATACAGAACTGCTACTGTAAACAGAGGCAGCACCTGTCACAGACTTTTGGCCCAGGGTGGAAAAAGATTAATATAACTGGGCTACAGAAGTATTTATGACCTGTAATTATTTATTCATAAGTTATTTATGACCATTAATCTGAATTTTACCGTAAAAATGGCCATCCAAATTATTTTTGGACACACCTACTACATAAACATGACTACTTGAGTGTACATAAATTTACCTGGAATGTCACTTATCCATATGCAAACAAGCTAAATTTCATAGATAATTTCGTACTTAAGTGCCCCAGCCTGGGGCGAATAACCCAACAGAGGGAAATGATTCAAAGCTTGGATGTGAGCTTCAACTTTCTAGACGAAATTAAAAAATATCAAAGGCATGTGCCAAAGTCACAATCTTCTCTTCAGGGGCCTTCTTCCTAAGAGGTGTGGCCTCTCGCCTAGCCCCACAGCCAAGCTCTGGTGGGCCACCGCCCAAGCCCATGTTCTCTTCATGGCATATGTCACAGGGTTGGTGGGACCCTGTCCCCCTGAAGTTTCGTGCAGAGAAACAGCCTTTCCCCAACAGCGCCTGGCGCCAGGGAGGGCTGACGCCTCCCCATAATCTCCCTGGTTCTGGAAGGGCTCTGTGTCTCCAAACCTGGAGGCTGTTTCTAGTCGGTCCAAACTTATCAGCTATGGATGGTCAGCCTCCACCTCTACCAGCGTCCCTGTTCATGCACAGCATCCCATTTTGGTATCAACAAAGAAGAAAATGTTTATTTCTCCTTCCCCGTCAGTGAGAGCCCTATGTTTGGACTCAATCTCTAAAGTCCCAAGGCCCTTCATTTTACATGTGATCAATGAAATTCATAATGGTATTTCCACTGTGTGGTAACAGACATCTTCAAGAGCTTTATCTGAACTTCCTCTTCTGCCAACTGTCTCCATCTGTTACCATTGGTGCCGACTGGGGCGTCTTACTTTTCAAACCAATTTGTATCTTAGGGGCTTCAGCCGATTGGTGTGGCAACAATCTGTGCTCCAAATGTTTCTTCAGAGTCTGTTTACATTGTGACTTTACGAGGCCTCTTTCTGAACAAAACGTCCCCATTCTTACAAAGCCAATGGCTTCCATCTTTTCTGGTAGTAACCTAGCTAGCTTAACAAGGTCTTCTCCAGCCCCGACCTCCCTCAGTTATACACATGTTCTCCAAAATGCCATTTTTAAATGTTACATTACAGCCTGTTATCCCCATGGCAATTGTTATAATTGATGTAAGGCCGAAGGTCTACTTGTTTTTCCTCTGTAGAGTTAGCTAGATCACTGTACTCACATTATTTATTTAAAAACAGTAAGTCATTCTTTTGCTACGATATTGAAGTGCCTCAGCTGACGTATATTGTTGCTAGTTGCCACTGACTTCACCCGGACTCATGGTGAGCCCTTGCACAATGGAATGAAACACTTGCCGATTCCTGTCATCAGTTGCAGATTGGACCGTAACGATCTATAGTGTTTTCACGGACTGATTTGCAGAAGTAACTCTCCAGACTGTCTTTCTATCCTTAGTCTAAAAGCTCCGTTGAAGAACAGGCAGAGGGGAAAATGTACAGACAGCACAGTTCTTGGGCTGAGGGCCAGATGCTCTGGCAAGAGCCATGAGAACAAAAAAAGAAAGAAAGAAAAGAAAAATGTAAAACAAGATGCAGAATAGTATCTGTGCAAAACACATCTTCCATCTTCCCCTCATATGCCTTTCCCTCCCACAGAGGGACGGGGGGAGGAAGAGAAGACAGCGGGGAGCAGGGCACTCACTAATCCACCCAAGGGGAGGGTATTGCTTATGTCTTCACTGGAAAGGGAGAAAGAGGAGACTGCATTATAGGGCACCAGGCTTTGAGGGCGACGACGTTCCTGCTTGGAGCAGCTGGTTCACAGAGAGGACTTTAGTTAGGGCTGGCCTCAGTTAGAGACATGACGTCCCCTCCCTAGACAACAGCCCTACAGAGGACAGCACTGAAGACACAGTTTGGGGACTGTGACCGGTCTGACCTGTCCACATGGGAGCAAACCACAGGGGAGTGCAACAGATCAACAGACCAGCAATGGGAGCAAAGACACGAAGTCCCTGAGGAATCTCGATTGCAGACTTCTGACTCGGGGAGGGGGCTGGGGGGAGGGCAGAGCTTGGCCCCTGATGCTTCCATGTGTGTGTGTGATGTGCCCCCTCCCCACAGGGCTCTCACCAGTCGAAGAAGTAGGAGTTACCCAGGCCAAAGACTCTAAGCTACAAATCTGTCCCCATGTTCCTTTGAAACCACAAGTTTCTCTGTGGATCTGTTCTTTCAGTAAGAATGATAAATAGGAAGAACCACACCAGCCTGTGTGATCATGAGGTATTGATGGGATCAGGTATCAGGCATCAAAGACCGAGAACAAAAAATCATATTATTGTGAATGAGGGGGAGTGCGAAGTGGAGACTCCAAACCCATCTGTAGACAACTGGACATCCCTTACAGAAGGGTCACAAGGAAGAGACGAGTCAGTCAGGGTGCAGCATAGCACCAATGAAGCATACAACTTTCCTCTAGTTCTTTAATGCTTCCTCCCTCCCACTATCATGACCCCAATTCTACCTTACCAATCTGGCTGAGCCAAAACATGTACACGGGTACAGATAAGAGCTTGAAAACACAGGGAATCCAGGACCGATAAACACTCAGGACCGATATTGAGAGTAGTGATACCAGGAGGGGAAGAGGAAGGTTGGGGGAGAAGGGTAGAACCAATCACAATGATCTACCTATAACCCCCTCCCTGGAGGATGGACAACAGAAAAGTGGGTGAAGGGAGACATTGACCAGTGTAAGACATGAGGAATAAAATAATAACTTATAAATTTTCGAGAATTCATGAGGGAAGGAGAGTGGGAGAGGGAGGGAAAACAATGAGGAGTTGATACCAAGGGCTCAGGTAGAAAGAAGATGTTTTGAGAGTGATGATGGCAACAAATGTACAAATGTGCTTGACCCAATGGATGTATGGGTGGATTGTGATAAGAGTTGTATGAGCCCCAATAAAATGATTTTTAAAATAGTTGTATAAAATGATAAAAAAAAAGAATGTTAAATAGCTTTTTTTTTTGGAGGGGGGCAATCCTTAAAAAGGAGCAAAGAGGGATAAATCTGATTATTCCAAACCAATCACCTTCGTAAAGTGGAGCAGTTCAAAGATTCACAGAGTCTATCAAACAGAGGTGATGGCGGACTGGAGGAGAGCCCTGGGATGGGAGGAGTCCTGCAGGCAGTGGTGCCAGGCAGGGATGGAGGAGGTGGTGGGATGTCTTGGGTCATAAAGGCTTGAAGGTAAACAAAGGGCCATCTAGCAGGGAAGCAACAAAGCCCACCTGGAAGAAGCACACCACCAGCCTGTGTGATCATGAGGTGTCGATGGGAATAGGTATCAAAGATTTAAAAACAAGCCATCAGATTGATGTGAAGGAGCATAGACAAAGTGGAGACCCAAAACCCACAGTGCTCACAGAAGGACCACACGGAAGGGACGATATATCCAGGGTACAGTACAGCACTGCTCAACCTCCCCTTACTATTTTGGTCTTAGTTTCACCCTATGAATTTTATGAGAACCGTGTACAATTAAGGTCACTTGGTGCATGAAATCCAAGATAGACAAACCCTTCTGAAATAAGTTACGGTAGTAACGATTCCCTGAGGGTATGGGGGAGGGGAGGCTTGCTAGCAATGATGACTGTATAACCCCACTCAAGGGGAATGAATAAGAGAACTGTAGGTGAACGGACGCCTCGGACAGTGTAAGACACGGCAAAAATAATAATAAAATAATAAGGGCTCCTGGGCGTAGGGGGAGGGGAGGGGACAAAGGGGAGCTGATATCAAAGAGTTCAAGAAGAAAGAAAATGTTTTGAAAGTGATGGTGGCAGCAGTGTACAATTATGCATGATCTAATTGAATTATGGATTGTTATGATATCTGTATGAGTTCCCAATAAAATGATTTACAAAATAAATTTTAAAAGAAACTGCTGCAGCCTGTGCAGCTTCACAGTAAACTGCAATCCTCACTCTGCATACAGGGCACTGGCCACAAACCAGGCCTAGGTCTTTCACATGGAAGAAGAAAATTCGACCCCTCAACCACCAATATTCCACACACATTAAATCCCTAGGTATACTTAGTTTATTTTTAATTTCCCTTTTCTGTTGCACTGATAATATATTAACGTGTTTATGACATGTTCGCATATATACACATACATGACTGATATATGTAAGTAAAGGAGCATTATTATGAAATCACAGAAACCTCTATTTAAAAAAGATCAAAATGGTATAAACACTTTAAAATGGCAGTATCTAACTCTTCCCTGAAGAATTCTGTGTTTTACAACTTACATGATGTCACCATGGCAGTCCTGGTATCCTCAAAGAACTCACACCACGTTCTTTTTCAGGATGGGGGAAGGGGCACTATCAGGTGTATAAGGTGTATGGGATACAGTTTCCCATCACAAGTCCTATAGGACACACTTTCTACTCCCCCTCTTTGAAGCCCACCCCTATTTCAGGCAGCACTCTGCGCACGGTCTGTTTCTCTGTACGTGGACGCTCGTACAGTCCTTGGACTCCAAACGGCAGAGTGGACTTCAAGGTATGTGTGTGCCACATGTGTGTCATGAGCTCATGTGTGGTTCTCAGTCAAATATGGGCAACGCTGGCATTTGAATAGGGAAGTGGAGGGGATAGCACAGTGATGTGTTTCCCCTTTGGGGAGGGAGCTACAAAACAAGCTCCACCCAACTAGCTCTCCTCCTCCCAGCACCAACATACCTGTCTCGGTGCCTGAACGCTGGCGGCCTCTGGTGGTGAAAAAAGGAATATGCTTTGTTTTAAGTCCATTTTCATTTCTGTAGGGAAAAAAATAAAGTAAAACATCGAGGAAAGCACACAAACATAACTCTTTTTTGGTGAGGTTCGTGATGCAACAAAAGGGAGGAAATTCTGCTATCTGGATGTAGGAACCTCCAACAGCTTAGGTGGAAGTGTGGGCAGCCAGCTGGTTGTACTCTTGGCGCCAACATTGGCACCATCAGTGGTTCCCATTCTTGAGCTCCTCTCCCGCAGGCAGGTGTGAGCACTTCTATGCCCGGCAGAATGCATATTTCAATGGCTGTCACTTTTCATTGCTGACCGAAGCAAGTTTTCTTTGGGATAAACTTTCTACTGAGAAACCTCTAGCAAATGACTCAGGGAGGCTGGTCTCCAGGGGCCAAAGGGCAACAGGGTACATCCCCATTTTTATATCTCATCTAGGTTGAGCTATCATTTAGGCAAAAGTTAAAATTGGGACTGTGTGGGAGTCTTTAAAATTAGATGAAGAGTTGGTGGAATCAGGAAATAGGCACCAGAAGACCCAAAACAAAGATATTGTTGAGAATGAGGGGGTCCTAGCAGAGACCCAAAACCCACCTGGAGACAATAGGACATCCACTCACAAAAGAGTCACAAGGAAGGGCTGAGTTAACCAGGGCGCAGTAAAGCACTGATGAAACACACAATATTCCTCTGGTTCTTTAAGCCTTCTTCACCACCACCCCCTCCCACCCATTATACAGACCCTAGTCCTGTTTTTCAGTTCTGGCTAGACTGGAGCATGTACACTGGTACAGATAAGAGCTCACAGCACAGGGAATCCAGGTCAGATAAACCCCTCAGGAACAGAAATGGCAGTAGCGATACCAGGACGGTAGGGAGGAGGAGGGGAGGAAGGGGCAACCGATCACAATGATGGACTCATAATCTCCCCCAACCCAGGGGTAAAGGGAGACAGTGGTCGGTGTGAGATATGAAAACAACAATAATTTATCATTTATCAAGGGGGTAGGTGAAAGAGAAACAAGAGAAACTAATACCACGGGCTCAAATAGAAAGTGGATTCATAGAAAATGATGATCGCAACATATGTAAAAATATACTTGTATGGAATATTGCAAGAGTTATAAGAGCCCCCAATAAAATGATTTAAAGATAAATAAAAAGTGAATAGAAGATGAACCCAATCTTCAGGGTCTGTACAACTTGATCACACACACATTTTAAGGCAGCGGTTCTCAACCTGTGGGTTGCGACCTGTTTGGGGGTTGAATGACCCTTTCATAGAACATTGGAAAACACATATTTCCGGTGGTATTAGGAACCGAGGCACTGCTCATCTATCCATCTCCAGGCGGTTCAACCCACATGCAGAGACACCTGGTATGAAGACTGTTACCCATGCTACACATGCTTCAAGACAAAATTTCATTATTTTTAATTAGAAATAAATATTTCACAATATATAATGATATTGTCTTTTGGATAAATCACTATGCTTTAACTATGTTCAATTTATAACAATGAAAATATATCCTGCATATCAGATAGTTACATTATGATTCACAACAGTAGCAAAATGACAGTGATGAAGTAGCAATGAAAATGATGCTATGGTTGGGGGTCACCACAACATGAGGAATTGTATTCAAGGGTCGCAGCCTTAGGAAGGTTGAGAAGCCCTGTTTTCAGGTGTGCTGGCATAAAGGAAACCTCTACTTACTTTCCAAGTTGGTTTCTGGAAAGATCCAGGGTTTTGAGTTGTTTACACGTCCACTTGTCCTGAGGTGGCAGTGTCCTCAGCCGGTTCCCCTGTAGCCTTAAGAACATCAGAGCCTGAGGGAGAGAGTCATGAACGCCCTTAGCAAGGAGGGAGGGCAACTGTAGAGCAACCCCACCGTGCTGCCACACGATCAGAACCGACTGCTACAAAGACCCCAACAGAACGGGGGCAAGAGTTTCTTGACTCCTCACAACGTTATATAAAACAAACCTGGCAAAAAAAAAACCCCAAAAAACCTGGCATAGCACATGATTCAGCTCCAACTATCTACTGCCTGTCATTTGATTCTGATTCAGAGCAGATGTTAATTTTCCCTCAAAATCGAGAAAGGGCAATTGTTCTAGAAAAGAATCCAAGGGCTGCTCAGTTTTAAAGACTCTTAAGTACGACACTCCCGTATGGACCAGTGAGGGTCTCTGGAATACAATACCACCCGGGAGCACTGAGGACAGTCCAAGGTGATGAACCACATTGTCCCTCCCTCTGCTGGCCAACTCGGGCACTGCAGGGCTCCTGAGCCGGGTGGGAGGGATGAGCGGTGTCACTGGGAGCCCAGCAGGCACTTCTCAATCACACGATAACAGAGGTGGCCTGGTCCTTTGAACTCTGTGATCTGGAGCGAAGGGTATGTGGAGGTCCTGGGCACAGCAGGTGTTGCCATGAGACTTCCATCATGTGTGACTCAAGAGAGGACACAGGGCACGTGGAAACTCCTTCCTAATAACTTGAACCTTGCCATGACCACCGAGGCAGCCTCAGAAGGGCTGTAGTAGCCATATGAACCCCACGTGGCCTCTGCTACTTTGCTAATTAAAGAGGGTGGACTGCCACCCCTTGCCATGAGAATCAGCCCCTGCAGGAATACTTGTGGTGGCACCAGCTGTCAGCACACCTGTATGGAGGCCCTGTTGTGTGCCAGGCGCTTTCCCCTATCCCTTTTGGGAAGAAGAGACCACCAGCCAATATCTGATGCCCACAGAGTAAAGCAGTGAGGCCAAGGGGTCTTCTCATGGTTCATTGCTTCGGGGCTGTCAGGCTCCCCGCGCACCACGTCAGCCAGGTGTGGATGTGAGATGAGCAGGAACAGGCTCAGGATAGAGACGCTGGAGGGGTTCTCCCTCCAGCACAGGGCTTAGCGCCTCAGGGTGTTTGATGTGATTTATGGCACTTTTTTTTTTTTTTTGGTAAAGCTGAGGCTTCTTGTTTCCCACTAAACAAGAAGCCTTCTGGGGGAACTGTGAGTCCTCCCGGCTCGGACTGCTTCATCACTTAGGTTGTTCACAGGCTGGCTTTCACTTCCTTACTTGAATGAGAATCCTCCACTGCAGGCCATAGGGAGTCCCACCATTGGCCAGCCCAGGGCCCTGACAAGTGCTTGCTAAGGCACCCTGCTAGTTCCCAACAGTGTCCTGGTGTGGCCGCATAGGTGGTGAGGCCCTATGTCCACCCCTGATCAGCCCATGTGCTCATTACCAAGGTCAGTGCTGCTTCCATCCCCAGCGATTCTTTAAAGGCAGTTATTCCCCTTTGACAAGCACATTCTCAAGCGAGGGGAGTTTGATCCCAAGTAGCCGCAGTTTGATGCTCTGCAAAACTCTCCCAACAAGACTTTTGAAAAATGCAAGGAGACTCCAGAACCTGAGTTCTGGATCTCTCCTAAGAAACAGAAAACCTCTACCAACTACACCCTGGCATTATAGAGTGAGGAGTCACCTAAAGAACCTCCAAAGAGCCATATGCTCTATGCACAATATGTGGGGAGATAGCCTTTTCAATCAATAGTGATGGAAAACTGGATCTCCAACTGAAAAAGAAGGAAACAGTCCCCTGCCTCATACCATATATAAAGTGAACTCGAGGTGCATTAAAGACCTAAATGTCAGCCCTAGAACCACAAATCCCTTCAATAAAAAAAATTGGGGCAAACTTATGGGCTCTACTGAGCATAATAAAAATTTCCCACAGTACAGAAGACAAAATAGAGTGTTGGGACCTTCTGAAAATATAATATTTGTCACAGCAAAGTACTTCATCCAAAGATTGAAAAGAAACTCCTAGTGAGAAAAAATATTTAGCAATGACATAGCATATAAATGATGCATCAGGTATATGAGAAAAATTTAAAATCTATATAAAACTATAAGACCTTAATAAAAAAGTACAAATAACCCAATCAAAAAATGGGACAAGACATGAATAGATAATTTACTAAAGAGGGCTTCCAGGAGGCCAACAATCATATGAAGAAATGCTCATGTTCATTAGCCACAAGACAAACCCAAATTTAAACACAATGAAATATTACTTCACACTGACAATTTTAACAAAATTTAAAAAAACCGAAATAGTAAGTGCTGGAGCAGGTGTGGAGAGGTTGGGATACTCATACATTGCTAGTGGGATTGCAAAACTGGACAACATCATGGAAAACAGTATGGCACTTCTTTACTGTAAATGCAAATACCCCATTCTCCTGTAATCTCTCTGCTTGGTATATACCATAAAGAAATAAAGCACAAAGCATATGCACAGCCCTGTTTTTTGCAGTAATTTCTGCAATAGCAAAAAGATGGAGACAATCAACACCATGTCTGTCTGCAGAGGAATGGACAAGCAAATTTTGGTACATACACACAACGGGCTATTATGCATCCTTAAAGACAATAATGAGTCTGTCAAACATCTCACGACATGGAAAAAATAGAAGGACATTGTGCTCAGCAAAGTCAGTCTCATAAAAATATTTTATGACACCATAATTTTAAAGGAAGAAAGAAAAATAAAAATGGATTTCCAGCCAAAAGAAAGGACTTTAGAGATTATGATGAAGCCCGGGTCTGAATGTGTGTATGTTTGTGTGAGGGGGTGGGTGGCAAGGGGCAGGGGATTAGAAGGGTGGGTGGGTAGGAAAAGAAAAGAAAACAAAATACAATGAAGAAGAAAATAGAACCACATATATTGGGGCTTAATTGGATACTGCCACCATTTTGAAGAAATGGGCTGTGTAAATACATGTAGCATGCTTTCCTTGTACATGGTACGCTCTACAAATAAAAGGGAAATGAATATAATTAACATTTTTTAAAAAGAGGGAGACACGGGAAGTGTTAAAAAAAACCTCTGGATTTCTGACCCATCTGATGCCTCAATACCAGTTTGAGTGTTTACAAAAGGAGGAAAAGTAAACTTGAAGCTAACTTAAATTTTTGTGTGACATACAAGCTAAAAAAAAAAAAAAGGAGGAGGCAACAAGGCAAAGTGACTTGAACAACGTGGGACAGGCAAACTACCAGGGGAACATGTGTGGGAAGGACATGCTACTTCCTACCCGACATCGCACACTGGAATTTGGGGGCGGGGTGTACATCCAGGGCCCCAGACTACAGGACCCTCTCAGCCTCATGCATCATCAGGCCAGGCCACCTCCAGGCCTAGAAGAGACCCAGAAGGAGAAGGCAGAACAGAGGAGTAGTTTTCCACATCACAGGAAGGCCTGGGGGTTCCATTCCATAATCTCTCCACCCTGACATAGCTGTTTCCACTCTGCCCGTTCCCTTTGCTCAGCACCTTGTGCGTGCATGGCTTGCATGGGTTTACGACTGCAGTCCGCCTGTCATATTGCATCGCCTGGTTGCCCTCTCGTGTGCGTTTCAGCTGTAGGAGAAGTTTGGTATGGAGTGGGTTACTCACACAGGCTGACAATCAGAAGTACAGCGCAAGTAGACTTACATCAAGCTGGAAGAGTCCCCAGGGAACTTCTTTTAGTGCATTTTCTGAAAAATCCACATCCTTGAGATGATTTTTCCAAAAAACAGCCATTTTATCTGGCAGAGACTCCAGGGCATTTTTGGATGCTTTGCAGCATTTCTAGGAGTTTGATAAGAAAGAGAATGAGGTGTCAATTAATTCTTTACAGGTAGTGGTGCCTGTGTGGTTGTTTTCAGTTTTGATGTAAAACAAAACAAAACAAAGCAAAAAAAACCCCCAAAACCACCAGAACCCAAAGCCATTAAAAATAGATTCTATAACAAGCATCATTCAGCGTTTGGGTACCATAAATGACACAGAAGTTCAAGTCCACTCTAAGGTGCCTCAGTAGAAAGGGCTGTGGATCTACATGTTGTTGCTAGGTGCCATCGAGTCAGATCTGAGTCCTAGACGGAACCATGGCCGGATCCTGGGCCATCCTCACAAGTGGTCTGAATATTTGAGCCCATTGCTGTAGCTGTCCTCAGAGAACTGAGCTTGCCTCTGTTGGACAGAACTAACCTGCATCAGTGATGCAATCTGGGTAGAGAGTTCAATGGGAGCTCCCTGTGTGAGATTTAGGGGCCAGTGCCAGGCTTTTGACTGGATTACATGCCTGAGACACTTAGCTTCACGAGGTGCTAATTGATGACTGCTCACCTACACCATGAAACAATCCTGTGATGTTTCCTTTGAAGTGCCAACTTGGCTAAGCTGTAGTGCCCAGGTTGGTTTTGTTTTTGATCTAACACAAGACTAGATGCTGTGATGAAACATGGCCCGCGAGGCTGGCCATTTCGACATGCAGAGGGGCTTGCAGCTCTCACAATGTTAGGCATGGTACTAACCAGAGGGCAGGCCCAAGGATCTGGAAATGCTTTCAGGTTGTTTTTGGAGACATTCAGGTAAGTGAGTGACTTGAAGGAATGAAGGAAAAGCGCAGGGAGTTCTGTCAATTTATTGTCAGCAATGTCAAGTTCTTGCAGTTTCCGTAAACCAATCCAGTTAGTGACTGGGGGGAAAGGATAACATGGTAAAAAAAAGCCCGCATGATTATCAAGAGGAAAATGAAAAAATTAATTGAGATTACAGTTGATAAAACATACCATTTTCTTCCTCAAATAGTTTTTCTAAATAATTTTTCGAAGCAATCAGCTTCTGAAGTTTGGAGAGGTACAAAAATCCAACTGGGAGATGTGGCAACTTATTGCCAGAAATGTCAATTTCCAGGAGCCTGTGGTGGGAAAGACAGAAGGCAAGTAATCAGTATAAAGAAGAAAAGCATAACTTTTCAAATCTTCTCTATGAACAAGGAGGTGTTCTTCTTTACCTCCCGGCACAAGGCTAACTAACATGCAATGAATATGTAGCATATGTTTTTTATTCTGGTGAACTGTCACCATGTGCTGTGTCGATAAAAAAATAATTCAGGAAGTCTGAAGCAATAACTATTATCTCTTTGCTGGGCCCTCTTGTTGCTGGCCGACAGGGAATAGGGACTTGCTTATGTCTGTGATGGTGGCCCTGGGCGGTGCCAATGGCTCATGAGCTCCATGCCAACTGAAAAGTTGAGGGGTTGAATCGCCTAGAGGCATCTTGGAAGAAAAACTTGGCGACGGACTTCTAAAATGTCAGCCATTGATTGTGCAGAACGCAACAGAACGTGGATTGTTGCAGAACCAGTTAGGTGAAAATAACACTTCATTCAATCTCTCTTTGGACCCATTTAAAATATCTTCTGGCTTTTAATATTTCCTACTTTCTTTTTGATGGAGGTTTTTCTCTGGTTTATTAAATTGAACTATTTATTAATTTGCTTTTTTGGTTTTGTTTTTCCAGTATATGAAATTCAGGATAAGTAAATCTATAGAGAGTTGTTCAATTAATGGATTATTGGGGGTGGGTGGGAGGAAAGGCTGGAGAGAAATGGGGAGCTGGTCACAATGTGTAAGAGAAGGAAGAAAACATTCTGGACTGATTGGGTGATTACACCAAGTGCACCATATCAGAATTATCAATGTCAATAAAATTATTTTTTAAAATCAGCCACTGCAACTTTTATAGGGCGCAGTTCTGCGGTGACACGCATGGGGTCACAGAGCTGACTGGGTGGCAGTGTCCACGGCAGCACAAGCTGTGGGTGTCTCAGGGCGGTTGACCTCTCAGACCCCGGGGGCTCGCCCACCTAGCCGACAAAAGCTGCATGGGTGGCAGTGACTGCTATGCAGACTTTCTAGTAAGAGCTGTTTCTCATTTTTTGCTCGCGGGGCCACGGGTCATTATTGGCTCGAGCTCTTTCCAATACTGCCCTCTCCTTCTTCACTTAGAATCTAACCTTTAGAAATCAGCTCAAATCCTTCATGGAATGAGGCTCTCTATGCACTTATTACATGTGTGTGGGCGTGTGTGTGGGTAGGTGTGTGTACACACACACACACACACACACACACACACACACACCAATGAGTGTAGGGTCTCCACCTCTCCCCTACAGCCTTGAGTTTCTTCTCAAGGTTTCCTGGGAAAAGGCCGGAGATCTCCACCTTGTCTGTTCCAGCAGAACTATCCCTTTTTCTTTCCCATCTTGGCACTTTTCCCTGGAGGTGGCATACAAGAAGATGCCTCCAGGCCCCTGCTCCCTGGCCCAGGCCGCTTCCAGGTCTCCTGTGATTTCTGTGTGCAGACCCAGACATGGCATCTTGGGTAAGGCTAGTCCACTTGGCTGCAAGGAAACAGTACAAACCAGCGGCCTGAGTAACATCTTCCCAGATCTCTCCGTGATCACTTGAAAAAGCGCCAAGAAGCTGTTTCCCAAGAGCTGGCGCACAGGCCAGCAGAATTATTTTTTTGTAATTATAATCACCACCATTAAGTAGATTCCAAATCTTAGCAACACTCTATAGGGTTCCTGAGGTTGTAAAAAATTTTTATAGGAGCATATAAGCATCATCTCTCTCCCAAGGAATGGCTGCTGGGTTTGAACTGCCAACCTAGCAGTTAGAGGTCAAGTGCTTACCCAGCAATGCCACCAGGACTACTCACTCCTTAACTATTGGTGACATATTTGTTTCCAAAACCACAAAGTAACATTGGGAAGCGTAGGTCAGAGGGCAGCGTCGTGATGCGGCACAGGATCATACCCCACACACCTTGAGCAGATGATTTCATCTGAGGACTGCACGCAAGGCAGCTCCCCCAGGTGGTTGTCGGCCAGGTTCAGCTTCCGGAGATTGATGAGTCCCCAGGGGATGACAGAGGGCAGGGAGGCTAGGCAGTTGGCAGAAAGGTTCAGCTCTGTGATCTGGCAGGAGATGTCTATCAGCCAGTCGAGGTCCACCCAGGGCAACTTGAGGTGGGACCATTTCACAAGGAGCGCCTGGGGTTAGAGATTGAGGAAAAGCACACACTGAGGTAGGCCGATGGCTGGAGTAGGACAGGAATGGGGCGATGATTTATCCCCATGTTAGCCTTTCTGTGCCTCCCAGTTGGAGTCCCAAGAGGTTCCGGTACACCAGTGCCTTTCAGGGCATCTCTGTAGGGCCTCAGCACCTCCTCCTCCAGACTGCGGAGGGAGCACGGAGCCTGTACAAATGTGCTCCATCTCAGCAGAGATGGAGAGATGGTGCAGAGGAGGCTGCTGATGCTTGAGGACCCGGAACCCTATCTAGGTTTCCTGGCTCCTTCTATGGCTGTTCCCCGGAGGCCCCACGGCGGTACTGGGAGGACTGCCAACAATCGGGTGATGGGAGCAGCAGAAATTATCTGGTTAAATCTACACCAGTGGGAAATTTTCTTTTCTTGGGCAGGAAATCCGTTTTTTGGTTTGTTTTTCCAAAGCAACTTGGAAAATTCATATTAGAAAATTAAAGGAGCATAAATTTAAACAAAATGAGTGCCTTGCACATGGGAACATGTAGCAACTCATCAGAGACTGTGGGAAGACACCTACCGCCAACAGTGGAATAATTTTGCCCTCGAAGTTGGCAGTGTTGGAGGGACTTCCTGACCTGGCCACTAGGTGGGGATGTGTGTCTTGTCTTCACTTCCTTAGGGGTGCTGCTGCCACCTTTGGAAAGGCTGGTTGGCTAATGCCCTGGTATTTGAGCCAAGGGGTGCAAGACTGTCTCTCTCTGTGTGCCTGTGTGGCACGTCTGACTATTTCTTCACTGGTCTGGTGAAGAGGGACAGGCAATAGCGTACCAGATTGGGGGTTAGTAAAATAAAGTCTCAGCTAGTTTTTAAAAACAACTCTGGGGCTATTTCATTATTTTTACTGGTGTACTCCCACAATTCTGTATTTTAAAAATTTCCAAATGGCAGAAAAATTCAACTAGTGCATGAGTAACCATATACTATTCATCGAGTTCCACAAACTGTTAACAGGCTACTACATTTCCTTTCTCTACACAAAACATTTAAACACATTTTTATAAAACTTTTTGCTAAATCATTTGAAAATACATGAACCGACATCATGATACTTCATTTCTAAATACTTCAGCATGTATCTCTGAAGAACAAGATTTTGTTTTTACAGAATAACCATGTAATTACCAGTTTCAGGAAATGCAACATGGGTATAATACTGTTAAACCTACACTCCAGGTTCAAATATTTCCAGCGTGCCCAGAATTGTATTTCGTCACTATTTTGTTACCCGGTGCAGGAGCCACTTGAGAACTACACATTGCATTATTTTGTCATGTCTCTGCCCTTTTCTTCATCTGGAAGAGTCCTCCTGTCTTTAAATGTCTTTTTGACGTTGGCATTTTAATAGTCAGTCAAGGTGTACTGTTGAATAATGCACAATTTGAATTCATGCAATTGTTTCCCAAGGTTCAGATGCAAGTTTCTGAAGCTGAACTCCTTTGACAAAAACTCACAAAGCTAATGTCCAGTCTTTCTGAGTACATTCTATCCAGAGGCACAGCAGGTTGTTCTGTCAACGGTAGCGGTGACTTTGACCACTTGGTTAAGGTGATGTCTGTCAGAGACCGCCTTTGTAAAGGGACATTTTACCATTTGTTATTAATCAGCAATCGTGTTCAATATCTTAAGAACTTGTGATAATCTCATTTTCCAACATTGTTTCATCCCATGTTTTTAGTATCCATCACTGCTGTCCCTTGCCTAAATCAATCTGTACATTGGTAGTTGCAACCAAAACTCACTGCCATTGATCTAGTTCCAACCCATAGCAACCCTACAGGACAGGGTGGAAGGACCCCTGTGGACATCCGAGTTGGCAAGTTTTACAGGAATAGAAAGTCTCACCCTTCTCTTGCAGAGTTGCGGGAAATAGAATTCTCCCAAGTCGTCTCCCCCAAATATATGTTAGACTTAGGACACTGCTTGCAGTTAATGGCATATGATCTTCAAGTTACCTCCCTGAAGGCAGTCAGTTGCCAGACTACTGTCTGGTCCCACCACAAGTAGGGCCCACTCTCTGCTGTTAAGGACAATGGGCTATCTCTCCTTAAAGGCTTGCTGCCATCAGTCTGGTCCTTGCAGATGAGGTTTGACCATACTCATAACGGTTTCTATAGTGAGCCAGAGAACAGGTCAAACCTACTCAGTGACACCCAAAATTAGGCCACCATCATGAATCTAGAGTCCACCCATCTTGTGTCACACGTATACCTTATTCCCTTCCCCTAGATCACCCCCCCCCCCCATTACTGTATTACCTAGAGAACAACCCTTTCCTGTGACGCATGTCTTCACCTGTAATTAGGGGGCTTGCACGTCCTCAGAGAATTTATAAGCCTTGTTTAGCAATAAATCTCTCTCCACGTGGACCACCAAGTGAGGCTGAGGTGACTCCCTTATTTCAATCTTTCTATCTCTCATGCTCTCTGTGACTTTACTATAATCTTTACTTATGCTTGCTGTACAATTGTGCCTACCAGACCCGTGATGATGTGTTACGGGCTGGTTTCCCTCACACAGAGGGGCTGGTAGTTTCGAATTGTTGACCTTGCAGTCAGCAGCTCAACACGTAACTCTGTGCCCCCAGGGCTCTGGTGGTTGCAAAGTCATGAGTTTTCTAACACCATCATTCCTTCTACTGTCGGGAATTTTTCTCTACAGAAATATCTTTACTTTAAGTATCTGTTACTTTACTTTTTAGTGTTAAAATGGGCTCAATAGATTGCTTATTCAAAGTAGCACAATTCATTATAATTATTATTTTTTAATTCTCAAGTGGTACCCTACTTGGTCAGTAAGAGTCCCATCAAGCTGGTCTCTGTCTTCCTTGGATATATCTCTAGCAGTTTCTTGTACTTTTTAAATTCTTGATAAAAACAATATGTAGCCTCCTCTTGTATTTCCATGTTCCAGTCCTGGAATTAGCCTGATTCCCTTTAGTGGAAATGATATTTAGAAACTAAGATTTGGGCACTAAGTATGGATATTGCTATTGGGTATTGTTGCTCTGGGCCCCTTCATCAGATACAGTTATATATTTAGAATGCATTGAGAAACTTCTAATTCAAATTTAGCCACAGAGGGTTCTTCCTAACCTTTCCATAATTCATAATTGCAGCATTCTTCACCTTATTTTTGTTTTTAATCAGTTATGTAAGGGGTCTGGATCAGATAATGTCTAGTCACTTTGGAGCCAGGATCCTTTCTGGCTTGTGGACCCACGAAAGACAGTGGCTTCCCTTGGGTCCAGGGAGTGATGCTCTTCAGAAGTGCTTGGGGGAAGTATGAGAGAACCAATCCAAGAAGAGGTGAAGGAAGATTGCCATGTGGGTCCTTTCAATGCCAAGTCAAAGAAAGCCCTCCGTGGTAGTTACACAATCTCATGTCAAGTTGATAAATAAGAATAAAGGGGTGCAGTCTAGCATGTCAATCAGGTCACAGTCTGGTGATCCCTCCTTGTGGGTGTGGTCTTCTCATGAGGATTCTGGGACTCTCTCTTCCTCCCTGGAGGTGGGACATACTCTCTGTTATGCATTCCTGTTGACAAGCCACATAGAGCTACACTGAGGGTATCCAGAGCCCTGGAGATGCTTCCACCACCACTGGACCCACAGGACTTCCCACCCATCGACCTGGGATCTTCCAGCATTTGGCATCATTGCATGAATTGCGTGAGTCTGAAGAGGAATTCATGGGCTAATATTCAACTTTTGGGCTAATATTGAACTTATGGACTTGATCTGAACTGGGCTGGGATGTTTTCTTAATATATAATTACTCTTTGATATATAGCTCTTTCCTATGCATACACAAGTGTCCCTGGATTTGTTTCTCTAGTCAACCAAGACTAACACTTAGGGCTTGATTTCCTTTCTTTCTTGAGTTCGGAGGCCCATCCAGGCTGGCCACTAAGGCAAGAGCCTACATTTCAATCTGATGCTCTATACTCATACTCCATGGCCACTAGGATAATTAACACTAAAATTATTGAATCTTGAACTAAAATGGCAGCTAAAAGCAAGATATAAAGAAGACTGGTTTTGGTTTGATTCTTAGGTGTCTGTTGAAAGTCTTATAAAATTCTGTATGGCTGATATAGTTAAAATTCATTGTGCCAACCTGGCCGATAAACACACACGAGGTTAGCTGAAGGGTGGAGAGATAAATGGCTCGGTGAGCCTCGCCTTTCTAGTTCTCAGGTCTCTTGCTTTGTGATGGTCGGACCAGGGTGCAGCTGCCTTAGCCAGTTTTCTTTACCTCCGCTGGCAAGGCTCACTTCCTACAAGACATCCCGAGGAGAAGCCGCATGGACCTACCCTGATGCAGCCCTGCATGCTGGAGCAGCCGTGTGGAGACCCCTGGCAGTGCTGAGATGTTTACACGTTCACTGACTCGGCTTTCCTCCTGCAGTCGGCATCATAGTGTGTGTTTTGTGAGATGGAGGAGGACTTTGTGGATTGGTGTCGGGCATATTGGCTATAGTTGGACTTGTGGGCTTGGGCAGCTGGGTTGGGATGTTTTCTTGATGTGCACTTACCCTTTATATAAAACTCTCTCTCATACATATGGATTTCTGTGGATTTGTTTCTCTAATGTACTTAGACTAACACAGTATGGCCATCAAAAATAAACAGCAAAGCAGAAAAGGATCAGCCTGTCACCATCTCATGCATTAATTATGATACAAATGATCTAGACATGCCCTAGCATCCTGGCCCCCTTCCCAGATCAGCTTAGGTGCTGCTGCTACGCTGACAATGGTCATTCCCCTCCTGGAAGCTCCTCGGTGCAATTTGTGCCCAGAGCTATAGCTACGATCGATCGGCCTGAGGAGCAGGGTCACAGTTTGGCTTAATGACTTCCTGAAGGGCCTTGGGGGTGAGTGTGGGGAAGGGACTTTGGTTCCATTCAGCTCAAACACTTGCTTGCATGTAAGTCCCCCCACCCTCCTCCTATTTATGCTACACAAACTCCTTCCTCCTCCTCCTCTGCACTACAGTACTCCCCAGACTCAGAATCCAACTATTCGCAAAACCCTACAATGTGTCTACAGTGTAGCAGGCACTAATAATGCATGTATTGAGGAAAATCAAGCCACTGAAACCTCTAATCTATCCATTATACATATCTCTAGCTAGACTCTTTCAATGCCATTGAGTTGATCCCAGCTATCCAGACTAGTATCTTAAAACATCAAGGTCCTCAAAATCTTTTAGGCCCTGGCCCTTGCTTTCAGCCAAAGATCTCAACTCCTGCCCTTGGCTATCCCACATCTCCACCATCTGCCCCCAACTCATTTTCTCAACTGTACGCTACCCCTCGCCTGAAGTGAAGTTGATCTGGTCATGGTTCACTCCTTGCATTTCTGTGGCCTCTGGAGCTAGTAAGTGTTCCAAGTAAAGAAATCGGTTGTGGTGGCGGGGGGCACACAAGTACTCCTGGAGCAGAGGATTCAAGGCCAAGGAGAAATTGACAGCTGAACACAGAATTCATAAAGAGGTGGGGCCTAGAGGGTGTCATATCCTATTGTAGGTGGCCTGGTTACTCTGGGAGTGGTAGACGTTACCTATGTGGTATGGCTTGTTATGGCTAAGATGGAAAGGTACTTTGGTACTGGGTCTGGGGTTAAGCGAGCTCTGTAAAAGCTGACTCAAGAATTGGCTTCTATTTTTAAATGAATTGTTTAAATTGTTATAGAAATAAAGATAGCACAACATGAGCCAAGTCAGCACCTTTCCTGTATGCAATTCAGTGACATCTATTACATCAGTTATGATATGTAATCATCACTGATACCCATTGCCAAGTCCTTCATCACTATAAACAGAAGGCCAATGCTTCCTAAATAATGATCTCCCCTTATTCTTCCCCTCCTGCCCTTCAAAGCCTCTGTAAAACTTTGGTCTCTATGTGGTAGAGATTTCTGAGTGGTATGAATAGCAGGAATCCACCACTAACCTAAAGCTTGGCAGTTCTAACCCATTCAGAGGCACACAGAAGAAATAGCTGGTGATCGCTTCTGTAAGATTGTACTCAAGAGAGACTCTTTGGAGTAGTTTTAACTCTGTAATACATGGGGCAGCCATAAATGAGAATACATTCAACAGAAACAGGCTTAAATAAAGGGGGACTTTGAGGCCCTGGGTGGTGCAAATAGTTCATACATTTGACTGTTAACTGAAAGATGGGCGTTTTGAATCTACTCAGAAATTCCACACAAGGAAGACCTGGGTATCTGCTTCTGAAATTCTTGCACACCAGTTTTATTCCGACACATATGGGGTCTCATTCTGTGATTAGATGGCAATTGGATGGTCAGGAGGCTAGTATAGTTTGTTCGTATTCTGCAGGTAGTGTCCTGTCTTTGCTTCCTGCCCTGTGACCACCATCGAAGGAAAACAAATCTCTAGTTTTTGCACCTTGTTCCAGTTTCCTTCCACCTAGAATTTATAGCTCTACTCCCTCCTGGCTAAATTCTCCTAATCCTTCCTGAAATCCCTGGATCAAGAACCATCTTCTTCATCCCAGAATCTTCTCTCCCAATGAGGATATTTGTTATCACCCCCTGTTATAGACATATGCCATCTGCCTCGATCATATCACAGCTATGCATTTCGCAATTTTTAAGTACAGCTATGGAGACTCTGTGTCAGCCACTGAATGAAAAAAAGGTGGCACAGCAAATGGAACTAGTAGTACTCAGAGAGTTTACAATTACCAGGAGAGAGGTGTGTGTCTATGTATCTGGTTTCTATAACTCCACTGGGCCGCTTGAACTTTGTGGATGATGAATATATGATAGCAACTACTCAGCACACTTGCGAAGACGCTTTGCATACTGCTTTTGGAAGAATCATTTTATCAGGAGAAAATCAAAGATATGAGTGGCTATTGGTACCACAACTTTCCCTAGATATGAGGAGAAATCAGATAGCTCAAGTTTCTAGACTGAGCTAGGTCTTACACTTACCCAAATTTGATGAACTCAAATCCTAAAAGCAGCAGCAGAAGGCAGAAGTCTGAAAACAACTGGATTAAATAGTTGGACTACAGGTATGCTTGTGAAATGATTTCTGGGCTGGATGGAAGTTTGCAACTGTCCTTGGGATGGAACTAGCTCCACAATAATCTGTTTAGGGGCTGGGTTCGTTTGGAAGTTTTCATTTGCAAAAGTTGTTTTCTTTTTTGTGCACAAGAGCCACAAGGTTCCCAAGTGTTCACAAAGAAGTGGAGAGAAAGGAAGAAGTATGCATAACTATATGAGCCACAAGTCAGTACGCTTGACATCTACATTTAGCCCAGACCCCTAAAGGCCTCGTTACTTATTTGTTCATCATCTGTGCAGAATCACAGCAAACAAAATTCTTAGGGAGAAAAGCCAGAAATTGTATAATTCAATCCACGAATGTTGAATTGCAAAATCAAAGACAGTTGGTCACAGAGATCCCATCAAGTTAACAGTGCACTCACACCAGGGCAAACATATGGAGAACATGCTCATGTGGAGAACGTGCTCATGTTTATTTGCAAATATGAGTGCTTTAAATGTTAGGCCAAATACCAGCAAGGACTACTCTCCCAGCAAGCACTGTGGGAGACTTAGGGAATTTGTGCTCTTCAGTCCTCGTAGTGAGTAAGATTGTTTCAAGAAGGAGCATATGTATTTAAAGGGCAATTGGCCTACTTGAGGAAGTAGGGTCTGGGAAACTTCTGTATAAAAGAGCCCCTTGTTCAGGAGTGGAGGCTGCATCCCAGGAAGACGACTGGTCCTTTTTACCCGTGGTTTCTGAAGCCACTGGTGATGAAAGTATCTGGGAGATATTTTGATGGCAGTTAAATTTTTCTTGGTTGAAGAAAATATTGTTGGATAAAGGGTTGTATTATTCATAATAAATACTCACCAAACTATGACTGCATAAGCAAAATGTGGTATGCACACATATGCTGTGGATGAACCTTAAAAAAATGCTGCATAAAATAGGTCAAGGAGCAAATATTGTAATACTCCTCTAACAGGAAATAGCCAAAATGGGCAAGTGAAGAGACAGAAAATAAATTACTGGAGCCCAGAGGCTGAAGAATGGGGGAATGTGAGAATTTTTACCTCAGGAGACTGGAAATTTCGGGAGAGGAAAGTCTTCCGCTGTGGGACAGTACAAGACAGTCAATGTCTGTTTACTTAAGTCACACATGTTAAAATGGGGGAAAACAGAGAATGTTCTAGAATTTACTCATGAATCTATGATAGAGGGCAACTTCTTGTTGAACCAACCATTCTGACATGAAGAGGCAATAGAAACAATCAAACAGGCAAGGAAGTTGCAAAAGCAAAGCCTCCAATCCAAATAGAACTGACTCACTAAAGGCTTGAGACCATGCCACGAGAAATCCTAAAAATGGAAATGGCCAGGGCAGGAGGCCCTGTAAAATGGTCCCTACATAAGCTGAGTGGTGTTAATAAAAGAATAATGGTTTCAGAAGAGGGTCTATGCACTGCTATCAACAAGTGGGGACAGACTTCAAACCTGTCAATGCTCTGTGCTGCCAGAAGAGACCATGTGTTGGAGGTGGTCAGCTGGCCAAAATCAGCAGTTCTGGAGACAACCAGCATGCAGAGGCTACAACAGAATAAGCACCCACTGTGCCTTGTCCTTCCCCAGGAGAGATCCTTAATGCAAGCCATCCTTTCTTTCTTGTTAAAAAAACACATCATACAATTCAATAGTTAAGTCACATCAGGGAAAGTTATACAATCACCACCCTATCAGTTCTAGAACATCTTCTTCCTTCTTGTATTCATTGTTACAAGAATGTTCCCCATTTCCCCCAATCTCATGTGCCATGATCCCAAGGAATCCTTTATCCAGTTATTATCTCTATAGATTTACCTACACTGGATTTCATATACAGAAAAACATTAAAAAACAAAAATAACAAGAATAACAAAGGAAAAAAGATAAAAAACTCAATAAAAAAGAAAGCAAAAAGAAAACCTTATAAACTTGAATAAATTAAAAATGGGTCAACTATAGCTCACCCATGCACAAAAACTAACTTAAAGTGGATCAAAGACTAGAATGTCAAACCCAAAGCTATCAGAACCATTGATGTGAAAATTGGGACAAATCTAAGTGCCCTAGTTCAGGGAACACACTAGCTATCAGAAATAGCAAAGGAAACACACTCCATGAAAGACAAAATAGATGAGTGGGACCTATTAAAAACAAAACACTCATATACATCTAAAGACTTCATTAAAAGAGCAAAAAGAAAGCTCACCAACTGGGAAAAGATATTTAGTAATGACACAACAGACAAAGGACTAATTACTAAAATCTACAGCATCTTAAAAGTCTACAACAAGAAAAAAACAAATAATCCACTGAGAAGGCAGGCAAAGGACTTGAACAGATAATTCACAAAGGATGACACTTCACTGGCTAAAAAACACATGAACGAGTGAACTAGCCACCTAGGAAATTCAAGTCAAAACAAACATGAGATACCACTAACACGCTCAACTGTAGCACAATTTGAAAAAACAACTGAGAGCAACAAATGATGGGGAGGGTTTGATGAGATCAGAACTCTTATCCACTGCTGGTGGGCTTGTAAATATGTGAAACCACCATGGAAGGCGATATGGCAATACCTAAAACAGATGGCAATTGAAATACCATTTGATCCAGCAATACTATAACTGAGCCTTATGCCCAAAGGAAATAAACAGATTACAAACAGACGTTTGCCTCCCACTCCCCCACCCCCTTGTGCATTGCAACACAGTGCACAATAGCAAAAAGTTGGAAACAGTCTAAATTCGCATCAGAAGATGATTTGATAAGAAACTTTGGTATATCTACCCATGCCTAAAAAACAGTGAGGAATCCATGAAACACTTCAAGATGTGAACAGAGCTGGAAGACATTGTGCGGAGCGAAATTAGTCAAGCACAAAAAGGATAAACACTGTATGAGTCCACTGTTACAGGAACAAGCGTCCAATGGGTCACAAGCTCAGACTTGTAGGGTATCCAGTCTATTGATTGCGGAGGCGGATACCCTGGTAGAGAGCCTGAATGGTGCCAATGAACCATACACCATCTGCTTTAGGTAAGTATTTTGAAGGTCACCAGGCTGGAGGGCATCTAATGGTCAAGGGTGGGGTTTGGGGGTGGAAAGAGGATTGTTCAATGAGAAGTTGACATAGACATCTTTGATGAGGTCCCCCTGGACAGGTAGATAATCCTGTCAGAGAGAGGGGGGACATGGATGGGACGAGCAATGCAGGAGAGGGGGCGAAGACATCTTGGGGAACACAAAGGCATATCTATTGGTTCTAGGTGTGGAGAGAATGCCTGCAAATGCTTCTGGGAATAGTGGGTGGGGAGTGCCTTTGGCGGTATGCACAGGATGGACCACACTGACCCGGGCTTCTGAATACATCCTGGAGACCCAGGCCAGGCACCAAGGTACACTGGGACACCAAGTCCTGGATCTTCAAGGTGCACAGCATGTTTCAGATGAGGCTCCAGTGAGAACTACACTGGGTGAAGTGTACTCTACCTCAGATGCACCTAGAACTTGAGTGCTAAAGCCAAAAAAGACATGGTGTCTGAGAAAGCAGAAGTAAGCTGCAACGTGATTGGTCAGCTGTTGGTAGGAGGACAAATAAGGTCTTGCTACATCAATGCCCTATATGTTGTATGAAGATACGTATTATTCTAGAAAATTGGTGGCGGTTATTCTGTTTTATATGGTTTTTGTTTATTCTTATTATGGTATATATCAGAGGGGCTATACCATTGAGGTTACCCTCTTGAAGTTGTGATATATGTTTTTTTCTGTTATTCAGTAAAGGAAACTGAGGTAGTTGTTTATTGTGCCAACCTGGCCAATAAACACATGTGGGGTTAACTTAAGGGTGGAGGGATAAATGACTCAGTGAGCTTCACCTTTCGAGTTCTCGGGTCTCTTGCTTTGTGATGGTCAGACCAGAGTGCAGCTGCCTTGGCCAGTTCCCTGCTTCAGCTTGCAAGGCTCACTTTCTGCAAGATATCCCTGAGGAGAAGCCTCATAGACCTACCCTAGTGCAGCTCTGGGTGCTGGAGCAGCCATGTCAGTGCAGAGATGCTTACACACTCACTGATTCGGCTTTCTTCCTGCAGCCGGTATCATAGTGTGTGTTTTGTAAGAGGGAGGAGGACTTTGTGGATTAGTGTCAGACATATGGGTTAATGTTGGACTTATGGGCTTGGACATCACTTGGTTGGAATATTTTCTTGATGTGCACTTACCCTTTATATAAAACTCTCTTATACATATGAATTTCTGTGGATTTGTTTCTCTAAAGTACCCAGAGTAACACAGAAGCCCAGGATTGATGAGTCTATAGGGATAGCAAGTAGAACAAGAATTTCAGGGAGCAGGAGGTAAAAGGGAGCTGATGCCAAGGAATCCAGGAAGAAATAGTACATTTGGAAACTGATTATGGGAGTGATGGTACAGTTCTGCTTGACATGATTGAACCATGCAATGACATGCCATTCATGTTAATGCCCAAATAATAATAAATAAAAAGAACAACAACAAAAAAGATCCAGGAATGGGTTTGGGACTTACTCTAATTCCTAGCTCCAAATTAAGAACAATTAATTCTTACATCATGGCCCTTCTCAATACTCGCCCTCAGGAAGGGAACATGGAAACAACTGGTGCGATAGTGAAACGTGGTGAAGATTTTAGATGGTGCCTGGCTATTAGATAGAATAGCATCTGGGGTCTTAAAGGCTTGTCTCATAACAAGCAGCCATCGAAATGAGATGCCAACTAAATACACATGGAAGAAATACACCATCATCCGTCACTGAAGGACTGTGAAGCATCTATTCCGAAGTTGAAGGAGGGATTTGGATCAGTCTTGAGAATCTCATTTGCAAAAGGCTATGGGTGATAGAAGTCTAAGATTCATTGTGGAACTACATAGGAAATAAGCCCCTGGTGAATTCCTTCTACCCACAATTGAGGAATAGGAGGAAAGTGGTTACTAAACAGAGGGCATTAGAGAGCTAAGTAGAGAAGTTCAAAGGCATAAATTTTACTTGAACAGTTAAAACTTTGTCAGCAGATCACCCTATGATGCATGCTGGGCCTGATCTGGTTTCCAAAATTTTCTGTATTTTTGGTTTGCATTGCTTTGTCTGGTGTTTGTGCATATTAAGAGTATCTCAGAGGAGTTAGGGCATTAGGAGTCACCCTCCTGAAGTTGCGTTATATGTTTCATATTAGTAATGTGATGAACCTATAGAGATAGCAAGTAGAATAAGGGATTTGGGGGAAGGGGATACAGTGGTGATGGTGGTTGGGGAGGGGAGATGATGTCAAGGAGTAGATAAGAAATGTTTGGAAACTGATTGTGGTAGCAAATGTATAATTCTGTTGGACATGATTGAACTCTGGAATGATATGACATGTATTAGTCTTTGTACTTTAGAGAAACAAATCCACAGAAGCTCAGGTATAAGAGAGAGTTTTATATAAAGGTTAAGTGCACATCAAAAAAACATCCCAACCCAGTGCTGCCCAAGTCCACAAGTCCAACATTAACCCATATGTCCAACACCAATCCACAAAGTCTTCCTCCAGCTCACGAAACAGATGCAATGATGCCGAGTGTAGGAAGAAAGCCGAGTGTTGGACAGGGTTCTCTAGAGAGACAAGACCAGATTGCTAGTAATTATATTTATACAAAAATATATTTATAAAGATAGATATATAATATAAGAAATGAATCGTTAAATTACATAAAGATAGATAATACAAGAAATTAACAGTTAAATTATAAAGCAGTGAGACACTAGCAGTCCTTTAAGGTTTGAGAGCCCCCAGTTGCCAGTCCCCTTCTGTAGAGAGAGCTGGGCTATATATACCCAGGCAGCAAACAGCAAGGCAGGTCACCAACTGTCATCAACTGTCGGTCCCCAGCTCCAGAGACGAACCTTCCAATCGTGTGGGCTTAAAGGGACCTCAACTTACAGCGACACAGTCCACAGGCTAGGCATCCCACAGGTAGTGTACCCCTTTAAACTGAGGCACAGAACAAGCAAGGCGAGGCTCACCGAGCCATTTATCCCTCTGCCCTTCAGTTAATCCTACTATCGTTATTTGCAGATGATATGATTTTGTATATGGAATATCCCAAAAGTTCTACAAGGGGAGTACTGGAAGCAATAGAGGAGTTTGGCAGAGTGGCAGGATACAAGATCAACAAACAGAAGTCCATCGGACTGTTATACACGTTAGATAAGACCACAGGAGAGAAGATAAAAAATGTGGTATCCTTCACAATAGCCAAGCACAAATTGAAATATCTAGGGATATAATTGACTAAAAGAACAAAAGATCTATATGGCGAAAACTACAGAATACTATTACAAGACACCAAGAGTGACCTCAACAAGTGGAAGAATATCCCATGCTCGTGGATTGGAAGACTCAATATAGTCAAGATGTCAGTTCTGCCAAAGGCACTATATTACTTTAATGCAATCCCAATACAATTACCATCATCTTTCTTGAAGAAACTGGAAAACTGATTATCAACTTCATATGGAGAGGGAAGAAGCCCAGAATTAGCAGAGAACTCCTCAAGAAGAAGGACACCGTGGGAGGGCTTGCTTTACCTGACTTTAGCACATACTGTACAGCCACAGTTCTCAAAACTGCATGTTATTGGTACAATGACAGATACTCAGACCAATGGAAAAGAACTGAAAGCCCAGAAATAAAATAATCATTATACAGACAACTGATCTTTGATACAGGCCCCAAAAATATCAAATGGGAAGCAGATGCACTCTTTAACAAGTGGTGCTGGAAAAAATGGATATTTACCTGCAGAAAAATGAAGCAAGACCCTTATCTCACTCCATGCACAAGGATAAACTCAAGGTGGATCACAGACCTTGAAGTTAAACCCCAAATTATTAGGGCCATCAATGAGAGAATTGGGACCAACTTGAGAACTTTGGAACAGGGAATGCATAGGCTATCAGAAATAGGGAAGGACACAAACACAGAGGAGGCACAAATTGACAAATGGGATATACTGAAGATAAAGCACCTGTGAAAATTGAAAGAATTCACCAAGAGAAAAAGAGAATTCATGGACTGGGAAAACATCTGTAGCAATGATGCATCAGACAAAGGCCTTATTAATAAAATCTACAACACTCTGCTAGCTTCCAAAAAGAAAAAAAAACAACCTAATTGCCCACTGAGAAGGTGGGCAAAGGACCTGAACAGAAGTTTCACAGGGGCAGAAATCCTAATGGCCAACAAACATATGAGAAAATGTTCCCGATCTTTAGCCATAAGAAAAATGCAAATTGAAACAACAATGAGGTATCACCTAACACCCTCAAAGGTAGCCCAATTCAAAAAATCAGAAAGCAATAAGTGTTAGAGGGGCTTTGGGGAGACAGGGACTCTCATACTTGTAAGTATGTACGACCACTATGGAAATCGATCTGGCAATATCTAAAATAGATGGTAATTGAGTTACCATACGACCCAGCAATCCCCCTACTGGGCATATATCCAGAAGAGGAGAAGAAACAGACCAAGGCCAGACATCTGTGCTCTGATGTTCATTGCGGCAGAGTTCACAATTGCAAGGAGTTGGAAGCAGCCCAGATTTCCATCAACTGATAATTGGATTAAAAAATTGTGGTATATACATACAATGGAGTACTATGTATCGCTAAAAAGCAGTGATGAACAAGAGCAACGAAAGAATGGCATTTGAAAACAATGCTAAACCCTTATGTTCTGAGCACAGACACAATGCCAAGATGAAAACATAAGAAAAATATTGTTAGAATATTTATGATAGATCAAATATACAAAAAGAGATAGGAGACTTACAAAGAAACATACTACAATAAATATGGGTGACTACCAAATATTGGGGACAAGAAATAAATTTAGTTTTCAAATATATATAGGAGGCATCCATCTAAATGGATAAATCCTAAAGTATAAAGGAAAAATAAATAGAGAAAGTAAGCTTCCTATATATCACACTGAAAGTTTCATTGTTCAGGTCCTCCCAAAGGCACCCTTGAATAAAGTCCTGGTGATCTAATTCAACCATTGGGACACAGTTCTATTCTGACATTCATGAAGTCAATATGCATCGAAATTGACTGGATAGCAACTCTTACCCCCACCGCTGTCCCTATATGCTACATTCTTATTGTCGTTGGCAGTTGAGTTAATTCTGATTCATGGTGAGCTTTTGCAGAGTGGAACTGTTCCCCACAGTGTCCAAGCCCATAACTTCATGTAGATTGCCAGGCCTGTCTTCTGAGGCACCTCTGGGTGAGTTTGTTTGAACTGCCAGCTTTCTACATGATAAGTAGTTAATTGTGTCACAAAGGCAAATGATGAAAATAGACTTAGAAAGTATCCACATTGTTGGACATTAAACTATAATCTTTTAAGTTATACTTGGGCAGGAGAGAATACATAATATAACATATAACATATAATAACAATATACATTTCTAAAAACCACAAAAACACATGTAATGAAAATCCACAACTTTGAACAACCTCACTACAAAAAGAAAGTGATATGTCTGGCATAGTGGTTACTCATTGGGCTGCTAACCTCAAGGTTAGAAGTTCAAAATCATCAGCAACTCTGCTGGATGAAGCTTTCTACTCCCATTAAGAGTTCCAGTCTCTGAAGCCCTCAGGGGCAGTTCTACCCTGTCCTATAGGATTGCTATGAGTCAGTGCTGACTTGATGGCACTGAGCTTGGTCAGACTAACCCCTATCAAAGGGGAGAGCTAAAAGAAAGTAGAAGAATAAAAACTAATTAGAATAAGAATAAAACTGAAGGTTATGGATTACAGGGAAAGCCCATAATCCATTTGCAGGTCTCCACATGGATTAAGTCAAGGGGTATGAAAACCTTATATCAGAGAGTATTGTAAGGTCTAGTATGGCCGATGTAATTAAGTTAAAACCTCGCTGACCCATGGCCCTATGGGGGACAACCCTGGAGACTCAGTGTTGAGTGAAGTAAAAGATGAAGTAAAAAGAGAGTGGACAAATAAAACTAACTTGAGAGTCTTTGAGAAAACAAATTTAATCAATTGAGAATTAAAAATAAAATGAAAACAGGAAGCTTACAACAAAAGTGCATCACTAATTTCTTTCTTTATTTTAAAAAATCATTTTACTGGGGCTCCTACAGCTCTTATCACAATCCATACATACATCCATTGTGTCAAGCACATTTGCTGCCATCATCATTTTCAAAACTTTTTCTTTCTACTTGAGCCCTTAGTATCAGCTCATTTCCTCCTCCCCTTTCATTCCCCTCTCATGAACCCTTGAGAATTTATAATTTCCCCCCATGTCTTACACTGACCGATTTTTCCCTTCACCCACTTTTCTGTTGTTCTTCCTCCTGGGTGGGGGTTATATGCAGATCATTGTAATCAGTTCTCCATTTTTGTCCCCACCTTCCCCTTCCTGTCCTGGTATTGATACTCTCAATATTGGTCCTGAGGGGCTTATCTGTCCTGCAGTCCTGGAATCCCTGTGTTTTCAGCTCTTATCTGTACCCGTGTACATGCTCTGGTCTACACAGATTTGTGAGGTAGAATTGTGGTCATGATAGTGGGAGGGAGGAAGCATTAAAGAACTAGAGGAAAGTTGTATGTTTCAATGGTGCTATTTTGCACCCTGACTGGCTCATTTCCTCCTTGTGACCCTTCTGTAAGGGGATGTCCAATTGTGTACAGATGGGCTTTGGGTCTCCACTCTGCACTCCCCCTCATTCACAATGATATGATTTTTGTTGTGGGTCTTTGATGCCTGATATCTGATCCCATTGACACCTCATGATCACGCAGGCTGGTGTGCTTCTTCCATGTGGACTTTGTTGCTTCTGAGGTAGATGGCCCCTTGTTTATGTTCAAATCTTTAAGACCCCAGACGATACATCTTTTTATAGGCAGGCACCATCAGCTCTCTTCATCACATTTGCTTATGCATCCTTTTTGTCTTCAGTGATCTTGTCGGGAGAGTGAGCATCACAAAATGCCAGATTATTAGAACAAAGTGTTTTTGCATTGAGGGTGTATTTGAGTAGAGGCCCAATGTCCATCTGCTACCTTAACACTAAACATATAAATATATGTATATAGATCTATTTCCCTATCATTATATATAAATATGTTTACATATGTACATGCCTGTATTTAGACCTCCATAAATGCCCTTTGCCTCCTAGTTCTTTCCTCTATTTCCTTTTACTTCCTCTTGTCTCACTATCATGCTTGGCCCTCATTTGGGTTTCAGTAATTCCTCTCAGTTACATTGCCCTTGGTCAAGCTCTACCAGGCATCCCATGCCCTCCTCTCCATTGATTTTAGATCACTTGTTGTTTCCTTGTCCCTGGACTTGTTAACACCCACTTCTTTTCCCCCACCTTCTCTCCCATGTCCCCTGGAACGATCAGTCCTGTTGTTTTCATCTCTAGATTGTTTATCCTGCCTATTTTATCTAGCTAGACATGCAGAGACAGTAATAAGCACAAAAATAAGACAGAACAAAACAAAACAATAAAAGAAAAAACAAAACAGCAACAAAAAATCAACAAAAAAAAGGAAAAGCTTATAAATAGTTCAAGGTCTGTTTGTTGACCTATATAAGTGTTTTCCAGTTTAGTCTGATGCTGTGCCACACTCTGACCCCAAAGCCTACTTTTGGTATTCCCCAGGGACTTCATTGCTTTGCTCCCCTTGCTGCTCTGTTGCACGCCCTTAGTGTTTCACCCTGGTGTGATGGAGTCAGATTAAGCACAATTCCCGCACTGTGTCTCCAGTGTGTTCTCCCCTGTAGCACTATGCATCATTAATTTCTAATACAGTAATTTCACAAATAGCTATTTCAGAGAGAGAGAGAATATATGCCTGTAGTTAACTAAGCTACCTACCTTTACATAGAATAAACTTTTCTGCCATCTGCCATTCGTCCATCATCTATCCATCCACCCATCCATCCATTCATTTAAGTAAAGTTTCTTCCATCCTTCTCTTTCTCACTTCCTCTCTTCCATTTATCCATCCAACTAATCAGTTGTCCATCTATTCATCCACGTACCCATCCATCCACGTTGTTCCTGGGCCTTGCTGACAAGCAAGTGCAGCATTAGAAAACTCAGGCAAGGCCTCTGCTTTTAAAGAGCTTCCAGTCAAGTGGGGTCATTAAACACAACATCTAAATAAAGAACTCCAAACTGGGTGAAGTGCTATGAATAAAATGAACAGGGTGCTCTGATACTTCCTGTGGGGGCTGACCTGTGGGTTATGGGAGACTTTCCTGAGTATGCGGTGTGGGGCTGGAATTCGAAGGGTGTTTTGGAGTAGAGGAATAGTAGTGGGAGGAGTTCTTAGGAAAAGAACTTAGGAATAGTGGATCCTGCCTTGCTGGCCTAGCCTGGGTGGGATGGCTAGTTTCTCAGAGGCTGGTTATTTGCGTTTCATTCTCCCTTTCTTCTTTTTACAAATAGCAGTGCTTTAACCACTTCTACGTTACTCTTCCTCCTTTTGAATTATGTGTTAGGAATCTCTTTCAGGAAGCAAATACCAAATTCAGAACAGTTCACGGGGAGAAAATAGTTTTACAGCTTTTCTCACCTGGTGTCAATTATTTTCCGTACATATGGTACCAATTTCCAGTGCCAGCATTTATATTATTTGTGCTAAGTTTAATAGGCTGTGTGGCAGGGCTTTCAAGTCATTTGAATTTCCTAAAATGCTAGTGTGTTTCTGTGCTACGATTGACTGTGGTTTAAAAAATGTGAATGGGCTGTGACTTCTCCCTGTGAGCAGTGTGACTAACAGTGGAATCAGGGTTTGACTTGATCACTGCCCAGTCCCTGGTGTCCAGTAGATTCTCTATAAATACTGAATTAGAGGAAATTACTGACTGACATACAATTGTATCAATGATCTATTTTGGATTTAAGTTTTTGTCAGTTTTTTTTCAAATATTTTACATTGACTTTTTAAAAATTGTTTTTGTGTGTGTCTTGAAATTTATATTTTACTCTATATAACTATATAGCATACTTTGTCTAATATTTAAATATATTAATTTATTTCTGGTTATAAGAAAATAAGTCAAAAGATATTGCTACAGAATCACAGAAATCTAAAAAAAAATCACCAAATTGACACTATTATTTTTCAATGTATCCTCCTGTCTCACTCTTCCCGGAAGAATTCTGCACTCTTTGATTTACTCCATGCCAAGATAGATACATGCCCCTGAAAGATCATAAAGGAACGTGGGAATGCTAGAAAACACACGCATCTTTCCCTGGAGTTGACATAGAATCAGTGCTGTCTTTCTGAATTGTGAAAAAACAGGTTCATGCTCTTTAAAGTGACTCGACTTCTTGTTACAGCAGTACTAGGAAACGAAGACAACCACAGGGGCTTGAATGTTGAATCATCAGCAACTTCAATCCACATAAACAAAAAAAAATGGAGCTCACTGCTATGACACAATGCTAACTCAGAGCAATACAATGGGATGGTGTGGTTCTACAGTTGTAACCCTGCAAGGGAGTAGAAAACTCAGCTTTCTAGAAGCTGCTGGTGGTGTCAATGGCTCGTCTTGCAGTTAGGAGCCCAACTCATGATTACTGTGCCACCAGGATGCATTTCAAGCCATATAAATAGAGCTCATCTAAAAGGTAAAAATAATAATATTCCTCTTTCTTTAGGCCAGTCTCCAGATTTTCATTTATTATGGGCGTTTCAGGAAACCCTGGTGGCTCAGGGAGCTACGCACTGACCTGCCAACCCACTAACCACAAGCTCAGCAGTTTGAACCCACCACTCACTGGGAGAAAGAGGAGGCCGTCTGATTTCAGGGAGACTTACAAGAGCCCTGATGGTGTAGTAGATTATTTGTTGAGCTGCTAATGAGTTCAGACCTAACAGCAACTACATGAGAAAAAGATAAAGTTTTTTGTGTGCTGGTAAAAGATTTAGTGTCTTGGAAGGCCAAAGGGGCAAAATTCTATGATGCCGTATGGGGTCCCCATGAGTCAGAACTGACTTGATGGCAGGGGGTTTGTTCGTTTTGGTGGTGGTGTGGGGAGAGCTTCAAAAGGAAATTAGTACTTTCCCTGTTGGGTTGTTTCAAAAGTGACTTAAACTCTAGTCTACTCTCAACATTCCAACTAGTCCAGGGATTGCACCTGGGGCTGAACTACGGAATGAGGGCAACGTGGTGGCACTTTGAGGATCTGATCTGGCTTTTCTTTCCTGAACTTCTAAGTTTTCCTGCACTTACTGGGTTGGCAGCCTCAACGCAATATTTCTCATGGCAACAAAAGTGAATATTGGCAGAAGGTTAACCATGAACTCAAGCCCTCTCATTAAAGGACAAAGTATAGGAGTTGGGCACCTTCGAAGAGACAGGCAGGGCACAAGCCCTTAAGGAAAACACCTCTACCATGTCTTACTTTGTTTCACTTTTATTTTTCAAAGGAGTGTGTTTACATGCTCTAGGATCATGTAATGTGACCTCTTGAATTTTCCTTCTCCCTAAACCAAAAAACTCAAGGATTCAGTCTTTGGGCTGTGTCAATGGCTGTGGATTATTGGAAGGACAACTGATCTGCTCCATAAACTTTCACCCAAACCACAATAACAAAAAGTTGAAGTAAAACAAAAATAAAGTCAATTATAAAAGAAAAAGCCTTATAATACAGCTCCGGTCTTCTTAGCAGTTCTCTGTTTTGCTGGCATGAGGAGATTTGTGCAGCCTGAGAAATCAGGTGGATCCTTAGACACACAGATGGACAGGAGGGATGCTCTACTGGATCAGCTGGAACTTCCCAGATGGCGGGAGTTGTACTTTAAAAATACAGATTAAGGTTGTACACGACTTATGAGTGATTGACAAGCGCTGATTAACAGTGTGTGGCAGTGACCATAGGCGCTGAATCAGCAGGAGAGACTACCTGCCACACAACTACTGTCGTAGTAGTATGAATTCAGCAAGGTTACTGACAAGCATCAACACTAGGGGAGTTTTGAGGCTATACATATTTATCAGCAAAGAACTTTTAAAACCTACCAATATTTCATACCTAGAACCAAAAATGTCAGTCTGCTCCCACTGGACACCTGAACAGGTAGGAGCCCTTACCTCTGGTTGCTGAGTCATCTTTCTTGGCTGATGGACTCCTCCGGGCTATACCTCTCTCTTTGGGGATAGCACAGAAGGAGCCCTAGTGTAGCCACAGATTTAAGATCACAGTTCAGTGAACCACACTTAATTTAAGGGCCTTGGCTTTGAAATTCACTTGAATAATTATAAAATATTGGCTGCTTTGGGAAAACCCAAAGAATCTTTATGACGCACGCTGTTCTTTAATTTCATTTCCTCATCTGTTGCTGCTAGGAGGAATCATGGAGAAGGGAAAAAAAAACCCTATTGTCTTTTCACCTGTGAACTCCAAAACCACTTTCATGTACTATGTCTACCTTTACAGACATAAAGAGGTGCTACCACGCAGAACAGACCACAGACATGGATGCCAGCCTTTCTGCAAAAAGTATTCATTTTAAGTTGAAAACAAAACAAAACAAAACCCTAAAGTCACAGTTTCTCAACATTGGACACCCAATGGAATTACCTAGAGAATTTTAACAACCACTGTTGTCTGAGTTCCACCCACACAGATGTAGGTTTAATTGGCATGGGGTGTGGCATGGGGATTCAAATGTGAAGCCAAATGTAAGAGCCACTGATCTTAATTGGAGGCAGGACGGCGGTCTACAAATGAAGACAAGGGGCTGGGATTCAGGTCTCAGCCTCACTGTTCAGAATTTGTTATCGTTGAGCATGCAGCATAATGCCCCTGAGCCACAATACTTTCATCTACAAAACACATTGTAGTCCTTGTGGTTCTCACTAAATGTTTGGAGAATTGAATATTATTTTTAAATGCGGGGTAAAATACCAAGTACCATCTAAATATTAGAGTTAGATGATTATCATTTCGTTTTGCAGTAATAAGGATAACCATGTTAACTAATGTTGAGATTAACTCTTATTTATTGTGCATGCACTGTGTGAAAATACCTAGGCTAGTCAATCGGTGTTTTTCGTGGTAGATTCTATAATTATCCCTGCTTTATAATTGGGAAGACAAACCAAAGCACAGAGAGGCGATAATGTACAGAAAAATAGATTATCTGTATTCTTCAGAAACTAGGAAGCCATAAGGAGTGGGCAGAAAGAAAAGAGCAATAAATAGAAAGGAATCAGATGGAAAGAATAAACTACATACCATAAAAATGAGCATTGGATGAATTCTTCTTTCAAAGGCTACATTATCAACAAGAAACATACCAAAGATAAAGAGACCAAGAAAAATGGTAAATGAAGGGCTGGAAAACCTCTACAAAATTGAGCAAAGAACAAAAATGCACACTGTCCTATAGTGTGGCAATATTAAAAACAGAAGCATCAATAAACTAAACTGGTTATTTTATCTACAAAAGGCATTCATTGGTTTTAAAAGCCATAAATCAGGAATACAATGGAAAATTTTGCAGAAATATAAGGAGAACTAAATAAAATCAACCAAACTAGAATAAATACATGTGCATACAGAATAAAGTTACATATGTGTACACATATGTATGAGGGAACTTTAAAAAGTTCATGGCAAAATTTCATTATCTCTAAATTCCATATTTTTCAATTAATTTTCCAAAGTCTCTTTATATATACTTTCAGTTTTAACAGAGAAAGCCAGCGCAAATAGGTAGCACATAGAGAAATTGAAACAATGTAATCAACAAGTAAAAATTATAAAAGTGCCTGAAAATGAACAAAATTTGACTCAAGGAATCAGAAAAGGAATTACAAAAACCTTAAGCATACACTGATCAGAAATAAAATGAGGGAAAAATAAAGATATTTCCAGACACAAAACAACTAAAGGAGTTCATAAAACAAGACCAGCATTACAAAAACTGTTAACTGGATCACTATGGATGGAGAACGAACAATGGCAGGCAGACCTGAGAGCATCAGAGGGGAGTGACAGCACCCAGAAAACAATAAGATGAAAGCCGCCCTAGAAACACAGACACAGGAGGAACAAAGACACCACTAAAACAACTGAAAGAGCAAGAAGAAGAAAGCAAGCACAAACACAGCCAATGAGCATCCAGAACCCTAATTTTGTGATACATGGAACCGGCATATATGTAGCAGTTTAAACTCAACAAGAGGATACTGTATAGCTTAAGATCAGGAAAGGCATATGTTAGAGTCATATATTGCATCATATGGAATTAATCTGTATGCACAGCAAATAATCCAAGAAGCTGTACTACATGAGATCAAAAAGGCATCAGAATTGAACCTCATTAACAACTATAATATGCAGATAATACTACCTTGCTACTGAACATGAAGGGGACTTGAAGCACTTATTGATAAAGATCAAAACTCTTTTTCTTTTCTTGAAAACATTTTTTATTAAAGACTTTTATTGGGGGCTCTTACATCTCACATCACAATCCATACATTCATGCATTGTGTCAAACACATTTGTGCATATGCTGCCATCATCATTTTCAAAGCATTTCTTTCTATGGATTACATCTCAATGTAAAAAAAAACAACGAAAATGTTCACAACTGGACAATAGCCAACATCATCATAAATGGAGAAAAGACTGCAATTGTAAAGGATTTCATTGTACCCGGTTATATAGTCAATGCGTATGGAAGCAGCAGTCAAGAAATCAAAGGATGTATTGCACTGGGAAAATAGACTCCCCAAGATCTCATTAGAGTGTTAAAGACAAAGATGCCACTGTGTGGACTAAGATGTGTCTGACCCGTCACTGTACTTTTAATTGCCTCATATGCACGTGAAAGCTGAATAATGAGCAAGGAACACCGAAGAGTTGATGCACTTGAATTATGGTGTTGGTTAAGAATACTGATGTACCATGGACTGTCAGAAGAACAAATAGATTTGGGTCTTCTGATGCCTGATACCTGATCCCATCGACACCTCATGATCACACAGGCTGGTGTGCTTTTTCCATGTGGGCGTTGTTGCTTTCCTGCTAGATGGTTGCTTGTTTAACTTCAAACCTTTAGGACCCCCAGACACTATATTTTGTAACAGCTGGGCACCATCATCATTTTTTTTTTTACCACATTTGCTTATATACCAATTTTATCTTCAGTGATCACGTTGGGAAGGTGAGTGTCACAGAATGCCAGGTTATTAGAACAAAGTGTTCTTGTATTGAGGGGGGACTTGAGCAGAGGCCCAATATCCATCTGCTAACTTGATACTCAACATATAAATATATGCACATAGACCTATAACCCAATCATATTGATTTGAATGAGGGGAGTCTGAGTGAAGACTTTAAGTCCAACTATAGACAATTGGATATCCCTTCATGGAAGGGTCACAGGAAGGGCCAGACAAGCGAGAATGCAGTGTAGCACTGAGGAAACATACAACATTCCTCTAGTTCTTTAATGTCCGCCCTCCCTGCTCCACTATCATGAACCCAGTTCTACCTTTCAAATCCGGCTAGACCAGAGCATGTACACTGGTCTAGATAAGAGCTCTCGACACATGGACTCCAGGACAGACAAACCCCCAGAAAGAATAATGGTAGTAGCAATACCATGAGGATAGGGAGAAGGTGGGGGGAGAAGGGAGATAAAAGGGGAAGCGATCACAATGATTGATGCTTAACCCCCCCCCCCAGGGGGTCAAACAAGAGAAACATGATTGAAGGGAGACAGCGGATGGTGTAAGATATGAAAATAATAATTTATCAAAGGGTAATGAGGGTAAGAGGGTGGGAGAAAAGAGGAGTTGATACCAAGGGCTCAAGTAGAAAGAAAATGTTTTGAAAAGGATGATGGCAAATATGTACAATTGTGCTTGATGCAACTGATGTATGGATTGTTATAAGAGCTATCAGAGCCCCCCCCCCAAAAATGAGTTATTTAAAAATAACTTTTAAAAATACCAACAGAGTTGTCTTAGAAGTACTGCTAGAATGCAAAACTTCATTCTAAAACTGCTAGTACTGCATTCAAAACTGCTAGTACTGCAAAACTTCAGCTCATGGACTTTGGACCTGCCCCTGGAAAAGGACGTCATACTTGGCAAAGTGAGGCTTAGGGCAAAAGAAGACCCTAACCCAGATGGACTGACGCAGTGGCTGCCACGATGGGCTCAGACTTAACAGTAGGTGTGAGGATGTCACAGGACTGGGACATAATTTGTTCTGTTGTACATACAGTTGTTTTGAGTTGGAGCTGACTTGAAGCCACCTAACAACAACAACAACAACAACAACAACAACAACAACAACAATCACCAAAACAGTATGCCATTTGCCAAGAACTCGTGATCCAGTACCGAGAATCCCAACATTATACTGGTGTATGTTGAGGAAAACAACAGTGGTACCATTTCAAACAAAAAGGAAGTGTTCTTTTAAAACATGTGCGGAAACAACCAACTATCCATCTAGAGGAGATGAGGGCTAGTCTCCCTCTCTCAAACAAAAATTAATTCTAAGACAATGTAAGTAATACGAAGATAAAAGCATTGCAGTAAACTTTAGGAGAATATATAAGATTGAAGATAGAAATCACTTTTTTATGTAACCCAGATGTATATAATAAACACATTTCTTAATAGTGAACATCTAAACCTAAACCCTTACAGGTTTAAAACAAAAATGAAACTATATTATAAAAAAATAAACTAAATCATAAAAAAATAAACTAAACCCTGTGAAAACAAACTAAGCCCTATATATGGTTAAAATGTTTTCTGTAACTTTACATAGGGAAAGGTGTAAAACATCTTTCTGGGTTGTTAAATTACTTATTTCAGGTGGGGACAGAGAAGTAAATTTTATTTCATCTCTTGTTTCACTTGTAACAGGTACAAATGACTTATAATTTTAAATTTTAAGAAAGAAAAAATTTAAATTTTAGAGAGCGATTGTTTAAAACATCACATAATTAATTTTGAGAAAAACAACCAACACAATATACTTTATCAATACTTTGATAAAGTATATGAAACTCAGATTTCATATCCTCAGTAGAAGTCATACTTACCACTTTTCCTGGACAACCATTGGACAAGGCACTGGCTTCTATAAAATATTTCCTGAGGATATGTTTGCTGGGGTTAGGACTGTCCAGTAGAATATAAGAACAGAAAAAAGCCCCATGTTGAAGCAGGAATATGGCAATATCTTCATTCCCTAAAAGAACAAAAATGGACAATTTAGAGAATTCAGACTTAAAGCATGTCACAAATTGTCCCCAAAAGGCGGAATCTAAAATACGAAACAAAAGCTAAAAATGTACTTATTAAATTGTTGTCTTACTTCCCTTGAGATATCAAATTTCTGTTAAATAGATAATTTTGTATGTGCCCTTTGGGATGAGTGAGGGTTCATTTTATTAATTAATTTGGCTAGGCTCTAGTACTAAGTTCTTTAATCAAATACCAGTCTTGATGATGCTGTTGAGGTATTTTGTACATGTGATTAATATTTACAACCAGTAATGGTAAGTAATGTAGTTCATCTTCAATAATTTGTTTTAGCCTCATGTTACCAGCTAAGGACCTTAAGAGTAAAATTGAGGTTTCCAGGAGGATTTTTTAATCTTAAGACTATTAAAAGAAATCCTGCCTAAATTTCCAGTCTGCCACCCGCTCTACAGAATTGACCCAAGACTGCAATATCAACTCTTTCCCGAGTCTGCAGCTTGCCTGTCCTGTGGATTCCAGATTTGTCAACCCCCAACTTTATGAACTAGTTCCTTAAGAGAAATCAATCTATCCCTCTCTTTCTTTATAAAAGGAAGCTTCAAAAAGTTTGTGGAATTTAAAGATAATGGATTTCCCCCCACAAATGTTGTGAAGCATTCTCATGTTTGTGTGTATGTATACACACACACACACACACACACACACACATATGTACTCAGAGAGTCTTTTATTGTTGTTTGATGTCATCAAGCTAATTCTAACTCAGAGTGACCCCTATGTAGAACAGAGGGAAATACTGCCTCGTCCTGTGTCAAGTTCACTATTGTTGCTGTTTGAACTCATTGCTGCAGCCACTGTGTCAAGCTATCTCCTTGACAGTCTTCCCCTTGCCCTCTGACCTTCTGCTTTTCCAAGTGTGATGACCTTTTCTAGGGACTGAACTCTTCTGATAACATGCTGAATATGTGGGACAAAAATCTCACCATCTTTGTGTCTAATAGCATTCTGGTTCTACTTTTTCCAAAACAGATTTGTTTGCTCTGGCAGCCCAGGAAAATACACACACACACACACACACACACACACACACACACACACACATACATATATATACAAGTAAAAAAGAATTGCTACAAGAGCACAGAAACTTTTATTAAACAAAACTATCGAAACTTGAAGCTTAACGTATCCTCCATCTAGGTCTGAAGGTGATGTTTCCTTCTTTCACAAATGATTTTGCAACTCTCAAACGGACACCATGGCAAAATGGTTTTTTCCATCCTCCAGGGATCTCCACTGTGTTCCTTTGAAATGCTCTTTGAGCTGGAGGACAAGAACACAGCTGTATGGCGTGTAGGCGAAGATTCACTTGGGACATTCTCAGGAACAGCTTGGTTACTCTTGAAGAGTGAGTGGGTGCATTGTTATGATGAAAAAGTAAATGTTCTTGCCTCAACCTTCCTGGCCTTTTTCTTACCAATAATATTTTTCGATTTTCTTAAAACTTCTTTATCATAAGCTTCTCCAATCTGATCTCTTGATCTGAGACATTCAAGAAATTCTATCAAGATTAACCCTTTGGCATCCCATAAAACATTTTTTATAACTTTCTGAGCTGATCCCTCTGCCTCAAATTTAACTGGCCCAGAAGCTCCCTCCGGAAGTCACTGCTTTGATTGGGCTTATTTTTTTGAAAGAACCCTAATAAATCTAGAAAAGTGTGTTACTGAGAGAACTCATCTCCAGTCACCTACGGATCACAGAACTACATTTAAATGGGTTCTTTGAAATAAACCCTTGCCCGTATGAACGAAAACTCCAGGAGCAAGAGTTTTTAAACTAACCTTCATATATATCACCTGGGGTCAAATCCACTCTGACTCATGGTGACCCATGTGTGTCAGAGTAGAACTGTGCTCAGTGGGTTCTCAAGGGCAGAGTTTTCTGTGAGAACTAGATGTCAGGCTTATCTTGAAGGATAATTTCAGCTAGATTCAAACCTCCAAACTTTTGTTGGAAGCTGAGCACATTAGTCATTTGTGTTATAAAGGCTCTCTCTCTCTCTGTGTCTCTTCTCTCTCCTCTCTCTCTCTCTCACACACACAATTTATAGACAAATGTACAATTATACATTTTTACATCTTTGTCATTGCAAAAGATAACAGATAGGGAAAAACAAACAATTGGGGGGGGGGAATATTAGCAGCATGTATAATAAAGGCCAACTATCCCTAATATACAAAGAATCTATTTGTCTATTAGTTCTATTTCCTTGGAGAAAAGAACCCAAAGGACGGCATGCTTGGTAAAACAGAGAAAACAGATTCAGTGAAAAAGAGGAAGCAACTCAATGAGATGGGCGCAAGCATAACACTTGTGAGGGTGTGCGGGACGGCTGTTTTCTTCTGTTGTGTACGGGTTTGTGTGAGTCGGAGCCAGGTTGGTGGGACCAGCAACAAACAACTATACCTAATGTACCAAGAATTTATTTGTGCATTAGTTCTCTTTCTCTGGAGAGCTCTGGTCAATATCGACTGAAACACACACACACACACACACACACACACACACACACACACACACACACACACCACACACCCCCCCACCCCACCCCCCTAGTTAGTCAATTCAGACTCATTTCAACCCCATTGGGGTTTTTTGTCTGTAGTTTTCCTGGCAGCAGTTTGTCAGGCTAGCATCACTGAGTGTGTTTAGACTGCCGACTTTTAGCTTAATCGTTGAATACATCTGTTTGCGCTATTCAGGAAACCTGGTTGATAGAGTGGCCTTACAAGTGGCTCAATTTGCCACAGTTTACCCTTGTCACTTTCACTGAAATCTACTTTTAGGAGTGAGTAGGTGGGGAGGATATTTAGAAAAAGGATCAAGAGTAGGCATTGCCAATGTGTCTACACAGAGACCATTTCCGAGGGAGGCTGGCGATGGAGATCTGGTCCCACACTGTCAATCTGCAATAGGTCTCAACATTACCTGTGTAAACACAACAGAAGCACGCTGGTAAGTTGAATCGACTCAGGCAGGACCTACCTGACTTGATCGCCGCGTAGAGGGGCAGGCGTACAATGACCGGGAACTCATTCTTCCTCACTGCATAGCTCTCGGGGTCTGCACCGTGTGTCAGGATGAGGAGCTTGACAATTTCCAGGTGGCCTCTCTGGCAAGCCAAGGCTAGCATCCAGTTCAGCAGCCGCTGGAAACTACAGGGACCTGGGGGGATGGGTGAGTGGGGGTAACAGGAAAAGGGGGAAAGGGTTCACTTAAGGGTATTGGTTAATCACACATTCATGTTCCCACTGACCATTCACAAAACCAGGCTGCTCTGTTTCAAGCTAAAAGTACTTCGGTGGAGTTGCTAATCATTTCTGGAATAACCAATAAACCAGGTGATCCTGACTCAATCCGCCCCCAGAGTGTGTGGTAATCACCTAATCTCGGGTCAACTTGAGGGTATTAAGAGTGAAGGGGGGGAGTTTAGTCTTTCAATCAGGTTGCAACTTGATTCGAGGGCAACCCGGATAAATGGGTGTCTGGAGGCTGGCCTCCCTCTCTCTCTGCCTTCACTTTCCTCTTGACAAACCACCTCTCGCCATGCTGAGGGCTTCCAGAGCCCTTAATACAACACCTCCAACAACAAGAGGGACAACATAAATCGTGGGAAACTGACACCCGGGAAGAGCGTGTATGTGGACACATTTTCTAGCTCATCATTGAGGAGTCTAGGAGGCTGACTCTGGTGGAGGAAGGCCTTCACATTTGTGAGTTGGAAATGAATCCCAATCACATTCTCCTGACTAAAATCATCCCTGCAATCTCCACGCCCCCGCCCCCCAATAACGCTACTCTTATGATGCTTTCTACAAGCACATGATTGTTTACTATACACTTGAAGGCTTTCTGCTATCAGAGCAATCGGACGCTATTGTCCACTTCCCCCTAAGTACGGCCCACTCCCTTCTGTTCCCCTGAAGAAGAGCTCAGGGACAGCTAAGGTCAAGCCATCTGAGGGACAACCAAGTTAAAGCCGTCATCTTAACTCTAGACCCTTCCCACACTGGATTAGGTGTGCACCTCCCTTCCTGTTATGTGGATGACTCCAGCACATGCCTTCCTGTTACGTTCATGAATGATGCGGCTTGCCTGCCTAGTGATTATATAAGCCTGTTGTAGAATACATATTTTTTCTCTATCGCTGGTTCCAGACTCCATTGAAAAGGGGAGCCCTTGCCGTCTTTGTCTGATGTTTCTTTAATTTGCCTTTCAATTATACAACCGCACCTCAGGGTCCTATCGGTTATGGAGACTGGTCCCCCACAATAAACCCTCTAGCAACAGAAGACAGTATAAAGATTGGAGCAGAAATAAATAAACTGGAAAACAGAAAAACAATTAGAAAACTCAATAACTTGGTTCTTTGAACTGATAAAATTGACAAACCACTGGCAAACTCAACAAAGGGTAACAACCGAAAAGTTGTAAAATCCATAATTAGCGATGGTGACATCACAAGGGATCCAAATGAAATAAAAAGAATAGCAACAACCTACTCTGAAAGACTGTATCCATGTAAGTCTGATAATCTAAAAGAAATGGACAAATGTTTAGAAATACTCCATCTACTCAAATTAAAGCAGATGGGTGTCTAAAACCTGAACACACAATAAAAGGAGAAATAGAGAAGGACATCAAGAAACTTTTATCCAAGTAAATGCCAGGGACAGATCACTTCACAGAGGAATTCTAGCAAGTAGTAAGTGAAGGCCGGTCATCAATTCTACACAGACTATTCCAGAATATAGAAAAGGACATCAAACCCCAAAACTCATGCTATGAAACAAGGATAATCCCCATAACAAAAGCAGGAAACGACTCCCCCAAATAGAAAACTATATGCAATTAACCCTCATGAACATATACAAAAAAATTCTCAACAAAATTCTGGCTAGTAGAATCTAACAATGTAACAAAAAAAAAATCTCCATGTGAAAGGGGGATTCATAGCAAGATTCAAGGATAGTTCAGCATTAAAAATTAACATAATCCATCACATAAACAAGAAAAAAGATTAAGAACCAAAAGATCTAATCAATTTTCTGCATCAAATGGCAACACCACCCTCAACAGGGGAAAACTGAAAACATTTCCTCAGAAAACCGGAATTAAGCAATCCCCTATCCCCACTCTTATTTAACATCATTTGGAAGTCTTAGCCAGAGCTCTTACACAAAATCAAGGGAATATATTTGGATAAGAAGTGAAAAATCTTACTATTTGCAGATGATATGATTTTATATGGAGTGAACCCTTAGGACCCCACAAAAGACTGTTGAAAACATTGAGATCCTTGGTAAAGTAGCAGATTACACGATTAACAAACAGAAATCAATTGGATTCCTGTATACCAGCAAAGAAAGCTTCAAAAACTTCTAAAAAGACACCAAGAAAATAATACCATTTACAATAGCCAAATAAAAGACCTAAACAAAGAACACTATAGAACATTATTACAAGAAATCAAAAGATACCCACACAAATGGAAGACTATCCCATGTTCATGAGTAGGAATACTTAATATTGTGAAAATGTCAATACTACTTAAAGCAATCTATAAGTATAATGCAATTTCAATCTAAATTCCAATTTCTTAAAAAAAATTTTAATCATTTTATTGGGGGCTCATACAACTCTTATTACAATCCATACATCCATCCATTGTGTCAAACACATTTGTACATTTGTTGCCATCATCATTCTCAAAACATTTGCTTTCTACTTCAGCCCTTGGTATCAGCTTCTCATTTTCTCCTCCCTCCCCGCCACCCTCCTTAATGAACCTTTGATAATTTATAAATTATTATTATTTGTCATGTCTTAAACTGTCCGATGTCACCCACTTTTCTGTTGTCCATCCCCAAGGGAGGGGGTTATATTAGATCCTTGTAATCAGCTTCCCCTTTCTACCCCACCTTCCATCCACCCTCCCGGTATCAGCACTCTGTCCTGGATTCCTTGTGTTTCCAGTTCCTATCTGTACCAGTGTACATCCTCTGGTCTAGCCGGATTTGTAAGGTAAAATTGGGATCATGATAGTGTGTGTGTGTGTGGGGGGGGGGTAAGCATTTAAGAACTAGAAGAAAGTTGAATGCTTCATTGTTGCTACACTGCACACTGACTGGCTCATCTCCTCCCTGCAACCCTTCTGTAAGGGGATGTCCAGTTGCCTACAGATGGGCTTTGTGTCCCCTGATCCCATCAACACCTTGTGGTGTTTACCAAATTCCAATTTCATTCTTTAATGAAATGGAAAAGCTATTTATCAATGTCATGTGGAAAGAAAAGGCCTTGGATAAACAAATAACTTCTCAAAAGAAGAACTAAGTAGGAGGCCTTACACTAGCCAACCTCAAAATCTACTGTACAGTCACAGTGGTCAAAACAGTCTGGTAATGGCACAGTGATAGACTCATAGACCACTGGAACAGGATAGAAAACCCAGAAATAAAAGTAACCACCGACAACCAACTAATTTTCAACAAAGGACTGGGAGACACCCTTTTCAACAAATGGTGCTGGAAAAATTAAATCCCCATCTGCATAAGAATGAAACACCACTCATAAACAAATAGGAATTCAAGATGTATTAGAGACCTAAATGTAAACTCCAGAACTAAAAGGATCATCAGTAAGAAAATTGGGACAAACTTAAGGGCCCTATTGCAGGACATATATATGAATGTAATAATAAAGGAAATACACAGTGTGGAATAAAAAATAGATAATTAGGACCTACTGAAAATAAAGTGCCTATGCACATCAAAAGAGTAACACAGAGTCCATAGATTGAGAGGAAAATCTTCCGCAATGACACAGCAGACCAGGGACTAATTACTAAAATCTATAGAATTCTTCAACATCTCAATAAGAAGAAGGAGAAAACTGAAAAACAAATAATCCAATAAGAAGGTGAACAAAAGTCACGAACAGACAATTCACCAGGAATGACACTCGAATGGCTAACAAACACATGGGAAATCTCTCCTGATTACTAGCCATCTGGGAGAAGCAAATTAAAACAACAATGATATATCAACTTAAATCTATGAAGACAGCTAAGTTAAACAAACAAACAAAAAAACAGAGGAAATAAATTCCGGAGAGGGTACAGAGAGATTGGAACTCTTATGTACTCGTGGTGGACTTGTAAATATGTCAAAAACAATATGAAGCTACCTTAAAAAATGTGATTAGAATTATTATATAACCCATCAATACATCTGTTCCAAAGAAGTATGAAACAGAAAATGAATAGAATTATGCACCCCCATGTTCATTGCAGCATAGTTCACAACAGCAAGAAGTTGAAAACAGCCTAAATGCCCATCAGTAGCAGAATGGATACATAAACTCTGGTACTTATACACAATGGAATACTACACATCTCTAAAAAACAGCTGTGCAATTCCTCACATCATGAAGAATTTTATATAATGATTATTTTAATGCCTGCATAATTTGTCATTAAAATTTTACCATTTGAACCTGAATGCAGGCTGAACATAATAGTGAGACATGAGGAAAGTAAAAGGAAATAGAGGAAAGAACTTGGAGGCAAAGAACATTTACAGAGGTCTAAATACAGGCATGTACATATGTAAATATATGTTTATACAATGATAGGGAAATAAATCTATGTACATATAGTTATATGTTAAATATTAAGGTAGCAGATGGACATTGGGCCTCTACTCAAGTACTGCCTCAATGCAAGAGCACTTTGTTCTAATAACCTGGCATTCTGTGATGTTACCTTCCCAACACAATTGCTGAAGACAAAGTGGGTGCATAAGCAAATGTGGTGAAGAAAGCTGATGGTGCCCGGCTATCAAGATATAGCATCTGGGGTCTTAAAGGCTTGAAGATAAACAAGCAGCCATCTAGCTGAGAATCAACAAAGTCCACATGGAAGCTGCACATCAGCCTTTGTTATCATTATGTGTTGATGGGATCAGATATCAGGCATCAAAGACCCACAACAAAAAATCATATCATTGTGGAAGTGTGGAGTGGATCCCCAAAGTCCACCTGTAGACAATTGGACATCCCCTTACAGAAGGGTCTCAAGGAAGAGATGAGCCAGTCAGGGTGCAGTATAGCACCATTGAAATGTACAATTTTCCTCTAGTGCTTTAATGCTTCCTCTGCCTCCACTATCATAATCCCAATTCTACTTTACAAATCTGGCTAGACCAAACCATGTACACTGGTGCAGAAAAGATCTGGGAACACAGGGAATTCAGGACAGATAAATCCCTTAGGACCAATAATGTCAGTAGGGATACCAGGAGGGGAAGGGGAAGGTGGAGGGAGAAAGGGGGAACTGATCACAATGATCTACATATGAACCCCCTCCCTGGGGAACAGACAGCAGAAAAGTGGGTGAAGGGAAAAACCGGTCAGTGTAAGACATGAAAAAAAAATCATAAAGGGTTTATGAGGGAGAGAAGGTAGAGGAGGGGGAAGTGATACCAAGGCTCAAGTAGAAAGCAAATGTTTTGAGAATGATGATGGCAACAAATGTCCAAATGTGTTTGACACAATGGATGGATGTGTGGACTGTGAGAAGTGCTGCATCAGTACCCAATAAAATTATTTTAAAAATTTAACATTTGAACGATTCTTTTCACGTTGGATAGCTAGGCTTTTTCTCTGTCAATAACACTTCCATAAACATTAGTGTGCACAAACCCTAATTACAATTTACTATTACTTTAGTTTTGATTCCTACACTGGAATTTGTGAGCTAATTGTTATTTTGATACATATTATTAAATTATCTTCTAGACCATTTTAGCAGTTTTTACATCACCAATATTATAGAAATATATGACTTACTGACTCATATTAACATAAGTCATACCAATAGTTAAATGTTTAATAATCTGATAAGTAAAAAAAATCACTTCTTATTGTTCTTTACACTTGCATTTATTTACCTATTTATGAGGTTGAGCACTTTACTTTCTCTTTTCTCAATTATCATTTCACATACTATTGTAGTTATTTTTCACCTGAGTTATGTAATAAACTCCATTTTCAGTACATATATTCTGCTGTGACCCTATTTTTGCAACTATTTCTCCAAAATTGATGTCTGTTTAAAAATTTTATTTGTGGGGCTTAAGTGGAGAGCAAATGCCTTGAGAATGATTGGGGCAGGGAATGTATGGATGTGCTTTATACAATTGATGTATGTATATGTATGGATTGTGGTAAGAGTTGTATGAGTCCCTAATAAAATGTAAAAGAAGAAAAGAGAAAAAAATGATTAGGGCAAAGACTGTACAGATGTGCTTTATACAATTGATGTATGTATATATATGAACTGTGAAAAGAATTGTATGAGCCCCAATAAATTGTTAAAATTAAAAATAAATAAATAAATAAATAAAAAATAAATAAAAATTTTATTTGTGTCATTCGTTTTAAAGAACTAAAGTCTTTGAACTTATTTAAATCAGTTGTAATTTTGTCTCTGTAATTTCTACCAGTGCTTTTAAGAATATAATTTCTTCCAAATATAGATACAAAATATATATTAACCTATCTCAATAATAAAAATAATCAACAGCTATGAAACACCCTATGAAATGGTTGCACCTGGAAACCATTTTGCTGAATGAAGCTAACAAATCACAAAAGGACAAATATTGTACGAATCCACTGCTATAAGATAAATACCAAGAGGAAGGCAGGCTTCTGATCTCAGGTCATGTAATCTAATCTAGACTCTGAAGCAACAAAATAGTGTGTCTTCTTAGTGCCCATGAAGTGCATATCACTCTGTTATTTGTATCTTTTAAGACCACTTCAAGAGAGGAGGCCTGGCCTCAGCTGGGGGCAGTTTCTCATGATTGCAAGGAAAGGAGAAGACCAACCAATTCCTGCCATATAACATTGTTCTACAATCAACTGTCAACATCTACCAGAGTGATTTGTGAACCTTACTGGAAATCTAAGTGCAGGGACATGTCTGAGTCATAGAAGGCAATTACACTTCTATTGGTGGGTAAACCAGGTGGGGCAACCTACCATTGGGAAAAAATACTTAATATTTGTTATATAGATAGACTCCAAGGGGTACATACACCCTGTGTCGTGTTCCTAATTGGGTATTTCAGGCCTAGCTTCTATTCAGTTCTTGGTGACCCAGGTCACATGCTATAGACAACTGGAACTTCAGACTCTGGGCTTTCAAAGTGTACACCATCCTTCCTGGGCCACACCAGAAGGAGCAGATTTGAAAACTTCACTAAACGAAATGGACTTTACCTTAAATTCACCTTGGACTTAATTATGACATGCCCAAGTGTGAAAAGATGCAGATGCCTGCTATCCCAAGGTTATGGAACTGGACTTTAGTTGAGGTCTCTTCTGTTGAGGGTACTCAATGAATTGTGACCTGGGACTACCACATATTCACTATTTCCATCCTCATTTTGCTTTTTTATGACATGTATTTGTCTAGCAGGCATGGGTCTTCCTCGGTGAATGAATTTTATTGGAAGTTTTGCTCTACCGCCAGCCCTAATTTCTTGTATAAATAGTGTCCATTCAGTTAAGTTTTTAATTTGTAGTCAACAATCAAGTATTTTGGTCTAAAAACCTGTCCTATACATATATAAATTCATTTTCTCAACAGTGTTTTAAATTCAATATCATTGAATTTAAACATTGTAACATATATAAACCATAGGTACATGATTTTGAGCTTGCATCTAATCAGAGCCTTAACCTAAGAACAATTAGCTCTCATGACATGGCCCTACTTTATTCTCACTGTCATGAAGAGATCCCTGAAGATCACTGTAGCAAAGTGTGGTGAAGTGCCAGCTATCAGAAAGAAGAATGTCTTGGGTCTTAAAGACATCTAAGTTATCATCAGCTACATCTACACAGGAGAAGCATCCTAGTCGGTGTGATCCAAGGATTGTAAATCACAAAATCCAAATCTGGAGGAAGGAACAGGTATCAGAGCTTAAATTCTGAACACCCTTTTGGCAGAAGGATGGCAGTGAAAGCCCAAAATCTATTTGCATGGTCCCCATATGGATTAAGCCCCCAGAAACATAGCCGTTGACAATAATGCAGGATGTGAATGTCCTTGCTAGCAGATAGAGAACATTGTAAAGTGGAATACGGCAGATGCGGTCACATGAAAATCTAACACATTATCATTTGATGTCTCCTTTGACCCATTTTAAATTATTTTCTGTTTTTAACATTTTTTTGATCGAAGGGTTCCATTCTGTCATTGTTATTATTATCTTGGTTGTGTGCATTTTTCTATGTAGAAAACTTAGGATAGTTGGGGGGGGGGAAATGGGATCCAACAATAACAAGTGCAAGAAAATGTTCTAAAATGATTGTGGTAATTGCAGAGCCCGTCTTAATAGAATTGAACTATTGAATATTATGCTATTTGAATTACATTTATATATTACAATAAAACCATTAAGAAATAACAAAAATGCTTGGCTATTCTTAATTGACACCCAGCCCAGACCATGGTTGCCATAGATGAGAGAAAAAAGACTGGCTAGCTTAAGTGTACACAGGTGCATGAATTGCTGAGCCTATGGGCACTGACCAAGACCATGAGTCAGGCAGGGAGAGATGGTGGGAGAAGAGGGGTGTATTCACATTGTTGTTAGCTGTGTCAGGTGGGCTCCAGCTCAAAGAGACCCTATGTATAACAGAATGAAACACCACCAGCCTCACCGTTGCTATTATATTGCGGCCCACCATTGCAGCTGTGTCAATCCATCTCCGCAAGGGTCTTCCTCTTGTTCACTGCCCTTCTACTTTACTGCCTATCCTTTCTCTCCTGACAACGTGTAAGTCTCTCCACCTTTGTTTCTAAGGAGCATTCTGGTTGTACTTCTTCCAATGTAGGGGTGTGTTTGTTTGTCTATCTATTGTTGATTTTTCCAGCAGTCCATGGTACTCTCAATTTTCTTCACCAGCACCATAATTCAGCTCAATGAATTCAAATTCATCGACTCTTTTTCTGCCTTCCCTATTCAATGTCCAACGTTCACATGCACAAGAAGCGATGGAAAATATCATGTTTGAAGCAGGCACATCTTAGTCCTCTAAGTGACATCCTCGTTCTTCAACACTTTAAAGAGGTCTCGTGCAGATTTACCCAATGCGATGTGTCACTGGAGTTTTTGACTGGTGCTTCCATAAGCATTGATTGTGGATCCCGAAGGATGAAACCCTTAACGATTCCAGTCTTTTCTCAGTGTATCATGATGGTCCAGTGATGAGGTGCAGTTGGGACATTCTTGGAATTCTGGACATTGAGCTGTAATGCATACTGCAGGCTACAACCCTTTATCTTCATCAGCAAGTACTTCCAGTCCTCTCTTTCCACAGTCAAGGTTATGTCATCAGCTTATCGCAAACTGTTATTAAGTCTTCCTCCAAGCCTGATATCATATTCTTTTTCATGTAGTCAAGCCTCTTGAATGCTTTGTCCTGCACACAGATTGAGTAAGTATAGTGACACACATCTTTCCTGATTTTAAGCCATGCACTATTCCCATGTCCTGTTCAAACTGCTACCTTTTGATCCATGTATATGTTCTACATCAGCACAATGAAGTGTTTTGGAATTCTAAATGTTGACAGTAGTTGGCTATGATTCATACAATCAATGCCTTTGCCCAATCAATAAAAGACAAGTAGACATTTTTCTAGTAGTTGATGCTCTGAGCCAAGATCCATCTGACATCAGCAAGAATATCGCCATGTACATGTGTATATGCACTGTTGCTGGTAGCCATTGAAGTAGCTTAGATGGCTAGGGATGAACTGACCAAAACCTGACTAAGTGAATACAAACATGTTGACACTATGAGCTAGTGTGAATTGCTTCAATTTGATGGCTTGCTCTGGACTGGGCTTTTCTCTATGAATGTATATGCCCAAAGTTCTGGAATAGAAGATTCTTCAGATCAAGGCCCATACTTGTCTCTTCAGAGTACTGGTTTGATAGGTACCGATGAATTAGAAATTGGCTATTTAAAATGGAGGAAGATAAAGGCATGGAATAGCTGGCTTCTACATGGTTGTGATTATCATTTGAATGGTTGGGTGGGGGGGAAGTTAATGCATCAAGTATGAAAGAGATGGTGGCTAGGAGGTGACCTGCAGTGTTATGAATTATCTAGCATGGTCCTTCTAGCTACAGTACCTATAACCACCAAATGACTGTACTGTTGTTGTTAGGTGCCATCAAGTCAGTTCTGAATAGCAATCCTACGTACAACAGAATGAAACATCACCCACTTCTGTGCCACACTCACAATTGTGCTTACGTTTGCAGCTACTGTGCCAATGTGTCAGCTACTGTGTCAGCTACCGTGTCCATCTCTTCAAAGGTCTTCTGTTTTTTGGCTACCCATGTACTTTATCAAGCATGATGTATCCTTTCAGGGATTGGTCTCTCCAGATAACATGTCTCAAGCACACAAGATGAAGTCTTATCATCTTTGCTTAAAGGAGCTTTCTGGCTATACTTCTTCCAAAATAGATTTGTTTGTTCTTATGACAAATGTGAAATTTGTTTGTTCTTGTGACAAATGTGAGGTACTTGTGGCCTCCCAAGAAGATTACAATAGCTTGAAAATAATGTAAATATGGAGTATGGTGGGAGTGGGACCATGCAAGTAAGATGTGTGGGTGTATCAATCTTAAGGTGGGGATTATATGTTTTGTCATTTTGGTAGGTTTGAAATGAATCATCCCAGAGGAAGAAAAGATGATTTTATTACTATCGTGAAAGAAGATCCAGTAGAGGAACACATCATTGGAACCCAAGATCCCTGTGCTGAGCCTGCTGGGTGCAGGAGATACACAGGTCCCTGTGTTGAACCTCTTCAATCCAGGGATGGTGAGAGATAATGAGAAGCTGTGGTAGATAGGTAGCCAGAGGAACCAGGAGTACTGCACGAAATATCATCATGGGATTTCCAGCTCATGGATCAAGAAAGCAGAGTGCCTTTGGGGCAGGAGATTTATAGGCAGAGTAGGGTATCATTGGGCACTTATTCAGGGGACCTAAGTTTCCCAGTCCATGAAGTAAGAAATCTAAGTGAGTGTTTTCTGGAGGAGTGGGGTGTTTCTGTACACTTAATTGGCCAAGCTAAAAGAGTTTTGTAACATTTGCTTGAGCAAGACAGGGATAGGCTGCGAGTTGAGGGATAGAGAAAGGCAAGCCAACAGGCACAGATAAAAGGAGACTTTCCTGAGCAAAGAATTGTATTCTTAGTCTTCCTTCTCTGAATTGTAACCTGTTACTTCCCTTGTAAACCCTGCCACTGTGATATGATGTGAGAGTCTTGGGTGGCCATTGAGACGGACTGGCAAGCCTCGCAGAGTCGAGAATGCTGTGGGAAGGACAGTTGTCTCCAAACTGGTAAGAACATTGGAGGGTGGAAACGTTCACCTCATAGGGATCAGCCTTGGCAACGGAGACTGAGCTACTCCTCCCTTCCCATTGTGAAGAAAGAGTAGGTTAGACCTGCCGCCCCTCCACAATTTCCCATAGTGCAGCACAATGCTCTCCCTTTATTTACCTGCTGGGCCATGGGAGACAAAAGGGCTGGGGCTAGCTTTCTAAAAAGCTGTTGCACATTTTAGGTTCTTCAGGGTATCTAATATTTGGAAAATGCTCAACAAATGTTATATGCACAATTAGAGGAGTCACTGAAGTGAACTCTTTGGGGCTAGAAGAGATGCTAATCCTGGGGTCTAAGAAAAGAGGGACTCGGTCTCTGGTGCCACCAGTGCTTCGAGACTCCGCCCAGCTCTTCCACGTCTTGCCTCGGCTGCCTGGTTTCTGTTCACTAGATAACGAAAAGGATGCCTATTGGGAACAATGTCTGAGCCCAAATCTATCTCAAAGCAAAGAGTTGTATACTCCACACAAGACTGCCATCATTTATGGGGCCCAATGCAAAATGAAAATATGGAGTCCCTTGTTGAAAAGTTATTAAAATTTTCAAGATGGTGATTGCAGATCTTGTGAGTTCATAGGAGTGAGATGCGTAATGTAGTCAGCAGCTCACTTTGTTAGAAGGGGCAACTGGATGACCCACATTTCTTGATCTTTGATAAAAAAGCTTCAAGAAACCAGAATTTAAGGAGTAAGTTCCCCAAACCATGCCTGAACCTAAGGAGACAGTCCCCTGAGTGTTGATGAGGTGCTCATGCTTGTGACTCACCTGGCAAGGACTCAAGCAGCTCCTGCACAACCTCAGTGTGTCCAAAATGGGTGGCTACCACGGCAGGGTTGTCATCATTCGGCTCCATGGACAGCTGCACCCTCCTCTCAGTGAGCAGATATCGCACTGTTTCCAGGTCTCCGTAGGCTGAGGGGATGCTAAGAAGCTGGCCCTGTTTGAAACAGAGCAGGGCTTGGTTTACATAAGTACTCTTTGGAACTTCCAAGAGAACAGACTTCAAAGAAACATGTTGCCAAAGTTGATACTCACTGCCATTGAGTCAATGCTGACTCATAGTGACTCACTATGAGTTTGGGTTTCTGAGACTGGGAATAGAAAGCCCAGTCTTTCTCCCATAGAGCTGCTGGTGGTTTTGAACTGCCAACTATGCAGAGCATAGTCCAACTCATATAACCCCTACGCCCCCAGGGCTCCATTACCAAGCTGATGCATAACACCAACACTGAGTTTTCTGGCATGAAAGTCACAGATCACATGGGGCCGCTGAGTTCTGGCAGTGTGGCCAGTTCCAAGTGATATCTGCTCAAAGTGCACGGTGCATATGTGATTTTGAAGACTATACAAAATTAAAGGAATGTAGCTCTTTAATTACTTTTATTTTGATTGCATGTTAGAAAGGATGATTTTAAATCTATGCAGGCTTAGTAAAACATATTAAAATAAATTTCATGTTTTCTGCTAGAAAATTTGAAGTCCGTAGGTGGTAGAAACAGTTAAAGTTTAGTTACTAATTCAAAGGTTGCCTGTTTGAGTCTACCAAGAGGTGTCTCAGAAGAGAGAATAGGTGATCCACTTCTGAAAAACCAGCACCGTAAACCCATGGTTTCATTTTAACACATGTGGGCTGGTCCAGCATCAAAGTTGATTTATTGCAACTGGCACTGGTATTGGAAATTTTAACACCAGATGTGTGGCTTCCATTATAATTCTATTGGACAGTGGTGCTCTGTGGGAAAAAGAAATATTTCTCCCAAGTCTTCTGGGCCCAGGACAGGTGAAGCCCACTCCCTGCTGTTAAGGACAATGGGCTACTTCTCCCCAAAGGCTTGCAGTCATCAGTTTGGTCCCTGAAGGGTGGGTTTATACCCTACTGATAATGGTTTCTATAGTGAGCCAAAGTCCAGGTCAAACCTGCTCAGTGACACCCAAAATTAAGCTGCCTCCCTGAATCTAGGATCCGCCCATCTTGCCACATGTGTGCCCCCAATACCTCCCTTTCCTATTGTGTGGATACCTCTAGATCACCCCCCTTCCATTATTGTATTACCTATAGCACAACCCCTTCCTGTGATATATGTCTTTACCTCTAATTAGGGGGCTTGCACATCCCCCCAAAATATATAAGCCTGGGTTAGCAATAAAGAAATCTCTCTCCACGTGGACCACCAAGTGAGGCTGAGGTGTGCATGCTACCATGAAATGTGTCTTATTCCATTATTTCCATCTCTCTTCTATCTCTCATGCTCTCTATGACTTTACTATAATCTTTACTTATTATTGCTGTACAATTGTGCCGACTGGACCTGTGATGATGTGTTAGGGGCTGGTTTCCCTCAAAGTGATCTCTACTATAAGCTTCACTGGGGTAGGGAATGTGTAAGCTCAATAAACACCAAATATATGTTGATCAGATTATAGGAAGAACTAGGTTGCCTGAAGGACTTTCCTGCACACTATTCACAAATGGAATGTGACAGATGAGGGGATTCCACAGACTGAATCCTAGGACAAAGATCCTCCAGACACATTTAATGTAATTCTTGACTTAGGGATCAAAAGAAAAAAAAAGTGTGGGGTGGAAATAAGACCTGAGCCTAAGGTCCTTTGTCAGGCTATTTCAACATGTACATCAAGTTCATTTGAGCCTTATATCAACTCCACAAGACTCGTGCAGTAATATAGAAGAGGCAATGGAGGTTCAGAGAGGCTTGACAAAGATACGTAACTGTCACAGACTGACTTCTCACCAGCTCCCAGTGTTTGCGAAGATGGTTCCCTGGTGGATGCTGGTTTGGCATGTGAAATGTTCCACTGCATTACTAAAACTGCAAATCCTCCTGGACTAGACCGACTTCTCATGGACTTGGGCACTGACATTGTTCTAAAAGGCAAATTCAGAACTCAAGATGGAATGACACAGCCACAAGGGACTGTCAACATTTACTGAGGACCTATTGCATATAAGATACTGGTTCTTTACAACAGCTAGTTTCTTTAATCTAATGTGCCCACTGGATAAGAGGGAGTCTGTTAGTGAGTTTTTAACCGAGTTAGAATTGGGAGTATTTATAAAACAGCCAAACACGAGCATGACTTATTTAAGTGTTGTTAGTACATAAAACAAGTATCTTTGTAGTTTACTTTAGGAGGCGATGAGCAGGATGGGCAAATGGAACCACAGCTCCAAACAATGACATGCCAGGTGTTGTGCTGAGGGTTACTTTTACAGGAGAACATTAATTCCCGTATCAGTCCTTTGAGTATCCTGTCTTTATTTTCATCTTATTGAACAGGGAAAAAAAGACTTGCCCATGTTGACTAAAGTTATAGGCAGCAGAACTATCCAGGATTTGAATCAGAGTCTACCTATCTCCGAAGCACATGTTCTCTTCATTTTGCCCAAGATGTTGTGGGTTTGTAGGAAGGCTGGTGGGCTTTGGACATTAAGACTGCCAGGTAATGCTGAAGTTTGAGCTAAGGAGCTGGAGGAGTTACTTGGAACATAGAAGAAAGTGACATATTCAAATTGACCAGAAGAGAAAAATTCACTCTGCTGCCAATTAGTCTGGGGGTGGGTTGGGGAGTGGGGAGGAGTCCTACTGTTCCAGGAAAGCACGTCTTTACAGGGAAATGTCACAGTAATTGATTAAATGAGTCACCACGTGCAACCAACAGCTGTCAAGACCAACTGGTTAGAGGCTTAGAATCCCATCTCAGGAGATGGTAAGTAATGCCAGTGGGAACCAGAGAGGTAAGAAGTAGCAGAGAGGGCTCCCTGTTTAGAGATAGCATGAGACTCGAAAGTAGGTACTTATTTTAATTCAACAATCTAGAAAAGTATTCAATTAAAAGTAGATCTCCTTTGAGGTTGCCACCTTCTAGTCCCCTTCAGCAAAAGAAACCACTCTTTATAGCCCTTCCCACAGCTTTCCCGAATGTTTGTCCATTAAAAACAAACAGACAGCCTCTGTTGAGCAGATGCTGATTCACACACCCATTTGTGTCACAGAATTGTGCTCCACAGAGTTTTCAGTGGCTGATTGTTCAGAGGTAGATCACCAGGCCTTTCTTCCAACATACTTTTAGGTAGACTTGAACCTCCAACCTTTTATTTAGCAGCTAAATGTGTTAACCATTTACACCATCTGGGGAATCCATATATATAAAGCTAATCTCATATTAAACAAAATGCTTTTTATTGCCACATAACATACATACATAAAAATATAAAACTTACAAGCATTCAGTTTGATGAATTGCACAAAGTAAACACATCTATGTTGCTGGCACCCAGACCAAGGCACAGAAGCTGACCTGTTCTCACAATCCCCCCATTATACCCTTTTTGAGTCATATCAGGAGTAACCTATTAACCATGATTTTGAAAACCTAAATCAAATTTTCCCTGTCCTGAACTTTTTAAAAATCAACATCTCCTCTTCTTTTTTTAACTTCCATTTAGAAATAATCACAGACTCATAGGCTATTCTGCAAATCCCCCCAGTGTGTGCATCTCACCCAACAATCACTGAATCCAAGGAGCTGGTGTCAGTACATTTTTTGTGTGCACATAGTTCTGCTGATGCCATGATAGAGAGCTGTGTAACTCCAGCACAGCCAGGACACAGTTCTTCCATCGCCTCATGCCACCCTTTCTATTACACCCTCCTTCCTCTGTCCCGAAGCCTGGCAACCGCTAGTCTGCTTCCAATCTCTATCATTTCATCCTTCCACGAATGCTGTACAAACACAACGATATAGACTGTGCCCTCTGAGACGGACTTCTTTACTCAATAATATGTACTTGATGTACTCTCTGAGTTGTGTCTATCAAAAAATCATTTATTTTATTTCTATATAGGATTCATTTCTTGATTATTACTTTGATAAATGTTGATTATAGATTATAGATAAATGTGGATCCAGGTAGAATGAAATCACTGACAACTTAAATTTCTTTTCCATTTATCATGATGTCATTAACCCAGTTCTGAAGATTTCATTGTCTTATACATGAGTCAGAATCAACTCAATTGCAGTGAATGTTCTGGTTTGGTCACTTTCTAGTATAATCCTACTGAAGGCGATAGTCCTTGCATTGGGAAAATCTAGCACAAAAGATACCTCTTTTTAAAAAACTGTATTGAGATATAACTCATATCATACGCTTAAATAGTTCAGTCATATTAAAAAGTTGTTTAATCATCACTACAATCAGTTCTAGAATATTTTCTTCCTTCTTATATACATTATTACCATCCCATTTCCCTCTAACCTACCCTCCCATATCCACAATATGTCCTACCCCAGTTACTGTCTCTATAGAATTATCTATTCTGGATTTCATATACTGGAAAACAGAAACAAACAAAAAGAAATATATATTTAAAAACAACAATATAAAAATAAACCAGAGGAAAGACCAAGGAAAAAAATCAGAGAATATTAAAAACTAGAGCAAATTTAAAATGGGTTAAAAGGGAGATCAAGTGATCAGTCATTACATTTTAACCTAGTAGATCTTCCATAATCAAGTTTACAATACTCTGTCTGATATCATGACTATTCATACTCCTTCACTATGGTCAGAGGGAATTCATGAGAGGCTCAATCCAGGTAGTGACCCTGCAAAGGACTTTGGGATCCCACTGTCCTCCATAGCTTTCTGAAACTTGGGTGCTCATAATTTAAGTTCTGATGCCATTCCCTTATTACGATTTGGATTTTATTATTTATATATTCGGATCCCATAGGCTAGCATGCTTCTTCCATGCAGACTTAGATGATGTCTCACTTAGATGGCTGCTGGTTTGAAGACAAGTCTTCCAGACACCAGACAGTATTCCTTTTGATAACCAGGTAACATCTGCTTTCTTCATCGTACTTTGCTGTAACCCCCATCTTTTCAGAGATCTCTTCATGAGGGCAAGCACCAAGCAGGGCCATGTCATAAGAACTAATTGTTCTTGGATTAGGGCTAGAATTAAGTGCTAGCTCCAGATCCATTCACATAGTGATGATATCTATCTATAAAAATTTATTATCTTTCCCAAAACCATTTTATTAGGACCTAATCCAGCCATCAAACCATTCCATAGTTTAACTGTATCATGCAGTGTTGTATAATCATTACCAATACCAGCTTCAAAATATTTTCCTCTTTCTTGAACTCCTTGATATCAGCTCCCCTCCCCCTCACCTTCTCCATCATACCCCCATGAATCCTTATTCTAGTTATTGTTTCTACAGATTTGCCCATCCTGAGTTTCATATACTGAAAAACGTAGAAAAACACATAAAAGATAGTCAAGAATACTACCAACTGGAGGAGAGGGAAGATGGGGCCCAGGTAGATTTACCCACCCAGAGCTCCTGCTGCCAGGCCAGAAAATTAAGACGTAAGGAGAACGGGACTGGGAGGCCGAGTACTAAAATTAGAATCAGGGTACTAGGGTCTTGTCCAGATCCCTGCTTTTAAAAAAATTTTTCACTCACACCTAGACACTCTTGGTTCATTGTGCTGTACTTGTAGGTGCCACCGGACCAAGCCCCTCCTGAGCCCCTCCCAGTGTCCTAGTCCCGCAAGTACTGGCGATTGCGCAAGACTGTTGTCTAAAAGTGGTCATGATCCCAGACTCGAGGAGAGCCCCATGAAAGCTGGTCACAAGACCCCACACCAGAGTTCCCTGCACTGTTGATTGTTGGCTTCCTTGCGCTCACAGTCTGGGGTTGGCGTGGGTAGCCACAGATTTGCAGCAGTCCCTCCCTAGACTCTCTCAGATGGATGTCAAGCATCTCAACAGACCCGCAGCAATAGAAGAAATAGACAAGCTATCAAGAGATTACCGACAAAACAATACCCTGGGCCACATGGCTTTACAGGAGAATTCTACCAAGCATTCAGGAAGAACTGACACCAATTCTACACAAACTCTTCCAGAAGATTGAAAAAGATGGAAAACTCCCCAAACTCTTTCAATTAAGCTAGTATAACTCTGATACCTAAATCAGGCAAGGATCCCACAAGAATTGAGAACTACAGAACAATATCCCTAATGAATATTGATGCAAAAATCTTTAACAAAATACTGGTCAATAGAATTCAAAAGCATATAAAAAAATAATTCACCATGACCAAGTGGGATTCATACCAGAGATGCAGGGATGGCTCAACATACGAAAGACCATTAGTGTCATTCGCCACATTGACATGAAAAATATAAGAACCAGATGATAATATCGACAGATGCAGGAAAAGCATTCGACAACATCCAACACCCATTCCTGTTTAAGACACTCAAGAAGATAGGAATGGAAGGAAAATTCCTCAAGACAATACAAGCTATATATGAAAGACCAACAGCCAACGTGGTAATCAATGGAGAATAGATCAAAACAATCCCACTAAAAAGGGGACCAGACAAGGATGTCTAATGTTCTGTAGTTTTCTTTATTCAGATCTTTTGTTTATTTAGTTAGGTTTATTTCTAGGTATTTTAATTTTTGTGTGGCTATTGTGACTGTTACTGTTTTCTTGGTGTCTTTTTTGGATCTGCCACCACTATTATGCAGGAGTCCAATTGATTTCTGCTTGTTAATTTTGTGTCCTGATACTTTACTAAATTCTTCGATTGTTTCCAAATCTGCAAAGAGAGAGAGTTTCAAGTCTTTGTCCAATTTTACTACCTTAATTTATTGTTGTTGTCTTATGCTTATGGCTAGGACTTCCAGCCAAATGTTGCATAAAAGTGGCAATAAGGTACATTGCTCATGGGTTCCTGTTTTCAGTGGGAATGTTTTCAACTTTTTGCCATTGAGTATGATATTAGCTCGTGGTTTTTCATATATGACCTTTATCACATATGGCCTATCTTATTAAGTGTATAAGGAATTGGTAGTAAATACTGTCAAATGACTTTTCTGCATGAATTGATATCAGGTGGTTCCTATCCTTAATCTTGTTTATGTGGTACATTGCATTAATTGTTTTTCGAATGTTGAACCATCCTTGAATCCCCTGGTATGAATCCCACTTGGTCATATATATTTTTAAAAATGTTATTGAATTCTATTGGCTAGGATTTTGTTGAGAGTTTTTGCACCTATGTGCATGAGGGAAAATGGTCTGTAGTTTTTTTTGTGGAGTCTGCCTGGTTTGGGATCAGGATTATTCTAGTTTTGTGGAATGAGTTTTGGAGTTTGCTGTCTCTCTCTGTATTCTGGAATCATTTGAATAGAATTGGTGACAACGCTTCTCTGAACACTTCACAGAATTCTCCAGTGAAGTCATATGGTCCTGGACTTTTTTGGGGTTGGGAGTTTTTTCTGACCTTTTTTATTTCTTCTTTTGCTATGATGCTGTTCAAGTTTTTATTGTCCAGCTGCATTAATTTGAGTAGATGGTGTTTTTATAGGTATTTCCCATGTCAACTACATTACCGAATTAGTTAGAATTCAGTCTTTCATAATAATGTGCTATTATTCTTTTTATTTCATTTGGATCTGTTGTGATGCCACCTGTTTTGTCTCTAATTCTAGATACGCTTCTCTGCTTCTTTTTTTTAAAGACATTTTATTAGGGGCTCATTTTTCTTTATTAAGTTTGATAACTGTTTGTCAAATTTTTTGATCCTTTCAAAAATTAACTTCTTGTTTTGTTGATTTCTCCATTGTTTTTCTGTTTTCTGGCTCATTTAATTCTGCTTTCATTTTTATGATTTCTTTTCTTCTGTTGTTGGAGGATTTGTGCTGGTGAATCTGTTCTAATTGTGGGATGTGTTGTGTTAAAGTGTTGAAAATTATTTTCTCTTCTTTTTAATGTGTGCATTTATTGCTATAATTGACTTTTGATCATTGCTTTTGCCTTATCCCATAGGTTTTGGTGTGTTGTGTTATCATTTTTGTTGGTTTCTAGGAACCTCCTAATTTACTTTCTTATTTGGGATCATATGCAGTCTTTTTTTGAGTAGTGCGTTATTGAATCTCCATGTGTTTGTCTTCATGATTTTAGTTTTTCTATTGTTGATTTCCAGTTTTATTACCCTGTGGTCCGAGAAGATGGTTTGAATAGTCTCTATGTGTTTGAATTTGTTAAGGCTTGCTTTATGTCTGGTTCACTTTATCATGTTACAATAGAGAACAGTATCAATCATCCCCATAGGGAATCAGATATAGTCATTATTTATCCAGTGATATAGAATTTAACATCATTTGGCGAAAAGAAGGCTATACAAGCGTACAAGTATAGACCAGTTCTGAACCTCAATCTGTGAATTGTTAATTTTTACAGATTAAATGAATACAGATTAAGATCCTATTCATTTAGTGGGGTTTCCACATTGATTCCTCCTGGGGTGGCCTATGAAGGTTGTTGTGGTCCTTGAAAGGACAGAGTACAAGGTCACAGAAGTTTATAGCACAAGGCCTGGGTCACCAAGGGCTGATACAGATTAGCTCAAAATTGTCTAATTAGGAATATAGTACCAGATTTATTCTCCTCTTGGGTCCTATATAAGTACTGTTAAGCATCTTTTCCCACTGAAAAAGTTGCTGCTCCTCATTCCCACCCCAACAGAAGTGTAAATGGTCCTCTGAAACTTACACGCTCCCCTCTTCCCATCTTGACTTAACTTGCCAGTAAGTTTCCCTATTACTCTTGTAGGAATGTCTGTCGATTCCTTATCACAATGTTGTATGGCAGAAGATGAAGGGTCTTCTCTCTTTCCCTGCTTCTTGAAGGAATGATTGAAAGGCTGTCTTGATCTCATTTGATAGTTTTTGGTCCTTTCTAAAAGATCAGTTGCCCATAGATGGATGCATTTACTTCTAGGTATTCTTTTCGGTTTCATTGGTCTATGTAGCTATCATTGTACCAGTACCTGACTGTTTTGACTACTGTAGCTATGTAGTTGCTTTGGCCAGTTAGTGAAAGCTCTCCTACATTTAAAAAGGTCTTTGTTTTTCCTTTGTCTCTTCCCTTTTCATATGAAGTTGGTAATTAGTTTTTCCATTTCTTTAAGGAATGTATTTGGGGATTAGGATCATATTGTATTTACAGATTGCTTTAGGTGGTATTGACATTTTCATAAGGTTAAGTCTGCTAATCCATGAACACACAATATTTTCCCATTTATGTAGGTCTTTATTGGTTTCTTGTAATAATGCTCTATAATTTTCTTTACATAAGTCTTTTGTTTCTTTAGTTAGGTTTATTCATAAATATTTTGTCTTTGGTATGGTTATTTTGAACAGTATTTTAAAAAATTAATATCATTTTAGGAGTTCTCTTCCCTGTTTTATAGTAATCCAATTGATTTCTGCTTGCTAATTTTATATCCTCCTACTTTGCCAAATCCCTCAATTATTTCCAGCAACCTTCTTGTAAAGTCATTTGGGCTCTTCATGTATGACATCATATCATCTACAAATAGCAAGAGTTTCATTTCTTCGTTGATTATTTGTTTTCCTTTTATTTCTTTTTGTTGTCTGGTGGTTCTGGCTAAGGCTTCCTGCATGGCGCTGAACAAGTGTGGTGATAGGGGCATCCTTGTCAGGTGCCAATTTCAGGGATAATGTTTGTCATCTAGTTGAGCATGATATTGGTTGTTGGGTTTGCCTATGTGGCTTTTATTATGGGGAGGAATTGCACTTCCATTCTTATTTTGTAGAATTTTTTCCCTAACCTTTTTAAAAATCAGAAATGAGTATTAGTATTGTCAAATGCCTTTTCTGCCTCTAATGATATGATCATGTAGAGTTTTCTCTATGTGTTGTTTAAGTGGTGGATTACATTAAATGTTTTTCAAATGCTGAACTATACTTGCATGCCTGGTGTGGATCCTATTTGGTGATCATGAAATATATTTTTTGATATGTTGTATTTTATCACAGTGATTTTTTTTGGAGGAATTTCGCATCTGTTTTCAAGACAGATATTTGGCTGTCCTTTTTTAATCTTTGTGGGATCTTTGCCTGATTTGTTATCAGGGTTAGGCTCACTTGATATTGGGAGTTTGTTGTCTTTCTCTATATTCTGGAACAGTTTCTGTAGCACTGGTGACAGATCTTCTCTAAAAACTTGGTAGAATTCCCCCGTGAAGCCATCTGGTCTCGATATTTTCTTGCTTAGCAGTTTCTGTGATGTCAACACGCCACATGTAAGAAGATAGGAGTGGAACTTAGCTGGTCAAATCCTGATGACCTCCCTTGGAGGTATGACCAAGATAAATGGCTCTCTCTCACTCTCCTTGTTTGTTAGACCAGTATGCTGCTTGAGCCAACTGCCCTGCACATTATCATGTGTGCTGTGCTACCTGGAGACCAGGCAGCACTCTACCACCTTGCTGTACCAACTGTTGTCCTCATCACTGTGCCATGCTGCTTCACACTGTGGCACTGCTCAACCTTGCTGTGTATGCTGCCTGTGGACAAAGTCCACTAGTCTTGCCACCACTCCAGATGCTGCACCTCCAGCCAGCCACCTCAAATCACTACACTGTGAGGCTCTACTGTGACATGTTTCACCATGCTACACTGCTGGTCTCTGCTACAGCTCACTACCTCATCTTCCTTCTGTCTGTTTTCTTGGCCTTGAGCGAGTTGCTGCATAAATTGGAAAGACTTTTAGTATATTAAATGACCCATAAAATGAGTCACACTGAGCTGTTTGTACTGCTGTGTGGATTAATTTGCTGTTATGTTCCTTTTCACCATGTAAACTTATCCTCTTAGATATTTATAATAATAAGTGTCCTGGTTTGGGTTCTCTAGAGAACTCTATCTAATCCAATTAGTACCAGGAGTGGGGTCCTAGAGAAACAAATCCTGAAGATGGAGAGTGGAGCCTTGTCTTTCCTCTGCATCATTCTTTGGCTAGACAGAGGTCAGAGAGGGCTAAACTGTTTACTCAGCAATTTTCTGGAAAGGACATGGAAAGTGAAGGTTTTGATTCCTTCAAGTTGTATTTGGTCATTCCTAACTGAAATTGTGAAAATGAATGTGGTGAACGTCTTCAACTTTTCTGTAGCCATGCGGCTTAGTCCAAATGGCTGACAGAAGGCCTGACCTTGACTGAGCAGCCAGGGGCCAAAAGTCATATTGCATAGGATTGGGATACTTCAGATAAGAAAGGGTTTCGTTTCACTATTTTAAGACTAGTGTTTAAGATGTGGTTGTGGTAGGATTATACTAATTTCTCCTACCTATTCCTTGAGTGCTCAGAATATTTGTGTTTGAAAAAAAACTTACTAGATAACTGTTGGTAGACTGAATGGAAAATAAAGGAACTTTTTGAACTTTTTCAGTTTTGGACTAGTGGCTTGCCCCTGAAGCTGGAAAAATCTGGAGCCATGACCTCTCCCTATCTAGGACTAAAGATTAAAGGGTTCTCATGGGCAGTCTGAAACAATTGCTAGGTGACCACCTGGATCCACTTGTTAAATGTTAGTGGGAGAAATTCAGCAGTAGAGAGACAGGTTAAGTCTGGTCACTGACACATGGACCTGGTTCTCAGGGACTAAAGGAGAGATGGTGGCACGTTGGCTGGTCTGAAGTTTAAAGAGTTGAGCCATACCTGAGCCGATGGTATGACCTAGCTCAATGGGGCTAAGGTTGTTGAGAATTTGTGAAAGGGCTCATGGTTAAAAGGCAAGGCATTCCGGTGAGGCTAATTGAGGCAGCCTACCTGACTTGATGAAGATATTTGGGCCTGTGAATTGGTGTACAATTCTGCTTACTTTATGGATGACCTGTCTTGATTTGACTTTGCTTATGGATGCAGACTCAGATGGTTCCAACTAGAATGAAGATTCTTCACATCAAAGAATATGCTTGTCTCCTAAAAGCACTGGGTTGATGGAAATGGACAGTATAGAAATTGGATGCCCATAATGGGAGGAGATGAAAACATGAAGTGGTTGGCTTATAAACTTTCATGGGTGGGGTAAGATGTTGACAGGATTATAGGATTAAAGTATACATGTTTACATAATTACAATTATGCATAGAATATTTTTGTTAGGCATAGAATATTTTTGTTTGGCAAAGAATATTTTTGTTAGGCGTGGAATATTTTTGTTAGGCATAGAATATTTTTGTTTTGTTCACTTATATAGTAGTATGTTTAACTTATGCAGGTACATTTTCATTTGTAAGCATTTTAGGTTTATCCTGTTAGGTGCACACATGATTTTATTATTGTTTTGTTTTAATAATTATGTATGAATAAAGACTTGTGTAAAAATGTCAAGGTGACAAGGGTGGCCTGTGGTATTACATAATTTTATGTCAATTTGAAGATACATACAAGTGTAGCGGTGGTATTCAACCTGTCAGTAAGATCACAGCCTCATAGTGCCTCCTTGTGAGTGAGGCTTTCTCATAAGGAGGGTCCACTCCTTCTCTTGGACTGCCTTCATCACTTACTTGCTGGCTGACCCTGAGAGCTGCTGCCATGTTTCCACCAATGTTGGATCCAAATGACTTTGTATGCTCCTGCCTGTCATCTTCCTACATCTCCCATCACTGCATGTGGCTGTGGGAATCTGAAAAGGGACTTATGGACTAGTATCAGACTTAAGAACTTGACTTGGACTGGGCTGGAATATTTTCTTGATATATAATTACTTCTTTATATACAGCTCTTTCTTACGTATATGATTGTCACTGGATTTATTTTTCTAGCCAACCAAACCTAACTAAGTTTCTCAATGGGCTTCATTTCTTCTTTTGTTATGAATCTGTTGAGTTTTTCAACATCTACATTATTTTAGGTAGATAATGTATTTCTAGGTATTTGTCTATTTCTTCAAAGTTATCAAACTTACTGGAGTACAGTTTTTCTTTTTTAAAAGCATTTTCTTCTTTTAATATTTTAATTGGTATAAAATTAATATATCATATAGTTCCACAATATGCATTTATAAAGAGTTGTCTACACCATCACAATTAATTCTAGTGTTCCCTCCCCACTCCCACATTCAACAGTTGTATTCAAATTCCCCCTCCCCCACCTTATCCCTCATAAACCATGGCATCAATTATTGTCTCTATGCACCCACTCTTTCTGTTTTCCATAATTTGGGAAATCTAACAGAAACAATAAAATACAAAAACAAAACAGAAATAATAATAATATAAAGATAAAAATAAAAAGAACGAAAAGGTGACTAGCAATAAGACAGAGAAGAAATTTCTGTCATCAAACAAATGAGAAATACTTAAGACCTAGAGCAAATTCAGATTGCATCAAGATGGAGTTAAACTGATCAGGTATCATATTATACTGTAGTTCCAGCCACCGTCATCATGTTTAAGATAATCTGTCTGGCAGCAGAGCTGTTCATATCCCTTGACTGTAGCTAGAGGGGCTCTGCCAGAGATTTTATGTGACTAGATACTCTGCAGATGGATTTGGGGCACCCATTGTCCTTCATAGACTTCTAAAAAGTGGATGTTCACAATTTAAGCTTGGATATTTTTCTCTTCATCATATTTGGATTGTGTTATTTTCATCTTAAGATCACACGTGCTGATATGTGGATTCTTCTATGTGGATGTTGTTGATGCCTCACTCAGATGGCTGCATGTGTGCATATAAGCATTTCAGACCCCAGGCACTACCCCAGTTGCTAGCTGGACACCAACTTATTTCTTCACCAAACTTTGCTGCAGCACCCTTCTCCTCAGTGATCTCTTCTGAAGGCGAGTATTGAATGAGTACTCTTGAGGACTTTAGATCGGTATGAATTATAATATATTAATTGTTTCTTTGTACAGTTTGAATTCTTAAATAATTGAAGTCTGTTTACATTGAGCAGGGATGTTGGTACTAGGAGGAAATTTCCTGTAACATTCCTTACCAGGGCAGACCCTTGTCTGTCAGGTTAATACCTGCAATATTAATGCAAGGGGAGCACTGAAATAGTAAATATGTGGTAGCTGTGGGTCCCCTTTCATTGCTTCCTCTTCCATTCGGGAATTTCTGTCCTAAGTCCAAGGGCTATCAGCAGTTTTGAGTTAGGGTCCAGTTAATTCAGTTGGGCTTTCATATTGAGTCCTACTGTGTTATTATTTTTACTTCATTTATATCTGTTGATATATCTTATATCTTTCATCTCTCATTCCAGGTATTTGAAGCTTTTATGTTTTTGCTTTTTGAGTGCAGTAGTTGCATTATTTCATGTCAACCTGAAAATATATAACAGTGGAGGGTGGTACTCCACCTGCCAATCAGGTCACAGCCTGATGTGCCTTTTTGTGGGAGTGATCTTCTCTTAAGGAGATTTTTATTGTAATTCCATAGCCTGCTCAATCTCAGTCATTTCTTTTAGGCCTGGGTGCTGTTCACTAATTAGTGTTTATTTCTCTTATTTTGTGTGTGTGTGTGTGTGTGTGTGTGTACGTACCAATATTTTCTTTTGTTTCCTCGACATCTTGGTGTGGTTGTAGATGTGGAGGGGAGGTGGACCTGTGTAAGGGTAGTTAGCTGTGTTGGGTGGTGTAGTGGAGGAATGGTGGACACCTGATCAAGCAGGGTGGGAAAGTGTTCGAGTGAGAGCTAGGAGAAGGATCAATGAATGGAAGGGAAAGTATTAGAGTAAGGAGAAAAAAATGGAGTCAGGTAGTGCTAATTTGTGGATTATAAGAAAAAATATTTTGCAATGAAGAAGGAAAGTAATAATTATTGAGAAAGAATTATAAAAGCAGTGTGAGCTCTTATTTTTAGAAGAAAAATAATTGAAGGGAAAAACTGAAAGAGAAATAAAAAAAATTTTTAATGACATCAAAACAATGGGAAAAATGAAAATAAAGCTAGAAAAGGAAGATATGTCAATATTCATTTGTTGGAGCTCTGAATTTTGACCAGGAGCTTTATCACTGATGTGGGCAAGAGAAAGTTGTGTTTTCTGGAGAAGAGTGGTGAGCTTGGGTGGATTAAGGATCTATGTTGGAAGCACCAGAGGGGAAGACCAGTTAAGCAGCTATAATCAGTGTTTGTGGGTATGCAGTTCCCCTGGTCAGGTACTCGGTGTGGCTGGAGTACATTTATGCTTTGTGATGGCCTGGAGGCCAGGAGGTTGAGTAGGACGTTAGGCTATGAAGATGTTTCTCAGGTTTGTCCTGGGCTGAGTGGGTGTGAATGGGGTGGAGCTCACACCTTCCAAGAGGCAGGGGTCTCTGAGAATGAATGGAAGGGTAAGGGGACTTTGCAGCTTTCATTGGCATGGCACAGAAGAAGGAGGTGGAGGGTACACGGTTCCAGAGAGAAAGCAGGCTATAGCTCTGAACTGTCTGAGAGGGTCTAGAGCAGAGGTTCTCACCTTCCGAATGCCATAACTCTTTCATACAGTTCCTCATGTGTGGTGATCCCAACCATAAAGTTATTTTCATTGCTACTTCATAAGTATAATTTTTCTATGGTTATGAATGGGGAAACCCCTGTGAAAGAGTCATTTGACCCTCAACGAGTCTCGACCCACAGGTTGAGAACTGCTGGTCTACAGTGATCTAAGTGACATGTTAGTTGATGTGGGCATGGCTAACTTGTAGACTATAGATGTGGTGAGGATTTTCTTTAAGATGAACAGATAGGGAAGTCCTGATTAAGATGGAATTATAAGACTAGTACAAGACTTTGTTTCAAAGTAGGAGAGGTTAAAGAAAGGGGAAAAAACAACAAAAAAAGCTGGGGTCTAAACTTTGTCCTGGGGGAGATCAGGACTGTGCTCAGGAAAGATCATTTGAGCAGCAGGAGGCAGTTGATATATTCAGAATGGTGGGCTGGGGTTGAGCTGTAGGCTAGGGAGTTGGGGCTATAGGTGGCTGAGAGACCTAAAAGACCTAAATTCTTATAGAGTAAGGCTAATTGTAACTGGCTGTCCTAAAGGACTAGATCTCAGGTGGGGCAGAATTCCCCCTTTTCAGATAATGATGGTCTCCAAGAAGGGATGGGGAAGGGGGGCTGTATCTAGCACATTCCTAGGTGGCTTGTGGGGGCTGGAGGGAAGAGGCAGCAAGAGCCTTCTTAGAGGTCAGGATTGTTGCTATGGAAGGCCTAGGGTGGTCTAATTAAGATGCTCTTTGGGAGATCTGTTGGCTGCTCACTTCAGCTAGTACTTCAGTTGGGAACTTGGGAGTTATTTGAGCCTTCGATCCTAGGGCTTTTGCCTTGTGAGTGTGCGATTTCACTGCCAGAGGGGTGGAGGGATGATAGGATGCAGGAATGTTCACCTTCCCCACGGATAACTCCAGGGATAAGTTGGGTGAGTGGGCAATCAACTCATGTGAGTCAAAGTGCACGCCTGGTAGAGGGTTAAATCGAGTCTCTTAAAGTCTGCTGTGAGAGCAACAGTTTGGTGTGGTGGGAAGAAGTTTTAGGCTTCACCTCTTTTCCCCTTGCCCTCTGCCACTCCCACTTGTCCCTGGTTTTCATGACACTTGTCTCACTATCAAGTTGATGTCCAGACAGCTTGCTCTATTCCCTGGTGATTTTCATCTGACTCTTGAAGACGGTCTGTCTCTCTCTCTCCATGTGATCATTTGGCCATCTTCTACAAAAGATGTCTTCAAATTTTTTAAAGCAAAGTGCATCTCACTCAAGCCATGATTTTTTCAATTACCTCATATGTATACGATAGTTGGATAACCAAAACAGAAGGCAGAAGAATTAACTGTGTGTTTGGAAAGAATATTGAATATATCATGGACTGCCAGAAGAGTAAACAAATAAGTCAAAATGAATATAACCATAAATCTCCCTAAAATCAAGAATGACAAGACTTGGCTCACTACTTTGGATATATCATCAGGCAAGATCAAAGGACACCATAGTTGGTAAATTAGAGGATCAACCAAAAAGAAAACTTTCAATAAGATGAATGGACATAATGACCACAAAAATGAACTCAAATATACCAAAGATCATGAGGATAATATAGGACTGCTCCACGTTTCATTTTGTTATACATGAGTTGGATATGTCTTGACAGTATTTCATGGTAGGGATAAACCACAGTTTGTTTCAACCATTGGGATGAATATGGCAGGCTGTTGGCTCAAATCCAAAGAACCAGATGTCAATGAACAAGATGCAGGCCCAGACCCGGCAAGATATAGAAAAGTTTTCCCATGTCATCCACTTATAGTGGAAGCAGATCACCGCCTTGAGGAAACATTCTTTCAATGGAATGCATCAGAGATGTGATCTGAGTAAGAGAATTGCATCCCACCCAAATGTTTTTAAGGTTGGCTGTTCATAGTAGATCCCATTATGGAGATGATTCCATTATTTTTGTACATTATTTTTCTGTCTCTTTAAGATATACTTAATATTCTTTGCCAGCATTACTTACACTTCAAATGTATCATCCTTTCTTACTCACTGTCCAGCATTTGAGCATATATGAAGCTATTGGAATATCATGGCTTGGTCAGGTGGACCTTTAGTCTTTAGAATGACACTTGCTTTTTAACATTTTAAGAGATCTTGTGCAACAGATTTTCCCAGTGCAATAAATCATTTGATTCCCCGACTGCTGTTTCCATGAGCGTTGATTATGGGTCTCAGTAAAACAAAATCCATGGCAACTTCGTTTTTTCTATTTATCCTGATGTTGCTTATTGGTTCAGTTGGGAAAATTTTCGTTGTCTCTATGTTGATGTATAATCCATATTGATGGCTGGACTCTTTGATCTTCACTAGTAAAAGCTTTGTAGACCTTTACTTCGCAGCCAGCAAGGTTATGCCATCTCCACATCACTGGGTGATAATGAGTCTTTCTCCGATTCAGATACAATGTTCTTCATTTAGTTCAGTTTGGATTATTTGTCCAGCACAGAGATTGGGTAAGCATTGTGTGAAAAATATAACCCTGATATACCCCTTTCCTGATTTCGTTTGTTTATTTATTTGTTTG